>NC_083237.1:52434892-52738642 GCF_032191835.1 Heteronotia binoei
GTAGCCTTACGCCGCTCTCGTGCTTCTCTTCTCTGCGGGGCTTCCGTCAGATTTCACACTATCTGCCCTGGGGCTGCAACTTGCTTCACCTTTATTGAGCAGCAAACAAGATCCTCTAAAACCCAGTTTCTGTTTGCTGCATGAAAAAGACGAAGCGAGCTGCAGCCCCGGGGCAGATAGTGTGAAATCTGAAGGAAGCCCCGCAGAGAAGAGGAGCGTGAGAGCGACGTTAGGCTACTGGGAAATTGGTCCTAGTTCTTACAGGAGGATGAAATCCAATGTTTTCTCTAATCCCCCCCCCCCCCCCACACACACACTGAGCAGAGCAGAGCAGTTCACCTCGTGAGCAGAATAGAACTGTTGTAATCTTAAAATGGGCAATGGTCAGTGCAAGACCCTGCGCAGCTCCAGACCTCCTGTGTTATGTGCACAGCTTAGAGGGAACAACGGTTAACTCTGTCATTGGACTGGAACACTTCAGGACACAGATGGAGACATGCACAATTGAACACTCCCTCTGAAGGGGGGAGGGAGGAAGATCTTTGCACACAGAAAGAGCTCATCAGGATTAAACTAGAGTCATTTGCTGTGAAAGGCACACTTTCTGTGCACAGAGAATTTTGCGTTATATGAGCCCTTGCCAGCGCTACTGGCCAAGCACAGGTTTGATTCCTTCCCGCCCCCTCCCAAGGAACAGGCATAATATTAATAGAAACAGCTATTTGTGTTCTGTGTGCTAAAAAGGGGCACCCCCATGCCCCAGTTTTACAGCTCAAATAAAGTACATTTGCACAGGCATGGAGAATGTATCATACTTCCTTGAAATTTGCAAATAAATTGGCACTGTCACTGTACAGAACAGTGTGTGGTCCTTGTAGTGGTAAAGAAAGCAGCTAAACAAGGCCCCCACACATGAGGGGGATTGCCCCCCCCCAAACTGCATTTTTGCAGCACACTTAAGCAGGGGTGGAATTCTAGCAGGAGCTGCTTTGCATATTAAGCCACACAACCCTGATGTAGCCAATCCTCCAAGAGCTTACAAAAAAGAGCCCTGTAAGTTCTTGGATGATTGGCTACAACAGGGGTGTGTGGCCTAATATGCAAAGGAGCTCCTGCTAGAATTCCACCCCTGCCCTTCAGTAAAAATGCACACAAACCCAGTACACTGACGGGATCATCTGTGCATTTGGCTCCTCCCTCTTCCTGCTCGCACAAAGAATCACGGTTAAAATACTACTTTCGGCCTCATGACGCAAAAATTCTGGCATGCGGGTTAAGACAAATTAGTTTTCCTTCCGCCAGCAGGGATTCACTGAAGTTTAGAATCCCAGTTAGCTAATTCCAGTTAGCTTAACTCATGCGCCCATGGTAGTGGGTACGTGGACTTCACCACAGTTCTCCACGCAAGGAGAGGTGCAAAGTCAAACCTCGACGACAAAGCCAAGCCATGACCATGCATGTTCCTATTCAACTGAGGTTAAATGCAACAACTTGTTTGGGGAGGGACGGTGGCTCAGTGGCAGAGCATCTGCTTGGGAAGCAGAAGGTCCCAGGTTCAATCCCCGGCATCTCCAACCAAAAAGGGTCCAGGCAAATAGGTGCGAAAAACCTCCGCTTGAGACCCTGGAGATTCACTGCCAGTCTGAGAAGACAATACTGACTTTGATGGACCGAGGGTCTGATTCAGTATAAGGCAGCTTCATATCCTCATATCATATCATATCTAACTGCTTTCCCCCCACCCAATAAAGACAAATTCCCTGGCTGAGTTGGCAGCAGAACCCGCTTTGTTTGGTGTAGTGGTTTAGTGTGCAGACTCTTATCTGGGAGAACTGGGTTTGATGCCCTGCTCCTCCACTTGCAGCTGCTGGAATGGCCTTGGGTTAGCTATAGCTCTGGCAGAGGTTGTCCTTGAAAGGGCAGCTGCTGTGAGAGCCCTCTCAGCCCCACCCACCTCACAGGGTTTCTTTTTTAGGGGGGAAGAAGATATAGGAGATTGTAAGTCGCTCTGAGTCTCTGATTCAGAGAGAAGGGCTGGTTATAAATCTGCAGTCTTCTTTTTCTTTGTGAATGTGCACGAGCGGGCAACATGAGTCCTGGCGCTGATGCCAAGTCTCCTTCATTCCTCTTCCTTTGCAGTTCTGCTGGGACCAAACCAGACTCCTCCCCGAAAGGACCTCGTGGGCAGGGGCTGAAGCCAGAGTCGCAGAAACAAATAGGAGCAGGACCACCCCGTTCTTCACGCCAGGATGCCTTAACGCCAAGAGGTACGAAGGGCTGGATTGTGAATGTGTGCTGGAGGGAGTCTGCAGGCATCTAGCACAGGGTTGGCCAAACTTGCTTAATGTAAGAGCCACACAGAATACACATCAGAGAGCCGCAAGACACGAACGTCAGATGTTTGAGAGCTGAAACACAGGAACAAAGATGGGGGAGGAGGGAGAAATGGAAAGAAAGAAAGAAAGCAACTTTAAATGCATTCTCCAAGCTGCCGGCCAATGAGGCTGGGGGGGCTTAGAGAGCCGCACAGTATGTGTGAAAGAGCCACATGTGACTCCCAAGTCACAGTTTGGCCACCCCTGATCTAGCAGTTCACATCCAGTGGAGGAGACCTGTACATGTTTCAACAGTGCCTGACTGGGGTTAACCCTTCCAGGATGTTCTTGCTCTTGGGCCTGGCATTTGCCTCCTAACCTAGCTTGCACTGGGTAGAGGTCAGGATGCTTGGTAGCTCCGTAGTTTGAAGGACATACTTTCTTGGGAGGCTTGGGTTCAGATCCCAGCACAAGCATAGACTCATTTTGGGGGCATAGGAAAGCTAGTTTCTCTTTGCCTCAGTTTCTTACTCACAACATATTGGATTTATATCCCGCCCTCTGCTCCGAAGAGTCTCAGAGCGGCTCACAATCTCCTTTACCTTCCTCCCCCACAACAGACACCCTGTGAGGTGGGTGGGGCTGGAGAGGGCTCTCACAGCAGCTGCCCTTTCAAGGACAACCTCTGCCAGAGCTATGGCTGACCCAAGGCCATGCTAGCAGGTGCAAGTGGAGGAGTGGGGAATCAAACCCGGTTCTCCCAGATAAGAGTCCGCACACTTAACCACTACACCAAACTGGCAACATAAGTATGGGAGCTTCTGGTTTCCCATGGTGATGCAAACACCATCTGTTAATGCTTCCTTATTAATGGCATGTTTGCATCGTTTCTCTCTTAAGCACCTGCACTTAAACTTGTTTGGCCCCTTCTGTTTGTAACATATTATATAGCTTTTGCTGAGCATAATGTGATGAGCCTGTATTTAAACAAAAATTTTAAAAAGGTTTTATTTTGAGTGGGGGGAAAACTCAACACTTGCTCTACTTCTCTAGCTACTTTACATTACTTTGAAATGTTCAGACCAGGGGTGGCCAAATGTGCTTAACATAAGAGCCACATATAATAAACATCAGATATTTGAGAGCTGCAAGACTTGAACGTCAGATGTTTGAGAGCCACCAGTAGTTGGGGAGAGGTGGAAAGAAAGCAACTTTAAATGCATCCTTCAAGTCACCAGCTGGCTTTGCTTAGAGAAGTGATTTAAAGAGATAAATGTTCTTTCCCAGCTGGCCGACGAGGTGATGGGGGCTTTGAGAGCCACACAATATGTGTGAAAGAGCCACATGTGGCTCCCAAGCCTCAGTTTGGCCACCCTTGTTCCAGATACTTGGCCATTGCCCAGTGTAAACTTAGAAAGGGTTTGTGAAGAAATAGTGGATGGTGCAGGTGTCCGTCACTATACCAGTCAAGAGCATATTTGGGGATCTCATGCTCGAATGCTGCATGCCCGCATACAGCTGTATATACATATATAAAGAATCTGTCCCTCACTTGTAGAAAAGCTAGCATATAAAAAAAGAAATCCTTCCTTTCTGACATGGGTGGTTTTTTTACCTGCAAGATTTTTGTGGCAGCGTTCAGGATTCCCCCCCCCCCCCCATGGTGTGTGTGCGTGAGTGTGCCTGTGCATGCATGCTTGGAAGTCATGGCGACCTCTGATGATCCCTACTGGGGCACAGAGGACGTTTCAGAGAAGTGGCTTCATACAGCCTGCCCCTGCCTCCTGCTCCTGGTATTCCTTGGAAGTCTCCCATCCAAATACTTGCCAGGGTCGTCCTTGCTTAGCTTCCGAGATTTGACGAGATCAGGCTTGCCTGGGCTATCTGTTGATATCCAGTTTACTTTCAGAGTCACTACAGCCCTGAGAAGGACTGCATTGCCATGTACTGTTTCTGCCCATCACATCATCCGTGTGTGTTGCACATCATAACTGGTGTGTGCATCGTAGCCATTTGAGATCAAATACCACAGGTGTCCATATGGGGTGGTGGTGTTCAGCTGGACTAAGCGAAAACTTAACTGAAGATTTAGATTTATTAGATTTATATCCCACCCTCCCTGCCGGAGCAGGCTCAGGGCGGCTCACAACCAATACAACCACAATAAAACAATTCAACCACATTAGTTACATATCATAATCAGTGTTCCTTCTAAGCTGTGGAGTCTTGTGAGCAAAAATTCTACTTTGTGAGCTACTGGCAATAAAATTGTGAACTATCACATAAATTACTTTTCTCTGGGGCCATTTTTCCTGAGCTAAGACAAAAATGTGTGAGCCGGAGGCTAAAAAACTGTGAGCTAGCTCACACTAACTCAGTTTAGAGGGAACACTGATCATAATTAAAATTAAACAATTAAACCAGTTTGGTGCTAATATCGTTTGGTGTCATTTCATTTCCGACGGCATTCAGTGCTTATTAGGTATCATTTCCTACTACTATATCGGCAATTCAAGATCAATTAAAGGCTAGCCGGAATAGTATTGTCTTGCAGGCCTTGCGGAACTGGGCAAGGGTCCCACAAGGCCCTAACCTCCTCCGGCAGCTGGTTTCACCAGTAGGGAAGTGAGCATGTGTGAGTTCCAATCCCTTCCTGTCTCCCTGCCACCTCCTTTCTTCCCCGCCTCTGCTCTGCGCCTTCTGTTTCCCTCCCCCTCCCACTTCCCTGTCCGTTGCTTGTGCTGAGAACAGCTCCTCCTCCTGCCTTCCATGACAGGGGAAACTCAGTGCGAGGTGACCGTTTCCTGCCATGCATTGTTGAATAAACCCAACTCTCAGGATGGACAGTAGGGCAGTAGTTTTTATTGGATGTACCTTGCTGTAGCTAGCCCAATCTCATCAGATCTCAGAAGCTAAGTAGAGTTGGCCCTGAGTAGTGTTTGGATGGGAGACTTCTCCCTAGGATGAAACATTTTGTTCCATCGAGCTATCTCTGTACACTGGAATTCCCCAACCGCTGCAGAGCTTTTTACCTTGGCTCGACTTAGCGACCTTCCATCTGCCTTTCTTGGAGGGAGATATGATTTTACTAATTTCATTGATTTTATGATTGCAATCATTATTCTATGATCTGTTGTAAGCCGCCCTGAGCCTGCCTTGGCGGGGAGGGTGGGGTATAAATCAAATTAAACTTAATTAAACTTAAACAACATACCCCGTATGTGAAACGTCCCTGCTTGTGCCATTCTGGAAAGGCAGAAATGATCAAGAATGTCCTCTACCATTGCCGGTTTTCACAGAACGTTTGGAAAACGTCTGTCACTCCAATCATGTCCAGTTATCCAGGCAGACCCAATAAATTTTATACTTCTCTTCTTCTTGATGGTGGTTGTAATGAGGCTTCCTTGAAGCTAGATTTTGGGCCTTGGCATGTTGACTCAGGCAGAAGAACATGGCTTTGCTTTAATGAATTTTATTCCAGCAAGCGTATATTTAAATTTAGCGTATTCTTGTCACGCAAATAATGTATATGTTTGTTGACGATCTTAACTTCTGATCTTGCATCATATATAAACAACTGATTGACCTCCAAGGAACAGGGGCGCAACATGGAGGTGGGCAGGGCTTTTTTTGTAGGAGGAACTCCTTTGCGTATTAGGCCACATGCCCCTGATGTAGCCAGTCCTCTTGGAGCTTACAGTAATAAGAGCCCTGCAAGCTCTTGGAGGATTGGCTACATCAGGGGTTTGTGGCCTAATATGCAAAGGAGTTCCCCCTACAAAAAAAGCCCAGAAGGCGGGCAGTGGTCAACCACCTCTGAATGTCTCTGACCTTCAAGAAGAAGACTGCAGATTTATACCCTGCCCTCCCCTCTGAATCAGAGACTCAGAGTTGCTTACAATCTCCTATATCTTCTCCCCCCACAACCTTCACCTTGTGAGGTAGGTGGGGCTGAGAGGGCTCTCACAGCAGCTGCCCTTTCAAGGACAACTCCTGCGAGAGCTATGGCTGACCCAAGGCCAGCCCAGCAGGTGCAAGTGGAGGAGTGGGGAATCAAACCTGGTTCTCCCAGATAAGAGTCTGCACGCTTAACCACTACACCAAACTGACTCCATAGCTAGCTCTCCCTAAGGGGTCTCCATAGTTTAGCTGTGACTTTATGGCAGTTTCCACCACTACCTTGCAATATTTCTCCTCTTCTAAATAATGACTTTATTTTTTTGCCTCTCCCCACCTTTGTTTGCCCAGATGAGAGTGTCCCTCAGAAAGCCCCCTGGGGAATCAACATAATGAAGAAAAACAAGAAGACTGCACCCCGGGCTTTTGGTGTGAGGCTAGAAGACTGCCAGCTGGCTCCCGACAACAAGGTAGTAGGCCCTTTCCCATCAGCAGAGTTCCCTTCCTGCAGAAATCTAGTGTCTTATGCCATCTGTGGAGTTTGATTCCTGGCATGAAAAAGTTTAGCGATTTAAGCTGCATTTCTGGTGTAATTATACTGTATGTATCGCATTGTTTTCTAATTTTATAATCAATTTTTTTCATGTTGTGTTTGTTTCAGTGTTTTCACTAGAACAAAGTTCAAGGACCATCAAAATATTCCGGGGTATAAGCCAGGGGTGGCAAACCTTGTTTAACGTAAGAGCCACACAAAATAAAGATTAGATGTTTGAGAGCTGCCAGACACGATTGTCAGGTGCTTGAGAGCTGCAAGACAGGAAGGAAGGAAAGTTGGAAAGAAAGCAAATACATAGGGGAGGGAAGTGGAGGTGGAAGGAAAGCAACTTTAAATGCATTCTCCAACCTCTGGCTGACTTGGTTTGGCAAAGTGATTTAAAAGAACAAAATGCCTTCTCCAAGCTGACTGACGGGATGGTGAGGGTTTCGCGAGCCACACAATATGTGTGAAAGAGCCACGTGTGGCTCCTAGGCCACAGTTTGGCCACCCCTGTTGTAAGCTTTTGTGAATCAGAGATCATGTCACAGATGACATCTGATGATGACATCTGATGAAGTGAGTTTTGACTCATGAAAGCTTATCTAGGTGGTATTTTAAAGCTCTGCAGGCTTTGACTTTTATTCTACTACTAAAGACTTAACACAGTTAACCTCCTGAAAGTGTTTTTTTTTTATTATGCTTTTCAAAAAATGGAATCTGCTGCATTTCCTTTAGAAAGGCAGACTTTAAATGAAGCAAATAATTAAGAGACCCGACCTGGATAGCCCAGGCTGGCCCCATTTTGTTAGCTCTTGGAAGCTAAGTAGGGTCAGCCATGGTTAGTGCTTGGATGGGAGACCCCCAAGGAAGGCTAGAGTCATGACGCAGAGGCAGGCAATGGCAAACCACCTCTGAACGTCTCTTGCCTTGAAAATGCAACAGAGCCGCTGTAAGTCGACTGCGGCTCGATGGAAATAAATAATTTGCAGGGGCAACAATCCTGCCACTTTGTCAGCTGTGCTGGGCACTTCTTGCAGGCAATCTCAGACACACACAGTATCATAAGAACATATGAGAAGCCATTTTGGATCAGCCCAGTGGCCCGTCTCGTCCAACACTCTGTGTCACACCGTGGCCAAAACCCAGGTGCCATCAGGAGGTCCACCAGTGGGGCCAGAACTTCAGAAGCCCTCCCACTGTTACCCCCAAGCCCCAAGAATACAGAGCATCACTGCCTCAGACAGAGTGTTCCATTTGTCCCTTGCGGTCAATAGCCACTGATGGATCTCTGCTCCATATGTTTATTCAGTCCTCTCTTGATGGTATCTATGCTTGTAGCCGCCACTACTTCCTGCAGCAGTGAATTCCATGTGTTAATTACACTTTGGGCGAAGACGTATTTCCTTTTATCTGTTCTAAGCCTACTGCTCGTTGATTTCATTGAGAAAAATACTTCTTTCTCTGTCATCTCTGGCCCAGGCATAATTTTGTAGACCTCTATCATGTCACCCCTCCGTTGTCATCATCATTAAACATTAGATGTTTGAGAGCTGCCAGACATGAATGCCCTTGAAAGGGCAGCTGCTGTGAGAGCCCTCTCCAGCCCCACCCACCTCACAGGGTGTCTGTTGTGGGGGAGGAAGGTAAAGGAGATTGTGAGCTGCTCTGAGACTCTGTCCTTGAAAGGGCAGCTGCTGTGAGAGCCCTCTCCAGCCCCATCCACCTCACAGGGTGTCTGTTGTGGGGGAGGAAGGTAAAGGAGATTGTGAGCCGCTCTGAGACTCTTCGGAGTGGAGGGCGGGATATAAATCCAATATCATCATCACTATCATCATCATCATCATTAGAGGGGTTGATACAAGAAGGTGAAGTTTGTTGACCTGGGTGGAAAAGCTGAGTGGACCAACATTTATAGAGCACCTTATAGAGCGCCTGCCACAGACCTGGGCACTAAATCAATACCACACGCTCCTTTTAAGAAAACACACAAAGATGGAATGTGCTTCTTAGAGAAGTGTCTTTGCTTGGCAGCTTCCCAAGATATGTCATTGTTTAATATATTTTCCAAGAGTTGACTGTTACTTCTGCATCCGGTGTCTGGATCATCAATATAGTCTGATTAAAATGCAGTCCTCAGTTAATGTGGGTTTGATCTTTGTTAACCTTGATGCCAGCTTTGAGAGCCAGTGTGGCGTAGCGGTTAAGAGTGGCGGGCTTTAATCTGGAGAGCTGAGTCTGATTCCCCACTCCACCACATGCTGCCTGCTGCGTGACCTTGGGCCAGTCACAGTTCTGTTGGAACTTTCTCAGCCCCACTTACCTCACAAGGTGTGGGGAGAGGAAGGGAAGGTGATTGTAAGCCACTTAGAGACTCCTTAGGGCACAGAAAAATGGTATAAAAGCAACTCTTCATCATCATCATCTCTGTTTTCCATGTTTTCGCCATCTGCAGAAAGTCCCTCTAATCGTAGAAGCATGTTGCAAAGTGGTGGAAGATAAAGGTCTGGAATATATGGGCATCTACCGGGTCCCTGGGAACAACGCTGTGGTGTCCAGCCTGCAAGAACAGCTCAACAAAGGCTTTGCAGAAATCAACCTGCAGGATGAGGTGAAAGCAGTGTTCCCTCTAAGCTGAGCTAGTGTGAGACAGCTTACAGTTTTTTAGCCTCTGGCTCACACATTTTTGTTGCCGCTCAGGAAGGGTGGCCCCAGAGCGCACTAATTTATGCAGTATTTCACAACTTCAATGCCAGTAGCTCACAAAGTAGAATTTTTGCTCACAAGCTTAGAGGGAGCGTTGGGTGAGAGCGATGGCAGACTGCAACACTCCCCCCCCCCCCACGTTCCCTAACCCACTGTACACAGTGGCCCCTTTTATCAAATACGTTACTTGTGCTGAAAAATATCCTTATGTTGTTGGGTAGCATTGACACCTACTGGCCGCTTTGGTGTAGTACAGGCTGTGTGCGAGGATCTGTGGTAGATTGCAGAGAAGTACGTTTGTTCCATAGCAAACCAGAAGCCCAGCTGCATAATCGTAGCCTGGCCTTGGCTCCAGAGAAACAGAGGTTTGGTCTGGAAGCTGAGAGGTGGAACTAGAAATCAGTAGTTTCTGGCTGTAATCTTGTCTCTGTTATGAACTCACTTGGTGTCCTTAAGATTATCACAGCCTGAACTCTATTAACATACATAAAGGAAGCAATTTTTAAAAACGTTTTAACATCAAAAGGAGGCTGCATTTATAGTTTAAAATATGAGCAAACTGAACAAATTGTGAATATTTTTTCCCGGAAGTTCTTCCCAAACTTGCATCACCCTTAGAAATAAAACTTTCCCCTTCCACCAGCATTTTTTGGGGGGAGATTCAGGAAAATGGACCTTCTTTCTTCCCTGCATGCACATGATTGTTATCTTCCTCCATTTTTCCTTACAAAGGAAGATTGTGAGATTCCCACAGTTGTAGAACACCTGTAGATAGAAAGATCTGTCCGTGTATATCAATCATGTTTTGATCCCACTCTTTCCCCCAAGGAGCTCAGGGCAGCGGACTTATTTCTCTCTTCCCCATTTTATCCTCACAACAACCCTGTGAGATAAATTGACAGCCTGTGTTGTTAAAAGCGGTGGACTCTAATCTGGAGAACCGGGTTCAGTTCCCCAGTCCTCCTGCACATGCAGCCAGCTGGGTGACCTTGGGTCAGTCAAAGTTCTCTCAGAACTGTTCTCTGAAGATCAGTTCTCTCAGAGCTCTCTCATCCCCACCTGCCTCACAGGATGCCATGTTGTGAGGAGAGGAAGAGAGGGAGATTGTAAGCCACTCTGAGACTCCTTTATATAGTGAAAGGCGGGGTATAAAAATCAACTCCTCCTCCTCCTCCTTCCTCATCATCATCACCATCATCATCTGTGACTGCTAGAGTTGCCAGGTCCTCCCACCAACAGAAAACAAACATGACTCTAATATTTTATTTAGACATCTTTGGCGTAACGGATGGTACTGCTATTGTGGCCCAGCAGTGTGGCCAGAAACAGTTTGCAGAAGTGGAATCTTGGAGACTTGAGTTTTTGTTTCCTTGCTGCCCTAAATTTGTAACAGCTTCCTTTTTTTTAAATCTCCTGGTGACCAGAAGTGGCAAGACTTGAATGTCATCAGCAGCCTGTTGAAATCTTTCTTCCGGAAGCTCCCAGAACCACTGTTTACAGACGGTAAGCAAGCCTAACATAAACTTGCTTTGCTGCTTGAGTGGTCAACATAGTGAAATGATCCTTCCATTTTGGCCAAATCACTTAGGAAAAGGCAAAATAGTGCATTGGGGAAGAGTGTGTTTGATTGTGCGCCTTTCTCTGGTTAGCTGGTTTAGCCTCCCCTCCCCACCTTTCCCAGAACCTACAGATAGGTAGCCCCTGAATATGAAGACAATCTAGTGTGATCTTGTTGTTACAAGAGACGGGTAACCCTGGAAGAAATATAGGAAGGATTACTCATGAGGAAGTCTATTGACAAAATGAGCCTATATCTGGGTGCTTATAAGGACCTTTCTTGTAATATTGGAATGTGATAATATTGTCATATGAAATAGTTATTTCTAGTGAAGTACAAAAATATATTTAAATGGTTTTAATTAAACATTGTTTAATTAACAACAATTAATTACCATGATTACCGTGATTAATTACCGTACATCACGGTATTTGTTACTTTCATTGCCAGCCCCCAGGTCCCAGCAAGGCTTTGATCCCCCAAACACCCCCCCCCCCCAAACAAGGATGTTGCTGCGTAACGTCCCCGATGTGATGACGTCACTTCTGGGTGATGTCATCACACTGGGGACACTCTGGTATTTGAGCAAACTCTATGGAGGGTGAAAAAAACCATAGCATTTTGGCCAAATGTTAGAGCATCCTTGTGAGATGGCACCAGTGCAACTTCTAGGTGATGCCATCACATCAGGGATGTTCCTGCCTGCCCAAATCCCCCTACTGGACAGGCAAGGGGACCTGGCAACCCTATCTGGGGTGGTCTCCTCATACCATTTCTCAGGCCCCAGCTGCTTCTCTGAATAACGTTGGAGAAAAATCTCTTTTGTCTCGTTTTGAGAGGGAAAAAATTAGATTATTTAAAAACTTCCTAATACAATATACTATCGTATTCAGTACCTTTACATCAATAATTTAAATCCTTATTCTGCCCGTTGTATATTGAATTGATCCACCAAGGTCAGTATTATCTTACTTAGACCAGCAGTGGCTGCCAGGGTCTCAAACCTTGGTCCTTTTAGCTGCAAATTGGATTGACCCTGGGACTTTCTGCAGATTATCTACCACTGAGCCACAGCCCCCTTGCTTTCGGAGGGGAAAATCCCGGTGCTTATCATTTCCATAGAATAATTTGAAAAACGAGCGGAGTCCATCATTGTCTGCATAAAATCTGTGCTATAAACGTATCTTTCCCATCTTGTTTTTAACATAGTAATGATATCCATCGCCATAGTAGTCCACCTTCTGTTTCAAGCACATTCTTGTTACAATCTTTTGCCTAGGCATATTCTTTTGTATTCTTGCTGCAACCAGTGATGGCCAAGTTATTGCACCCTCACTGACGAGCTAATGACGACAGAGACATTTTCATTCATATGATCTGATAGGTGTCCTCACCGGGATAGCCCAGTCTTATCAGATTTCAAAAGCTGTTTCTCCACACTAGGGGACCAACGCATCTTAAATTATCCCCAGACCTCAACCACAATACAACTGCAACTCAGTAATTTCCCTGTGTGAGTCTGTGTCAGATACGGGGGGGATGCGAAAGACCTCAGCCTGAGGCCCGCGAGAGTCATTGCTGGTCTGAGTAGATCATACTGATGGACCAATGGTCTGATTCAGTATAAGGCAGCTTCATATATCATTGAACACATCTGGATTGTTTGCCTTTTTAAAACCCTCAGGTAAATACAATGACTTCATTGAAGCCAACCGGATCGAGGATGCCAGCGAAAGGATGAAAACCTTGCGCAAACTGGTATGCCATTTGGGGAGGGGGGAATTGCCCTAGGAGTTAACTACTTTTTCCTTCTTGATGTAGCAAGTAGTTTAGGGTAACAGGGCACATCTGTTCTGTGCATGCTGTGAGCAGATGTGCCATTTCTTTGCGTCCTTGACGCTGTGATGCCACCTGCTGGTTGCAAGAATGCTACAGTGAAAACAGTTTGGTTTTTTTAGGCATTTATACCCTGCTTGTCTCCCCTCAGGGATCCAACAGGAAAAATAAAAGGCCCTATATACAGAGAGTGGTGGAATTGCTGTTATAGTAACTGGGAAAAGTCCCAGTGGGGTGAAAAATTCTAAATAAATAGCTGTTATAGTAACTGTTATAGTAACTGGGGAAAGTCCCAGTGGGGTGAAAAATTCTAAATAAATAGCTAGATTTGAGTCCTGTAGCACCCAACAAAATAGTAGTCTGAGTTCATCAGAGGTGGGGAGCTAAGCAGGGTCAACCCTTGTTAGTACTTAAATGGGAAACCACAAAGTAAGACCTGGGTTGCTGTGTAGAGGAAGGTGATGACAAGCCACCTCTGCTTCACTCTTGCTTTGCAATCACCGGGAGTCAGTTTCAACTTGATTGCACTTTATCGTCATGATCATCAAATTTAGTTTAATGCGTGAGTTTTCAGTCTTCCAAGTTTCAAAGAGCAGATCTGCCAGGGGAAGACTGATATCCAGGGCTTTTTTTGTAGCAGGAACTCCTTTGCCTAACCAGATCTCCTGGAGCTTATAGTAGGCCCTGTACTAACCCCGTAAGCTCTTGGAGGATTGGCTACATCGGGGTGTGTGACCTAATATGCAAAGGAGTTCCTGCTACAAAGAAAGCCCTGGCTCTAATTTCCTTTTCAAATTTTCGATCCAATGAAAGATATAATTTTACCATGGTAGAAATTGTGAAGGAATCCTAAGGGAAGTGTGGAAGCCGAGAGAGACGGAAGGAAACTTCTAAGTCGTATAAAAGAATACAAACTTAAACAGGGCTTTTCCCTCCCATCCCTACCTCCAGATCCGAGACTTACCGGACTATTATTATGAGACACTCAAATTCTTGGTGGGACATCTAAAAACAATTGCAGACCATTCCGAGAAAAACAAGGTAATGTTTAATCCTTTCACTTTTTCCTGATTCCCAAGAAATATGCAATATGAAGTTGAAGTTTCAGTTGAAATAATATCCAAGAAGATCTGGGGTGATGCACCAGATACAACGTTGAGTTTGGATATGGGAGAGTCGCTTTTGAATGTTGTTGAATATGTGGGCTCATCTATTCCACAGCTTTAAATTCATTTTTTTTTTAAAAAACCTTACCAATATTAATTTGTACTGTTTTACTGTTACAGCAGGGGAAGAATTTTTTTTTAAAATCACCATAAGAAAACTTGAACAAAGCAGGAGTCAGGTTGCACTTTTAAGACCAACCAGGTTTTATTCAGAATGTAAGCTTTCGTGTGCTAATCCCCTTGTCTGAAGAAATGTGCTTTTAGCACACAAAAGCTGACGTTCTGAATAAAACTTGGTTGGACTTAAAGGTGAAACCTGACTCCTGCTTTGTTCAACTGCTTCAGACCAACACGGCTGCCCTCTTGGATCTATCGACATAAAAAAGCTTGTGATTCTTCAAAGGAAGCAGACGTCTTTAAATACCTATTTTGCGTTAAATTTTGCTATTCAGCACAGGAGTGCATTAGCGGTTAATTGTCTAAATAGTGTTATGAATTAAAGTTTAAAACCCTTTATATCCCGAAAGAAGCAAACTTTATTCGAGTGCGTGCTTTTTCACCTTTCCGCAGTAGCAGAGTACTGCACAGTAAAAACACTAAAAAAAAATGATGAAAACCATTTTTTTAGCATTATTTTTTTTTTAAAAAAACCCCGCTTCTCTGGAAGACCATGAATTCATGATACTGAAGCTACCTTATACCATATCAAACTCTTGGCCTGCCAAAGTCAGTGTAGTCTGTTCTGACTGGCAAAAACTCTCCATAGTTTTGGGTAGAGAGGTTTTTCATATCCCCCAACTATGAGCCGCTTGGTCGGGGAGGGCGGGATACAAATAAAATGTGAATGAATGAATGAATGAATGAATGAATCACATCCTCATGATTAGAGATGGGATTGAACTGGGAACCTTCCACATGCAAAGCGAGTGCTCTGCCCTCGAGCCATTGCCCCTTCCCAGGGTGTGAGAAACTGCAAGGTGTATGCCAAGGGTGGCCAAACTTGCTTAACATAAGAGCCACATAGAAAAAAATGTCAGATGATGGAGGGAGGAAGGAAGGAAGAAAGATAGGAGGAGAGGTGGAAAGAAAGCAACTTTAAATGCATGCTCTAAGCATTGACTTGTCTTGGAGAAGTGATTTAAAGAGACAAATTCCTTTCCGAAGCCGGTCAATGAAGTGGTGTAGAGCCACAAAAAATGTGTGAAAGAGCCACAAGTGGCTCCCCTGGTATATGCACGGCACATGTGCTAACATAAGGAAGCCTGAGAAAAATGCTCTGGAAACATAAGGCTTTATTACAAGGAAGCTTAAGGCTTTATTATTACTCCCAAGAAGCTTGTAGACATTGAGCTAATTCTAAATCCAGTGGAGGTGTTTTATCTATTGCTCATTCCCAGTCCCCGTATGAAAAATGATTTAATTTGAATCGTAAACTTCTTGAAGGCAGAGATATGTCCCTTCTGTTTAAAACTGTAACACGGTGTGCATTTAAATACTGAGATTTTTTTTTATAGTGTTAAATTTTATTCTGCACTAGAGCAAACAGCATTAATGATTCGGTAGCAGCTGTGAAACCTGAATCGGGTAGTGCCTCCCTAAAGTATGGTCTGCTAGCTAGCCTGTTACACCAGCTTTGCAATTAGTCTGATTTCTGTTGTTATCGATGACTTACTTTGGAGCCTAGGTTGAGATGTGGGCAGGAAGCAAGACTCATGGGCTTGTTGCCGATGTCAAAGCTCTCTTTCTCACAGTGCTTTCGTTTGACAGATGGAACCCCGGAACCTGGCGCTGGTCTTTGGGCCGACCCTTGTCAGGACATCAGAGGACAACATGACTGATATGGTCACCCACATGCCCGACCGCTACAAAATTGTGGAGACCCTCATCCAGCATGTAAGGGGGCAGTGGTGCTGCTGGGGACATGGGGAGCTCAGGTGCAGCAGGAGGAAGGGCTGAGACAGGGTGCTAAAGGTTCAAAATGGCTTGTGGTAGAGTTGCCAACCGCCAGGTGTTTCAGGAGATTAAAGCTATACAAGCCTCCACGAGAACCAGCCTCACAAATAACAACAAAATACAATGATCTATGAAAAGTAGAAATTTTCTTTTAAAGTCAATGATAGACCTTGCATATAAAGAAGAAAGAACGTCCTATTTCACCCATACCCAAAGCCTTTCAAAATGCAATAAATGCAAACTTTTCCAAGTAAGAAAGTCCAGGCAGTAATTCCAAGAAGTAAATGAGAGTCCAACGCTCCAGTATAAAAGGCAGCTGAGAGGTGATATGATCACCATCTTCAAGTACTTAGAGGGCTGTCATCTAGAGGATGGAGTGGAATTGTTTTCAATGACCCCAGAAGGTAGGACCAGAACTTGTGGTTGAAATGAAATCAAAAGAGTTTCCAGCTCAACATTAGGAAGAACTTCCTGACCGTTAGAGCGATTCCTCAGTGGAACAGGCTTCCTCTGGAGATGGTGGGCTCTCCTTCGTTGGAGGTTTTTAAACAGAGGCTAGATGGCCATCTGACAGCAATGAAGATCCTGTGAATTTACGGGGAGGTATTTGTGAGTTTCCTGCATTGTGCAGGAGGTTGGACTAGATGACCCTGGGGATCCCTTCCAACTCTATGATTCTATGAAAATATTCCCAACACAGTTTGGCAACATTAAATATGTGACACTTCAATTTGCTTCCAAATGTGACAGTGTATGGAAGCAAATTGAAGTTGTAAACGTCTTGTCTGAGATTTTGTGAAAAAACATCTGTTGGCAGCTCGCTGAAGCTGAAATGAAACGAGGGCTCAAGCACGACATCGACGCATATTTAATGTTGCTGAGCTGTGTTGGGATTATTTTATACTGGAGCGCTGGACTCCCATGAGAACATTTACTTCTTGGAATTACCACCTGGACCCTCTTACTTGGAAAAGTTTGCATTTATTGCATTTTGAAAGACTTCAGGCACGGGTGGAATGGACATTCTTTCTTGTTATATGCAAGGTCTATCGATTTCAGAATAAAATTTCTACTTTTCATAGATCATTGTATTTTGTTGTTATTTGTGAGGGTGGTTCTCACGGAGGCTTGTATAGCTTTAATCTTCAGCTGTGTTTTCCACAACTCTCTGTTCGGTTGCACAACCTCCCGGTGGTGGCTGGAGATCTCCTAGAATTACAGCTGGTCTCCAGAGAGCATATATCAGTTTCCCCCTGGAGAAGATGGCTGCTTTGAAGGGTGGATTCTATGTCATTATACTACACTGACATCCCTCCCCTTCCCAGACCATACCTTCCCCAGCTTCCCCCCTCCCCTGGTCCCTAAATCTCCAGGTGTTCCCCAACTTTGAGCTGGCAACTGTAGTTGGGAAGATTGGTTTGTTCAGGATTTTTTTGGTAGAAAAAGCCCAGCAGGAACTCATTTGCATATTAGGCCACACCCCCTGGTCACCATTATTTCACGTAGGGTTTCTTGTAGAAAAAGCCCAGAAGGAATTCATTTATACATTAGGCCACACCCCCTGACACCTAGCCAGCTGTAACTGTGTTCCTGTGCGTTCCTGCTCAAAAAAAGCCCTGGGTCTGTTCATTTTTAAATTAAATCATAGTGGTTTTCTTGAAAACAATACAGAAGGGAAAGAAAAATCTGTCATAGAAAAGAAGACATTTTGGTTTGTTCTGTTTCCCCCCTCTTTTTGCAATCATTACGGATGCTTTAGAGACCTAATTTGACGTTTCTGAATTTAATGAGACTTGTAAGTAGAACTGTGTAATAAACTGTGTGAGATACCAGGAATGGCTCTTATCTTAACCAAGCATTCGGTAATTTAAAAACTGCTGAGATTATATACGCATACGAAAACCCTAACCCTTTGTGCCTGCTAATCAATTGCAAAGTTGATGCATTTATCACTGAAATACTAACAGTACAATCCTCAGAACATTTTCTTGGAAGTAAGCTTAATTGAATAGACCTGAAAAGAACTCAGAGTAGGCCCGCTGAGGATGGCACTGTTAGGAACAAACTACAGCAAGTCAGGTTGGAACTCTCTTTCCCAGTGCGCTGCATGGTTCCATTCCATTCAGCCCTGTGGTTCTGTAATGAGTGAAAATGCACCGCTCCCAGAGCCCTTTCAGCTCAGGAGAATTGGGGGAAGGGTGGGGGGCTGGAGCCTCTCCTGTTCTGGTGCCAGAATCCTGATCCACCTTGGGTTCCTGTCGTGCTTGGGGAAGCAAGTTCCCTTTTCAGTGACACCCTTCCATAATACTTCAGTCAACGGGCACGCCTAGTCAGCTAGGTGATTCATCCATCTTCAGCTAGGGCTTTTTTTGAGCAGGAACACACAGGAACACAGTTCTGCCTGGCTTAACCAGGGCTCCGGCTAAAAAACCGGTCTCCAGCAAAGAAAAGACACTAGGCAGCCACACAGTCCCAGACCATATGCTCCATCCTCTCTGCCGCCTCCAGGCTCCAACGGACTTGCAAAAAGAGTGGGAACCACGGAGCTGCCCACAAGCGCCCCCTCCTGGGGGAAGCTGGACCCGCTGCTGCCTCCTTTGCTGCATGTGGCTGTCTCTCTCTGGCCATGTTGGAGTGGGGGCAGCAGCGAAATAAGGTCTCTCACTGGGCTGTGTGAGAACCCACATCCATGAAATGCAGCTGATGGCACTGTACTGCTCTGTGTCAATATGCAGAAAGTAACCTACTGAACAGGTGATGTCACTTCTGGTGAGGCCAGGGGGTGTGGCCTAATATGCAAATTAGTCTCTGCTGGGCTTTTTCTACAAAGAAGCCACGTCTCCAACAATTTGATGGCTTCCAAAAGTTTTAAAAGGATACCACGAAAGGGGGGGGGGCAGGCACTAAGAGGAGAGAAAACCCCATTCCACTTAACGGAAGGGGTAACATTGGGAATAAATAACCGTCAAAACTCATCATCCACTGGGTGAAGAAAATATGTTTAGAGTGTAGAATGCCCTGTGTCTTTGTATCAACATAGGCGCTTGAGGTGGTTTGCAGAATTTTACAAATGTATACAAAGCAGAACACAAAAAAACTTAAAATGGCAAATGCTCCTAATTGGTTAACCTGCATGGTCCCACATATATATAATTAATAAGGATACAGGAAATAAAAAGAGTACTGGAAAGTGAAAAAAAGAAATAGTTATGAAAAATATTTACATTAGTCAAGGGCAATCATACTGAATACAGTATATTACTCCAAGATATAATATATTCCAAGATGCCTCATTTCTCAAGTTGGAGAGAGCCAGTTTGGCTGTAGTGGTTAGAAGCATGGATTCTAATCTGGGAGAACTGGCTTTGATCCCCCACTTCTCCACAGGAAGCCTGCTGGGTGAGCTTGGGCCAGTCACAGTTCTCTCCGAGCTCTTTCAGCTCCACCTACCTTACAGGGTATCTGTTGTGGGGAGAGAAAAGGGAGGAGACTGTAAGCTGCTCTGAGACTCCGAGTGAAGGGCAGGCGTAAATCCAGTCTCTTCTTCTCTCCCTCAAGTTCTCTTTCATGGTCCTACTTTTTTTTTTAAATTGAAAAGCAAATAATAAAAAGGGACGGGAGGTTAACTTGCAGGAAGAGGTTCCTTTTCCCACTGATTCCTTGTTGAGGCTGAACTCCAGAGGAGCCCATAATTTGAGATTAAATGCTGTTATTAAATAATACTACTTTATACCAAGCATTTAATGTATATTTAATCTCGGCGATGCTTACAACGGCAAGGATGGTAACTTAATCCCCTGGGTTCGGTTTATAATGGAGAGATTGCACAGTTGCAAAGCCAGGAGGAAGCAGGGCTGACCCCCCCTACTCCCAGAGGAGCAGCTTGCTTTTGAAATGCTTTTAAAATGCACCCCTCCACAGTCAGGTGGATCGGGTTGGCGGTCAGTGCCTTGATTCTGTTTCGACGCCTCTCCTCTGTCTTTTCCTCCCTGCAGTCAGACTGGTTTTTCAGCGAGAAGGAGGATAAAGGTGAAACGGTAAGCCAATTGTGAAGAGAAGAAGGTCAGCTTTGCACAAAGGCTGCTGATATCCCAGGCAGTTGGGAATTATACTTGGTGGGTGCTGCCTGCTGATACTGAGGAGAGCAGTCCTGTAGTCAGAGGCTTGTTTGGACTAGCAGGACTGATGTGCACAAGTAGAGACAGGAAGCAGCTTTCCCTCTGCACAGTTGTCTGCTCCTTCAGCTGCCCTGTGGAGTTAATATTAGCTCCGTTTGTGAAGTCACGTCATTCGTGTGGCTGCCTGTTAAGTTTTGCAATGGAGCCAATAGAGCAGGGTGGTCTCCAACATGGCGCTGTGGGTGCCATGGTGCCTGCTGACATCTTTCCTAGTGCCCACCGAGTGTTTTTAGAAAGTTGCTAGGGCCAGGTGTGGCTCTTGGCCTGCAGGACTTTTGGTTGGCCGTCGGAGGTCCAATTGGCTGTGCAGATTAAAATAACATTGCTTTAGAGGCAGCGGCCCCCCCAGTGTTGGTTTTATTCTCTCTCAAGTCTTCTCTCTGGGTGTATTTTTTTAAAATCGTCCCTCTTCTCCCCTGCTCTTGGGTTTTTCCTTTGTGGTTGGCTCCGCCTCCTGCAGCAGCCATTTTGTGGTTGGCTCTGCCTCTTGGAGCAGCCATTTTATGGCTATGTCCCCAACCCTGTCTCAGAATTACAAGGTTGCTCACGGGTTCAAAAAAGTTGGGGAGCCCTGCAATAGGATGGTGGGATGGTTTGAAGAAGAAAAAACAACACCAATCAGCCCCATAGCTAGGGCCCACGGGGGGAGGAGGCCATGGGGGCATAAGGGGAGGGGGCTACAGAGGTGAGAGCAGGGAGGTGGAGATGCCAGGGGTCACCCCTTTACCGCCCTCTCTTGCATGATTTAAATTGCACAGGAGGGGCATGCAGGAGCAGCAGCTGCCCCTCTGGCATGATTTAAAGAGCCCACCTATCTGCTGATTGGCAGACTCTTTAAGCGGCATGGGGGGGCAGTGGCTGCTCCTGGTTGCCCCTCTGGCATGATTTAAATCGCACAGAAGAGGAAGGGACAGCCCTGGGATGGGGGGGAGAGGGGCCCCCAAAACTGTAAGGGGACCAGGCCCTGTGGGGCCCTGGTTAGCAACGGGCCTGGCCCATCAGGGAACGCTGCCAGTCACAAGGGGCAAAGGGCACGTGTGGGTCTGTGCTTGTCTTCTCCCTCAGTGAGCACCAGGACTCTGTAACACATAATAAGGCCTTAGCATTGGATGTCCTGGGAAAGAAAGGAGATGAGTGGGGTGTCCCCAGTCCTGGGCCAGCCCCCTGAGGTGTGCATGATGTTGCTGCATCTTTCTGGAACAAGAAGGATCAACCGGGGAGCATTAGCAGAACTAGCAACCCCCTTGACCCTTGGCTTCCTAACCACTTGTGTGCTCCTTTTGCAGACCCCAGTAGATGAGCAGGAGGCCCAGTCAGTGCCAAATATCGAGTACCTTCTGCCCAACATCAGGAGGACGACGGTGGCACCAGGGGACGCTTCAGGTGAGCAGGGAGGGCTGGGCTGGAAGAGAGCCATTGGGAGTAAACCTGCTACCAGTGGAATTCTGATAACGTAAAGTTCTAGCAGGTTTTTCTGGGCTCTATCTCCCTGGGAGGGGGATTCTCCCTCTGAGTTGCTGCATCATAAAAACTAAAGGGTTTTAAGCGCTTCCTTCCCCTCTTAGGGTTGCCAAGTCCCTCCTGGCAACCGGTGAGTGATGGGGGGGCTTACCAGGAGAGACAGGTGGCCTAGGGACATCCCTGGCAATGTGGTGATGCCACTTTTGGCATACGCAGGATGTGTTGTCATCACATTGCAGTGTCACAGCTATGCTCTGATATTTGAGCAAACAGACACTGCAGTAAAAGTGGCTTCTACCATAGAGTTTTTGCCCAAATACCAGAGTGCCTGGACATTGTGATGACATCACTTCCTGTGTGGGCCAGTAATTGACATCGCCACATCACTTGCAATGTCGCCTGGGCCTTCTTCTCTCTCTTGCCAAGTCCCCCCACTGGCCAGCTGATTGGTGGCCCGGTAGCATGGGACCCCCACTTACATTATTCCCTCTTCTGACTGCCTACCTGCTCTCCGTTCTAATGTGTGCATCCCTTTGCTCTGATTTCCCTTAGCTTTTCATTAGTTTTGTGAATTCTCCTTAGTAGTGTTGTGGCAGGGTCAGCTCACCCGCCCGTAGAGCGCATGCCATCTGTGTTGTAGGCCACAAAGTAAAGGACTCTTTTCGTCCAAAAGATGTCCAGGTCTGGGCAGTTGTCCACATAGCCAGACTGCTCCCCATCCGTGTGATAGCCGCCCTGCATGACTCTCTTCTGGGCCAATCTGAACTTTCGTCAGAAAGAAAACTAACCTCCCTTCCTCCAACACTTACTCCAATAGTATTGTAGCCTCTGCACAATAGCAAACGGAGTACCCTTCAAGTGTCTTGAAGATAGTCCAGTGGAGGAAGATTTCCCCTACACTCTATGATTGTATATATGCAGGGAGGGTGGTTATTTGCTTAAGCGGATTCATCCCCTTGGACTTTATAGACTCCCTTAACTCTTTTTTGCTGTCTTTCTTCTTTCTTTTCTTTCCTTTCTTTTCTCTTCTCCTCTTTCTCCTCCTCCTTCCTACTTCAGCGGATCTACCGGAGCTCTAGAGCTGGTACAGTGTGGTTGTGCTCTGGTGTTCATGCACTAATCCCATTGAGTGATCACGAGAGATTGAGGCAGGCATTTTGGAGGGCAGTGGGGCATGGAGGTTCTGGTTCCACACCAGTTTGCCCACGCTGGCCAGCAGCAGCGGTAACCGTGACGCGTATCATGAGGCAAACCCACGTGATGTGGTTTTGACTCTGGCGTGGCTTCTTTCGGTTCATATTTGGGGATGAAAATGTTGGCTGCTGTCCTTTTTTTGGGGGGGGGGGGGAGGAATCTGTTGTGCTTAAATTGATCCATACTCCATTTAAGGTCAGTTGCTAAAACTGAACTGTGTTTGTTGAGAATACCCTCCCCCCACATTAATTTTTTAAAAAAACAAAAACTGAGTTTAATGGATGGAATAGACAGGGAGGAAATTCCTGTCATAGGCAACCATATCAATATGCAATTTTCGTGCAGATCCTCATTGACTTTGGGAGTTTTTTTTTTAAATTATTGAATATTTACTGAATATTTATTAAAAATATCCCCCAAACATTTGAAGCTTCACTGTTGAAAATACACACCATGGTATATAGCAATGATCAAGTGCAGAATCAATGCAGAGTTAGCATGTCCTTTTCCAGCCTATCCTCTCTCTCTCGTACTCACTGGTCACTAACTCCACATGGGCACTGGGGAGGGGGGCAGATTTTGGAGGGTGCGGGCCTTGAGGGGGGGCCATCCATTATCTCGTCTGTGTGGTTTCACTGTTGCTGTGACAGATTTGCGAGGGAGGGTGGGATCTTTTGCACAGGCCGCCTGCCTGGGGCTGTACTCCTTTTCTTCCTATCCCTGTAAAAGATGAGAAATTAACACCCGGTGAGTGGACTCGGGCTGTGGCTGTCACCTCGTGCTGCTACCCTCTGTTGGGTTTCCTCATGCCCGTCTCTGCCTTGGATCTCACCCCCTTTGCCACTGCTTCTTGCTTTTTTGCTGGAAATGTCTGGCCTGGCTTTTAATTTTGTTAAAACTCAAGCAGCACGCTAACAGACGCACATGACTGGGATTGCATCGCCATGACTTAGATCACACTATCCAAATCACTTTTTCTCTTTGGCATTGCTCTTTGAAGTAAGCACTGTTGTAGCCTCTTTTTTTTTGTTAGTTTCCACTGATTGGGGGAGGGGGGACACATGACAGACCTGTGGTGATTAACATGCCACCGTTTAAGAATCACTGACCAAAGAGTTGGAGGGTTGGGTAGGAAAATCAGATAACCCGTTCTCCCCCCCCCCCATCTGTACTCCTATTATCACTGACTCTAACCCAGGTATGGAATTCCAGCAGGAGCTCCTTTGCATACTAGGCCACACACCTCTGATGTAGCCAATCCTCCAAGAGCTTACAAGGCTCTTTTTTGGTAGCTCTTGGAGGATTGGCTACATCAGGGGTGTGTGGCCTAGTATGCAAAGGAGCTCCTGCTAGAATTCCACCCCTGTTTCTTTTAAATCTCACAATGCAGACCTCCTGGTGGAACAACCCTAAGTGAATGATTGCAGACTGCGTTTGCTCTGAGCTTGCTCCTGCGGGTGGGAATTCATTGTGCGGTTTTCCATGCCTGTGTGTGCAGAAGGCATTCCCTTCAGGACTTATTCAGGAAACTGCCTAAGCAAACTAGCAGATGGAATTTGGGTCAGAGTTGTGTAGACCTGACTTGAACTAGCCATTGCCAAAACCCAGAGCATCGTATGTTCCTTTGGGGATTTTGTCAAGATTGCTGTGCCCAGTCCTGACCTGGATAGCCCAGGCAAGCCCGATCTCATCAGATCTTGGAAGCTAAGCAGGGTCGACTCTGGCAAGTACTTGGGTGGGAGACCTCCTGGAAATACCAGACCTGAGGCAGGGGCAGGCTTTATTCAGCCACCTCCCTGAATATCCTCCAGACCTCCAGTTGGGGTCAGTCACCAGAAGTCAACATGACTACTAGGTGCATGCACACACACACACATATAAAACACAAAAATACCAAGAAGAAGAAGATTGTTGTACTGAAACCATACATATAGAGGTAGTCCAATAGCCATCAGGAGAATCATTACTCCAGAAGAAGACAGCTGTTTAGTACATCTCCCCCATACACACACACACCCCACTCCTTCATCCAAGGAACTTAGCATGGTGTACTTTGTTCTATCTTTCTTGTTTTATTCTGAAAAACAACCCTGTGAGGTAGCTTAGGCTGAAGGAGAGTGACTGGTGGAAGGTCTCCCCACAAGCTTCCAGGACAGAGTGGGCACTTGAACCTGGGTCTCCTAGTCCAACTTTCATTTTGGTGTAGTGGTTAACCGTGCGGACTCTTATCTGGGAGAACCGGGTTTGATTCCCCACTCCTCCACTTGCAGCTGCTGGAACGGCCTTGGGTCAGCCATAGCTCTCATAGACCTTCTTCCCCTGTAGTGGTTAAGTGTGTGGACTCTTATCTGGGAGAACCAGGCTTGATTCCCCACTCCTCCACTTGCAGCTGCTGGAATGGCCTTGGGTCAGCCATAGCTCTCATAGACCTTCTTCCCCTGTAGTGGTTAAGTGTGCGGACTCTTATCTGGGAGAACCGGGTTTGATTCCCCACTCCTCCACTTGCACCTGCTGGAATGGCCTTGGGTCAGCCAGAGCTCTCATAGACCTTCTTCCCCTGTAGTGGTTAAGTGTGAGGACTCTTATCTGGGAGAACCAGGTTTGATTCCCCACTCCTCCACTTACAGCTGCTGGAATGGCCTTGGGTCAGCCATAGTTCTCACAGGAGTTGTCCTTGAAAGGGCCGTTTCTGAGAGAGCCCTCTCAGCCCCACCCATCTCACAGGGTGTCTGTTGTGGGGGGAGAAGATATAGGAGATTGTATGCCGCTCTGAGTCTCTGATTCAGGGAGAAGGGCGGGGTATAAATCTGCAATCTTCTTCTGCCATGACACCATGTTGCTTTTGTCATCCTGAGAATCACCTCTCGGGAGCAAACGTTCTTTTGCCTGCAAGTTTTCTATTCACCTTTCTTCCTTCTGTTGTCCTTGTACCTGGTACATCTACATCATCCATCAGATTTCCTTCAGCTTCATTCCATTGACTGGGCTGGAAGCATTTTTGTTTGTATCGCATGGATGAATGCACCAGTGGGTGGGAGGTTGTCAGGGCACTCTGTCCATTCAGGGCGACTCAGTACCTTTCTTGCTCCTAGTTTCCCATTCCCTCTTTTAGACACTAAATCAGAGCACTCTGTTCCATTTCTTATTGCATTTTTAAAACTCCCATCCCTCTTCCACGAAGTTGGGAGCAGTGCTCATGGGTTCTCCGCTTTTAAACAGCGACAAACAGGGGACGGATTTCAGCCACCTGCTGCAATCCCGGGAGGTGTATTTGTGAACTGGCAGGTCAGCATTCTTTCTTTGAAACATTTAATGAGAGGGGAGCTCAAACTTACTCGCAAAATACTTTGCATCTCAATATTCGGGGACTGTCTTCCTTTCCAAAGGACTTTGATTGGAGCTACACTGTTCTAAACAGTCCCTTCATACATTTGAAATTCTCCACATACATACCTCCAGCAACAGCCAAATGCTACATCTGAATTATTCAGTTCTGGGGTTGGGCGGTGGGGAGTTAGCTAAATATCCATTAGGACAGCCTCTGAATCTGGGGTCTCCAATAGTTCTTTTCAGGAGTGGAATTCTAGCAGGAGCTCCTTTGCATATTAGGCCACACACCCCTGATGTAGCCAGTCCTCCAGGAGCTTACAAGGCTCTTTTTTTGTAAGCTCTTGGAGGATTGGCTACATGAGGGGTGTGTGACCTAATATGCAAAGGAGCTCCTGCTAGAATTCCACCCCTGTTTCTTTTAAATCTCACAATGCAGTGTTTCTAGATGCCTTCCCTCGAGAGCAGAGAGACATCACAGTGGGGCAAAAATTTTACATGTCTCATTGGTGAGAAGGACCAGAATTTGCAACCATATGTATGAACTCCATGTGTGTGCATGAGAGAGAAAAATAAAGGAAGATGCACAGAATCTGCAGATATATCCCAGTACCCAGGGGTAGAATTCTAGCAGGAGCTCCTTTGTATATTAGGCCCCCCCGTGCCCTGTAGGTAATCCTCCAAGAGCTTACAAAAAAGAGCCTTGTAAGCTCTTGGAGGATTGACAACATCAGGGGTGTGTGGCTCAATATGCAAAGGAACTCCTGCTAGAATTCCACCCCTGCCAGTGCCTTTTTCCAGGGGCAGATTGGTTCTTGAGCAACACCAGAGTCACACTAGAGGAAAGCAACTTCTCTGCCCCACCCCCTTTCACTTCTTTGCCCCTCCCAAATCAGTGGACCCCTATGGACACACTTTGGAAAGTGTGTGGAGCAAATTGGGAGCTTGCTGAAGGAGAGTTAGAGATAGAAGAAAGCTGGGATCAGCTAATCTCTCCGTCCCCCTTCTCAGCAGATTGGAAAGCCATTTTGTCAGATGAGTGCTGCTGTATGAGCGGAATGGTGCCTTAGGACCCAATCCTAGGATTCTGTGATGGTCTGCAATTTCAGAGTGCTTGGGAAGCACACAGGCAAGACAAAAGGGCAGCCCTGGGAAGAGTTTGCCAAGTGTCTCCAAGAAGCCAAAGAAACCTTGTTGTCGTCTCCTCCTTGGGCAGCTGTGCAAACCCCCTCCCCCCACAACCTGTGCTCTGCCTCTAATCACTACTCTTTTTTTTTTCCTTTTTGGGTGATGATTGCAGATTCGACCAACGGTGGCTCAGCTAAATCAAAGGTAAGGGAACCCTCCTGTATTGAGGGCAGACCATTTTGGGGAGAGGTTGGGCAGAGGAGAATGGGAGGGAGGTGAACAGGGGCCCTCAGTTGTTGCTTCCCCAAATCCAGAGGGAAATGCTTTGCCCACTTCAGCACTGCAGCCTCTCAGTACCCAGATGCAGAAGTGGGGGGGGGGGGGGGTGTTAGAAGAGGAGGAGCCATAGTTCAGTGGGAAAGGGCCTGCTTTGACTGCAGAAAGTTCCCAGGTTCAGTCCTCAGCATCTCCACTTAAAAAAGATCAGGTAGGAGATGATATAATAAAAGATCTTGACCTGAGACCCTGGAAAGCTGCTGTCCGTCAGAGTTGGGCCCAAAGTAGACTGAGTTATGGAGACTATTTCTTTTAGTATATACAAGAGCCAGTTTGGTGTAGTGGTTAAGCGTGTGTATTCTTATCTGGGAGAACCAGGTTTGATTCTCCACTCCTCCACTTGCAGCTGCTGGAATTGCCTTGGGTCAGCCATAGCTCTCCTAGGAGATGTCCTTGAAAGGGCAGCTGCTGTGAGAGCCCTCTCAGCCCCACCCACCTCACAGGGTGTCTGTTGTGGGGGAGGAAGGTAAAGGAGATTGTGACCGCTCTGAGACTCTGAGATTCAGAGTAAATATCATCATCATTTATCTGCCTTTGGCCGGTATACTATCCCTACTTCTGTTTAAACCTGCTACCAGGTAACTTGATATGGTGCAGACTAAATACGGGTATAGACTAAAACCACCATCCAATCAGAAGCTTTGGCCGTACTCTCTAAAACACATGGCTGGCACCAGGTAAGATGTTGGCAGGCTTCGTGGCACCCATGGGTGCCCCTAGTTAAGGGATATCGAATGGTCTCTTTTTGCCCTTTGACGTGTAAATGGATCACCGCGTTCGTTCTTCAGGGTTAACCCATGATTTAAACGAGGTGTCATGACCGGTTCCTGTTAGTGCCTTTCCTTTCTTGTCCGTGACTCCCCTCCTCCCTTTTTGTTGTTGGCCGCAGGCTTCGTGGAGCTCGCGGAAAGAGCACAGCCACAAGGAGATGCTCGCCATCTCCTTCATATCAGCTGTCGCCCACAAGAGGAAGAAGCGGAGAGAGGCCAAGCGTTTCGGGAGCAGCACCGACGACGATTCTGAGCACGAGTCTGCCGCCAAGCCATCCACCAAGGGAACCGAGGAGGAGGAAGAGGCCCAGGAGGAGCTCAGAGAGGTGGAGAGACCGCGGGGCAACAGGGGCAGAGTTTCCACCCCCGATACACAGAACGGAGCAGAGTTCGCTGCCAAGTTGGAAGCAGAGTCGGAAGAGAGGAAGGGGGCAGCGCCTCGGGGCAGCCCGGATGCCCGCTCCATCGTATCCGGCTACTCCACCCTTTCCACCATCGATCGCAGCGTGTGCTCCGAGGTGCAGTCAGTGGCGGAGAGCCGCGGGGAGGAGGCAGACGATGAGCGGAGTGAGTTCAGCCACGTGGAGACTGACACCGAGAACGGTTTCGGGATGGGACAGTCCAGGATGCCGGGACAGACCAGGGTAGTGGTGTCAGGGGAAGGTGTCGGGACTACTCCCTCTGACAAAGCGACTCACAACCGGGCCTCTTTCAGCTCCCACCACCTCATGCAGTGCGACACCCTGGCACGGCGCAAGCTCTCCCGGCCTTGCCGCAACAGCGAGGGCTCCTCCAAGAGCAGCACCGAAGTCCCAAGCTCCAGCTCTCTGGGCAGCCAAGAGTCTCTGCAGCCCATGGAGGCCACAGAGGCCCATGTCCGGCCTTCCCTTGCCGAACAGCTGCGCCTCCGCCTGCGTGGCTCAGCAGACGACATGCCGGCCGTGCAGATGCGCAAGCAGCACCCGCCCGAGACACGGCGCAAGAAGAACAGCTGGCGGCGCCACACGGTGGTGGTGCCCGGGGGCCTCAAAGACCTGAATTACGAGTGGAGGGAACAGCACGTGTTGGGGGGTCCCGGGGACTGCCCGTTTGATTCCTCAAGCCGAGATCACCTGAGGGACAACAAGGACTCCGGACTGAGCAGCCTGGAGTCGACAAAAGCTCGGCCTTCCTCGTCCGCACTGGGAAACGCGGCAGCTCCTGTTCAGCAGGGGGGCAACGAACAACAGCACCGGAAGGGCGGCTCGGAGGGGCGCTCGGCTCCCCGCCGTACCGCCTCCTTGCGCCTCCACCAGTGTCTCTAGGCAGCTCCCTGTGGAAGCTCTTGCTGGAAGGCTTAGAAGGGTTTGGCCAAGCCAGCAGCCCTGACTCGCAGATTGGGGACGAGCGGCTGTAGATGTAGCCTTCCCCTGGAGCTCCCACTGGGAATGCCTGCCTGGATTTTCTTTGATACCTCAAACTTCAGGAAAGCAAAGCGTCTCTTCCCCCTCTCCCCTTGCTTTCTGGTCTCTTTCCCCTGCTGTTAATTTAACGACACCCTTATTTTGTGACGTGCAAATTTATTTATTCACCCTCCCCAGTTCTTCGTAACCCCAGAGCAGAAGTTGACGTAGGTGTGGCAGGGAGAGCAGGCCCCCCCCACCCCCCAAGCTGGCAGGAAGGTTTTATCTGAGTTTTGACACTGGGAAGCGATTGAAGGAAGAGCAGAATTAACCCTCCCATTTCCACTTTAGGCTCTCCGACCTCCACTTGTTTTTGGAAGAGAAGGGAAGCGGAAGAGCAGAAGCCAAAAAGGTTTAGGCAACCCGGCAAGAGCCTCCTGAGTTTCACGTTTGCCTCCTTTCCGCCAAGCTATTTTGCTCCATTAATGTCCCTGCACGCAGAAGGCCGTGGGTTCGATCCCCGGCATCTGTCAGTAAAAGGCTCAAGTGATAGATGATGTGAAGGATCTCCATCCAAGACCCTAGAGAGCTGCTCTGAGTCAGAGAACGCAATACTGACCTTGATAGACCAATGGTTGGACTCGGTCTAATTCCGCTTTGTGTGTGTTGAACTGAAACCCAAGCCAGATGTGGGCTTAGAATCCTGTTGGGAGCGTCCAGATTTTGTCGTTGTCGTTGTTCAACTGTGTGTTGTCTCAGGGGCCAGTCAAGAGGGGAGGCTGATTCGATTCAGCACCACGGCTCTTTAGGATGAGGTTTAAGCCTTCTGCTACTTGCATTTGGGGAGTTGACATTTGCCTCATTGGGTTTACCTAAAAGTACTGCCCATTGCAGGTTGGGAAAACGGCACATGTGCATGGGGTGGGGCTTAATCCTCCCTTCCCATGTGCTGTGGCCCCCATTATAATAGGGCCCCTCCCCACGTGCCTGAAAATTAAATCGCCAGAAGCGTCAAACGGAATGGATGGTACACATCTGGTTTGGGTTTTGAGAAGCAACTGCTGGGGAAACTAGAGCAGCTGTGCTGTTGGATTTAGACAGATGTGTCTCGGTTGCTGATCCAAGCCCATGCTGTTCTGCCCCAGAGCTCCCCCTTGTGGTGATGCTGGTCTTTCCCCTTCAGCCTCCTAATAATGTCCCAACCACAGCCAGCAATCTTACTGCTGAGAGGTTCCCATAAAACCCCAGTGACACAATTGTACCTACCACCCCAAGAGCCTTTTACTGGATTCCTCACCTACCTTGGCTCAGCGTCAGCTGGGTTCCTCCAGAGATTGGTGGCCTCGTCTATCACACACTTCATCTGTGTTGCCATTTGTGCCCAAGTCCCATGGGGTGATCTGTCCCCACCCACTTGCCCACGTAGATCACCCTGATGGGAGAATCCAACCCAGATCCACAGAGCTGCTTCCAAAACAGACGTCTTTTACCTGGCTTAAAACGGACCGTTCTATCCCTGTCTGTTACATCATCCATTCCTCCCTCTCCCCCCGCCTCAAAAAAAAAAAAAATACAACCCACAGAGACTTATTTCACCTGGCAGATTTATTGCAGCATAAACTCTGGCCCCACAAACAATTTACGTCACAATAAACCTGTTCACCTTTAGGATGCCGTAGGATTCTTAGCGGCTTCTGCTGCAGTGGACCTAAGTGGCCACCTCTTCAGAATCCCATGTTTCAATCCCCTCTGTGATGGTTTCCTTTTTTTGGCAAACGCTTTTGCAAAATCTGGGGTCCCTCCTTTGGTCCCAACTTTCTTTCTGCCTAGCTAGCCCCCTTCAGATTTGGTTGAACGCCTTAACTAAAAAGAGGTGCTCTCTCCCTCTACCCCTTAAGGTACTGTTCGAAGCTCCATCTTCCATTTGGCTACTTGGAGGCAAAAACTTTTTGTCACCGAACTGGTTCTTTGGCCCTTTCTGATCTCATAGTCTTTTGTGAAACCATGGCCCGTGCAGTGGCTTTGGAGTTGATCCATCAAGATCTTCCAGTGCTCCGTGTTCTCCTCCAGGTGTGCAAGGTTTGGAGCAGAGAGTAACATTGTTATGCAAACCGGAATTTCAGTGGGCTGCTTCTGCCCTTCGCACAGCTCCTCTCGGGTTTTTTTTGGTGCTAAAAGAGAACACGTGTAATGAAACCACCCCTCCTCCCTCCCCGAGAAGGCACAAGGCGTGTCAGGATTCTTCAACAAATTCTTCTTTCTTTGTGGACTATCCCACCTTTGCTTAACCCACTGTGTGCCCCATCTGCAGTGCAGAGAGGCAAATGAGATCGGCACTTTGTGGTTTGTTCAGGATACGTGTTTGTGTGTGAGTGTGTGCTTGAGACAGTGGGCAAGCATGTTTGAATCCCTCTCCCTCCGTGGCCGTGTGCAGGCGCCCTGCAAGAGAGTCTTTGTGTTGACAGCTCCCCCAGTAAGTGCGTGCCGTCTGTTGAGATTCTCCCCCCGCCCCCCACAGCAATGCCTGCACCTCGTGCTATGCAGTTGCTCTCTGAAGCTCACCCGTGTAGAAAAAGAAGTATGTTATTTGGTGGTTCTTGGTGCTACAGTTTGTTTTTAAACAGTGTCTTCCCTCTTTTCCTGGCTTCCTCATCGTGTTGGACAGAAAGAAACAAACCAAAAGGCTATTCATTTACATGTCAGGGTAGAAGCGTCTCCCCCACTATCCGTTATTCTTGCGAGAGAGGACACTTGAGTTGAATTTCAGTTTCTGGGCATGAAAGCCCTCTCTCCAGCTCTCATCTCCTCTTTATTAGACCCATTTGTAAGGCACACAGGACAAAAATGGGATTCTCCCAGGTCTTTAACATGTGAACACTGTGCCGGTTTGCACCACTGCAGAATAACTGGGCAACATCACCTTCATGCTGGTAGTTCTCTGACCCAAGGGATTTTTGTGTTAGCCTCATCTCTGCTGGGATCTTTGCGCACATGTCACTTTTATGGGTGACAGGTTGAGTTAAATGAAGGGCCTTGATCTCTATGCCCGTTTATTGCCCCTCTAGGGCAACAGGTTGCCTGTTTGTGCAAGACAGAATGCTGGACTAGATGGACCACTGGCCTGACCTGCAGGGCTCTTGCATTTTTGAGAGCCAGTTTGGTGCAGTGGTTAAGTGTGCAGACTCTTATCTGGGAGAACCGGATTTGATTCCCCACTCCTCCACTTGCAACTGCTGGAATGGCCTTGGGTCAGGCATAGCTCTCGCAGAGCTGTCCTTGAAAGGGCAGCTTCTGGGAGAACTCTCTCAGCCCCACCCACCCTCACAGGGTGTCATGGGGGAAGAAGATAAAGGAGATTGTAAGCTGCTCTGATTAAGAGAGAAGGGCAGGGTATAAATCTACGGTCTTCTTCTAATTATGGCTTTGGTGTCCTATCTTCCCACCCGTTGGAAAGCCACTCGCTCCTGTCTGAAACCTACAGGCAGCCATCACATGGTACAGCCTGCAAGCTTTCAAAAGTATCTGTGTTGGTGTAGGCAAGTTCATACATGCCCGTAGATGCAGATAAAATGCCACACATTACTCAGTGTTGATCTGAGCATGAGGTTCACAAGAACAGCCCACAGGTGTTCAGACAAGACAAGCAGGCAGGCATGCATGGGTGTGATGGAACCTACTCCGAAACAGTTGGAAAGATGCAAATTCTGGTCTTTGGGAGGGACACTCGCAGATGAAAGCATTAATATGCAACTCTGTTCTTTGTAACCTTTCCTCAGTGATGGGATCCAGAGGGAGGCACGTGACTTGGCAAGCAGGGATTGCTACTGTAATTGCTTCCAAGAAGGTGCCACGTTGATACATACAAAAGGATTCAGGTGCGAGTTCTGCCACTTCTGTTGGAAACAGGCCCTGAATATCTGCCTTGTCGGATCCCCATGTTTTCCATACCCGGTGTCTTTTGAAATGTTTTATGAGGCTCCTCCAGGAACTTTCGACTACAGGGTAGCTCTGTTTGTCTGATGGAGCAAAGCTAAACAGAAATCACGTGTTTGTCTGCTGTAGCAAAGTTACAGAAATCATGTGGCACTTCTAAGGCTAACCACGTTTATTCCAACAGAAGCATTCATGACTTCACTTCTTCAGCTGCTGTGTAGTCTTCAGGTGTGGCCTACACAGCTAACCAAGCAGTGTGATTTAGCAGGCACATGGGGATTGTTAGTGTTTCTGGGATCTGGTATGGCCAGCCCAGAGGGGACGGCAAGTTGGAATCTAGAAGGAGCCATGCTGATGCCGAGACACCTTCCCCACCAACTTCCACAGATAACTCTTCCGAAGTGATAACCCAAATGATGTCCTAAAGGAGGCTGCCACCCTCTGTGGTGTGCCAGGAGTTTCAGGTTTAACATTTGGAACTGAAACCTTCTAGAATTCAAGTGTTTGTTACTGCCCAGATGATCTTTGATTAAGAAACCGCAGTTTACTATGCAGGAGAAAAGGGCAGAGGGTTTTCCACCCATCAGCACTTCGTGGTCAGGTAGCGGTGGTGAGATATTTGTCTCAGAGACCCAGCATTGCCTAGTGCATAAAAATATACCTTTTTGCAGATATAGACATCAGCAAGCTTTCCAGACTTCCAACAACAACAAAAAAAATATCAGGTACATTTTTTGTCACCTCTGCTTTATGAATAGTTCTAAGACACTTAAAAAGTTGCCCAGTCTTTGTCAGATTCTCTGAATGTTTTCTGTCCTTTGAAGGGTAACTGCCCAGCATGCCCTCTGCGGTTCACACATCAATAGATTCCAACAGGGTTTCAGCCTGTGATGGTTTTAATCAGGGCTTTTTTTTTTTTTTGTAGAAAAAGCCCAGCAGGAACTCCTTGGCATATTAGGCCAAACCCCCTGACATCACCACTATTTTACACTATTTCAACAAAAAAGCCCAGCAGGAATGCATTTGTATATTAGGCCACATCTCCTGACACCAAGCCAGCCGGAACTGCGTTCCTGCTCAAAAAAAAAGCCCTGGTTTTAATAAGGCAGAAGAGACCATTGAAACTTGTTAGCCACTTGTGAGGGCAGACAGGTGGGATATAAATCCTGTAAAAGAAAGGGATGTGAATGGGGGTGGGGTGGGGACATAAGCACAAAGTGGCCGAGACTTTAAAACGGTCTATAATTTGGGCAGCAGTTAAATTGGCAGGAAACAAGTCGACGGCCCTGCTCTCTACAGCGACGCGGATTTTACAGCCATTCCATTGAGGCCTTGAGCAGGGGTGGATGAGGCATGTCTGTGGTGCGGAATCGAAAACTGAACAAAACTATTTTACTACAACAGTTACGCGTTGTTCTTATACTTTTATGCAAATATTTCCTGTAAAGTTGTTTTTTCTCCTTTTTCCACTTTATTTTGTAAATAGATTTTAAATGTGTAACATATGATAAAGAGTTTATAAGGTTTTTTTTTAAAAAAAGACTTTTTTGCTCCTTTAAAAAACTGAAGTTATGCAACAGTGTTGATTTTTTTTAAAGCAACTCTCCAGCCTGCATGGTTTGTCCCTCTTTTCTCCCCTTCAGTCTGTTATACGATGCTCAGTATGTATATGGTCAGCCGAAGCAAGCCAGACTCTACTTTCAGAATAGCCTCGGAATTACAGTTCTATATATATTGGAAATAAACTGGTTTACTCAGAGAACGGATTTCTTTGCCATGTCTTTTCTAAGGCTTGCTATGTGATTAATCCATATGGTCATCTGCAGGGGTGGAATTCTAGCTGCAGCTTCTTTGCATATTAGGCCACACCCTCCTGATGTAGCCAATCCTTCGAGAGCTTACAAGGCTCTTTTTTGTAAGCTCTCGGAGGATTGGCTACATCAGGAGTGTGTGGCCTAATATGCAAAGGCACTCCTGCTAGAATTCCACCCCTGGTCATCTGAAATGTCTGATTTATAACCTATGCCAAAAGAAAGGCATTATCGAGCCAAATGCTTCAAGGTGGCTTTAGGGTAGAAGATCCTCTCTGGCACTGCTCTAGAAAGTTGTGGGAACACAACACTGCTTCGTACTCAAGGAGGAGGAGCTGAGAATTGTTGATTCCAATAGTTGGATCCTTCAGTTCTAATCCCTGTTCAGACTATGACCAGCCTCCCACTCCAACATTGTCCAAATATGCAGCCTCAGAACCGCCACCTAAAAAGGCCTGGGGCGAGCACAGTCATTCTGAAAAGTCTTCCAAGGTGCTCCTGGCTTTGACTTCTTCCCGTCATTGTGACTTGGTTCCACAGTGAGTCCTCAAAGTGGCGCCAGTTCAGAGAACGGCTTTCCTGTTGTGGCTGGAGATCTCCTGGGATTACAACTGATTTCCAGGTGACAGAGATCAGTTCATCAGGCCGCTTTGGAAGGTGGACTCTATGGCATATCCCATTGAAGTCCCCCCACCCCGCAACCTAGCCTTCTCCAGGCTCCACCCTGAAAATTTCCAGATATTTCCCAGTCGGGATCCAGGAACTCTAATGGTGTCACACATCTCCACTGAGATCTCTAGATTTAAACTATCGTAGCTTTTATGATCAGGGGCTGGAATCCATAAACTCCTCTCAGGCCCAATGCATCTAATGTCTCCTATTGTCCTTTGCATCACAAAGTCTCTAGAGACTGGGATCTCGTGATCCCACAAGAGCAATGGATCCATTATACACCTAGAATCTACTGGGCCAGCCATCTTCCTAATAACGGATGACCCCCAATGGGACCTTGGCTAAAACCTGACTCAGTTCTACCTGCAACCTGCAGAACAGGGAATTGATACAGGACAAATCAGGAAGGATGTCCATTCCTCTCAACACCCTACAACAAATATGTCAGTGGCGGTAGACTCTATCTAGGGCAAGAGCAAAAATACTCATCATTGGGCTCCACTGATAAAGAAGGCATTAGAAGCCAGACTTCATGGCATCAGTCACAAAAACCTGTGCCTCTTCTACCTTAGGCTTTAGCTGGTTTACAATCTGCAGCAACTAGTTGTCAGCTGTCCGTGTGGGATGACATAGCCCCTACCTGGAACTTTACCGGAGAAACAGCATAAACCAGCTTCAGAGCTCTCTAAATATCAGATCTCCTCAAACATCATATAGCTTGTGGTGGTCAAACTGTGGCTCTTTCACACATATTATGTGGCTCTTGGGAGACACCACCTCATAAGTCAGCTTGGAGAAGCCATTCGTCTCTTGAAATCACTTTGCCAAGTCAAGCCGACCAGTGTCTTGGAGAATGCATTTAAAGTTGCTTTCTCCCTCCCTCCCTCCCTTCGTGCCAGGGCTAAGTTTTAAGTTGACCTAAGTTCTACAGGATTTCTCACCTGTTGCTAGCCCCAGGGTGAAGCCAGCAGCTGCAAGGTATCAGGCCTTGAATGGCAATTAGAAACTGGTGGGCTAGTAAAAGAGAAGATTTTCCTTCCTAGTTTTAGTCTTCTGGCTGCTTGCTTAGGCAAGGAGCTTTGGTGACTTGAGGGTCAGTAAGAGCATTCTTGGAACTGTGGTGGATTTGGCCGGACTGTCCCAGAAGGGAGTGCCTGTGGAACTCTGAACCTTTTTAGCGCTCTACAATTGGCCCGAGGGTCAAGGTAAGCAGACGGTTTTTAAAGCATTTTGTTAGTTTATTACACGGTGTTGGGAAAATACCTGTACTGTTAGAATAAAATTTTGTTTAACCTTTTGTTTGGTATCAGTGGCTTGCAAAGGGACCGGTGCCTTTTGGCCCTACTCAGAAGACGGTGTGAATGCCATAAGCATCTCTTGGGTTATCTGGAGGTTTTTGATCCCTCAGGGGAATCAGGGTGGATTGGGCCCTGTAAAAAATACCAGTCTGGTGGCAGCAACCTTTGGGAAAGGTAAAAGAGCTTTGCCTCCCCCTTGATATTAGATTTAAAGTGCCCTGGTAGTAAGTCTGTAGACTGGCCTCCTCACAGGAAGCTGGGAGGTGGCTAGAGGGTCGACAGGGCACCACACCCTCCCTCCCTCCAACATCTGTGGTTTATTCTATGTGGCTCTTACATTAAGCTTATTGTGTGGCCTGCAGTCTAGCCACAGTGTCTTTCTTGACCTCTATTCCTGACTGTGCTCAATAGCATCACCAAATCAGACTCGTATCAGGACTGAGATCTCTCTTTTGGAAGCACAGGCCAAACAGGAAAATCACCAAACAGGGAAATCCAAAATGTTTACATACCATCAATTTGTGGACATCCTCAACCGCACATCTTTAGGTCCACACCAATGGAAGGTGAATCATATTGCCCTAGTATTCCACAACGGGGGATACCTGAACAGGTCCGTTTGCCACCAGTGCTATAGTTTAACTTGGTTTCAGTAAGGCTTTTAATAAGGTTCCACATACTATTCTTGTTGACAAGTTGGTAAAATGCAGTTTGGATCCTATTACTGTTAGGTGGATCTGTAACTGGTTGACAGATTGCCTCGAAAGAGTGCTTGTGAATGGTTCCTCATCCTCTTGGAGAGGAGTGACACAGAGTGCCTCAATGAGCTGTCCTGGGACCTGTTTTGTTCAACATCTTTATAAATGATTTGGATGAAGGAATACAGGGTGTCATGATTTGAGGCCTAGTGTGGCCTAGAGAGAAGGGAGAAGCCTGCCTAGGAGTAGATTCAGGGGCCTACATCTCCCAGGGTTCCTTCTGTACCTCTGATTGGGTGGCAAAGGTTTTGGAGGGAAAACTAGCCTAAGAGGGGTGGAATCTTTGAGGAAGGCATAAAAGGCCAAGCCACGGACAGGCTATGTCCTCTCTGGAAAAGGCTGCAGCAGAAAAAACAATTGGGAGAAAGGCATCTCTCACCCTAAGAAGGTGGTGAGTTTTTGGCAATAGTGGCAGGGAACGTCTAGTCAGACGTGTAGGGTTTTTTATTTATTTACACTATCCTTTACTGTTTCTTATTTCACTGTTGCACTAAATGTTTTATTACCCACTATTGTTTGAGCACTTATAATAAATCTGTTACTGCTAAAGTGCCTGGGTCCTCACGTCTCTTCGGTCATGGTTAAAGGGTTTTGCTAAGAAGGAAGATACGGGGGTGGTTGGGTGCTCTGGGCTCTCCCCATTCAGGCCCTTACCAGAGTGGTGGCAACCAGTAGAAAGTCTTTTCTGGTCCCCTGCAGCGTGACACAGGGAATGCTGTTTAAATTTGCAGATGATGCTAAATTGGGAGGGGTAGATGGTAGAAGATAAAAGTCAGGATACAAGATGATCTTGACAGGCTGGAAAACTGGTCTAAAACAAATAAAATGAAATTTAACTGGGATATATGTCAAGTCTTTCATTTAGGCAGGAAAAATCAAATGCATAATTATAGGATGGGGGAGATTTGTCTTGACAGTAGTATGTGCAAAAAGGATCTAGGGGTCTTAGTGGACCATACACTGAACATGAGTCAGTAGTGTGATGTGGTAGCTAAAAGGCAAATGTGGTTTTGGGCTGTGTCAACAGTGTCAAGATTATGCAAAATGATGGTATTGCTATCCTCTGCTTTGGTTAGACCTCACTTAGAGTATTGTGTTCACTTTGGGCACCACAGTTTTAAAAGGATACAGACAAGCTGGAACATGTCCAGAGGAGGGCAACGAAGATGGTGAGAGGTCTGGAGACCAAGCCCTATGAGGAAAGGTTGAAGGAACTGCGTATGTTTAACCTGGAGAGGAGATGACCGAGAGGTGATGTGATCACTATCTTGAAGTACTTGAAGGGTTATCATATAGAGGATGGTGCAGAAGGTTGGACAAGAACCAATGGGCTGAAATTAAAAGAGTTTTTGACTGAACATTAGGAAGAACTTCCTGACAGAGTGGTTCCTCAGTGGAACAGGCTTTTTCGGGAAGTGGTGAGCTCTCCTTTGGAGGTTTTTAAGCAGAGGGTAGATGGCCTATTGACATCAATGCTGATTCATTGAACTTAGGCACATCATTAGAACGAAGGCAAGAAGGGATGCGTCAGCATTTGTGAATTTCCTGCATTGTGCAGGGGGTTGGACTAGATGACCCGGAGGTCCCTCTGTGATTCTATCAACTTCAAGGATCTTTGCCCCAAGGTGGCGTTCAAAGTCTCTAGGAGATACCTCCCACAGATGGGAGGTCAGTGTTAGAAGTCTGAGGAAGCTTTTCAATTTCATCTAAGTCTATGGACCAGGGCTCTATATGTAACAACCAGCTCAAGGAATCCAGAATTGTTTTCTTGTTTGTCCAATATCCTCTGTTTATATGATGTTCTACTATGGTCGGGGCAGTTAGGTTCCCCTTGCAGATGGTGTGATATGCCAAAATGGCTTTGCTCTGTCTTCCCATCAGTTTTTATATTGTTATTACTAATGCCCTGCTGGCTCAAGTCTGGATTGATGGCTTTGGTCTTTTGGTCTGTCCCTTCAGATGAGTGATTGAATCTCTAATTAAGGGGGGGGGGAGCGATTTAAATTTGAACTGGTGTTAGTGGAAAGGCATTTTTGCAAATAATTCAAGTTTGCAAAATACAGAGTTCAGTTGTTTGTTCTGTGTGGGTACATGGTCTCCAATGAGGCCTAATAAATAACTTTTTGTAGGACTCTGCAAGTCCTGTTCCCAGATGGTTTTCTGTGTTTGTGGGAGTTTATGAATCCATGGCGTTTTCCTTGGAAGGCAGCTCTGACTGAAGTGGAAGGATTCTTGCAATATCTGGGTACTACATTCCATCTCTAAAACAGCATATTTATTTGGGAAACTAAGATTTGAAAGGTCACTACTGCCTCTGCCCATGAGATAAGATCATTGGAGTTGCTTGGCTGATTTAGTCACGAGGCCTGTGGTCTGAGTTTCTTCTTCTCCATGGAAGTTTACTCTCTTCTTTTGTGTAACCAAAGAATATTCTTCCATGTAGGACTGTGAATTTCTCCCCAAAGGCTTCCATGCCAGCTGTACTTCATCAAGTTTTGGTGCTCACAGTAAAGATATTAAACCACAACACAGGCAGGATTGTTCTGCTGGACCTCAGTTCTGGATCTTGCACCTCAGCTCACCCAAACATTCCCAGCTTTCATTTGTCTGTGTGGCCAGTCTCAAGCTACGCCTTTGCCAGTCTGCCAGCCTCTGGTCTGCCATTCCCAGTTGTCACCAAATGGAAGCATTTCTTAGTCTGGGCTCAGTACTGTGCTCCAGGAAAATTTTTAAAAATACCTTCTATGCCTAATACAAGGCTTATTCTCACCATTAGGCTGCATCTAGTAGCTACAGCCTGTCTCCATATCCATGTTAAGTGAAGGTCGGTGCACTTTGCCAAAGTGGAATCCAAACCAACCTTGCAGGGTCTACTAGCTCACTTCCCCCTCTCCGGCCTCCAGTTCCACAGTGAACCTATCCCTTGTACCAATAAGATTGACAGACAAGTGGTTTGAGCCAATGGCTACCTGCCCCTTCAACCTACTGACCATAAAGATGATTGACATCTGTCAAAAGGGTCAGTGAACATCAGGGTCTCCCTCCCAGCCCTCCCCTCCCAAACATTTCTTGTTGGCTCCTCAGCATCATTGCAACTACCTGTTGAATTTCTCCCTGAGGTGGTTTTCCATGACCCCCTGAACCAAGACTTCCATCTTACTGGTTCTGTTTCCATAATCACAAGATGACAAAGTACTTCTGACCAGGCCTCAGATTCAGTGGGAGCTCACAGGAGCACAGCTCCTGAACCTTTCTGAGAGTTCTCCTTCTGAGAATTCCACCTCCTTGTCCATTGAATAGTAGCCACAGATGCATAACAATCCCTGGATGAGCTCCACCACCTATTTTTCTACAAAATGACCCCCTCTCCTCTTGAAGCCAAGGTCTCCTGTTGCACCTCAACAAGACCAGCCCTTCTGCTCTTTTCCTGCTTGGAATCTAGAGCAGACTGCAGACTTTAGGTACAATTATGAACTTGTATGATTTGACTGCCCTTTACAGTTCATTCCACTTTTTGATTTATATATTTAATTTATACATTGCCTGTTCCCTACAACGTAAGGCCAGGGGTGGCCAAACTGTGGCTTGGGAGCCACATGCGGCTCTTGAAGCCCCCACTGCCCCATTGGCCAGCTTGGAAAAGATATTTCTCCCTTTAAATCACTTCTCCGAGCCAAGCCAGCTGGCAGCTTGGATAATGCATTTAAAGTTGCTTTCTCCCAACCTATCCCTCCCTCTCCCTCGCATCTATTCCCTTCCTGCCTGCCTTCTCTCAAACATCTGATGTTTATTCTATGTGGCTCTTATGTTAAGCAAGTTTGGCCATCCCTACTCTAGGTAATTTACAACTTGAGTATAATTGGCTTCTGCTAAGAATAAGAAGATTTGATTTTTATATCTTGCTTTTCTCTGCCTTAAGGAGTCTCAAGGTGGTTTACAATCTCCTTCCCTTCCTTTCCCCACAACAGACACCCGGTGAGGTAGGTGGGGGTAAGAGAGCTCCGAGAGAATGGCTCCGAGAGAACTGTGACTGACCCAAGGTCACCCAGTAGCTGCATGTGGAGAAGTGGCTGAATGTGGAGGGGAATCAAACCCGGTTCTCCAGATTAGAGCCCACTGCTCTTAACCACTACACCAAACTGGCTCTCCACTTTTTTTTTGTAGGAAAAGCCCCGCAGGAGCTCATTTGCATACTGGGCCGCTCTAAAATCTCCTGGAATTTTCCAACCTGAGTTTGACAACCCTCATTCTCCGGTTGAATCCTGGCAGCACAAACAGATCCCGCAGCCTGGGGGGGGGGGAGGGGTTGGTACTTTGAGAAGTACGGGAGCGGCAGCCAGCCATTCATTCTAATACTCTCCAATGCCCAGATGCTGAGTCAGATTGGATATCCCTCCACGACACCTTTGTTGGTCCCAGGAGAAGCCAAAGCCTTCCTCACTCCCCGCCCCCCACCACCTCCAGACGAGGCTTGCCAACTTTGGGTTGCAAAATTCCTGGAGGATTGGGGCTGAGCCTGGGGAGGATGGGCTGAGGACGGCAGGACCTGGGTGGGGTATAATACCATAGAGGCCACCCTCCAAAGCTGACATTTTCTCCAGGGGAACCGATCTCCTGTCTGGAGATCTGTTCAAGGTAAGTAGGCAGGGAAACCAATGGATCTTCCGGCTGCGGCTGCAGCTACTGTTCTTCCCCTTGAAGCAACCTCGGCCCCACAGGAAGAAACTTGATTTTGTCCCAGTGCCCGTCTGTCCACTGCTGACTCCATTTGCCAACCTGTGCCCTCCTTGACTCCCCCCAGCCTGCTTGTGCCCAGAGGGCCTTTGCAACCTGCCGCTGCCCTCCTCACAAAGGAACCCACCTGCCCAAAGAAATCCCCTCAGGAGGAGCCCCCCTGCACCCACCGGCCACCTTCTTCCCCCACGAGGCACCTACCTGGAGGCCCTGGACTGCCCGCAGTTCTTGCTCTGCCGCTAACCCCAGCGCCGGAGAAGGTGGCTCTGACAGCGGCAATGACTCCTGGTGGCCCAGCGAAAGAAGGAGCGGAAGCGCTGCTGGCTCCCAGGCCCGGCTGCAGCACCATCTTGACCCAGGCGGTGGCAGCAGCAACAACCTGAGCTCTGAGAGAATGGCTCCGAGAGAACTGTGACTGACCCAAGGTCACCCAGTAGCTGCATATGGAGAAGTGGCTGAATGTGGAGGGGAATCAAACCTGGTTCTCCAGCCGAGCCTCTCCTGTCAGCCGCGCTGCTGCCGCTTCCAGCACCGGGCAGAGGAAGCTGGGCATGTGGAGAAGCCACAGAAGCACTGCACTCCACAGGGAGAGGTGGGAACCACACAAATCCAACCACGGACAGAGCGACGGGCAGCAGGGCCAGCAACGTGGCTGCCGCCTTCCGCCGGAGCCCTGGCCAGCCCAGCTGGACTCCAGCACACACACAAAAAAAGCCCTGGAACAGACATACTTGACCACCTTGAGAATCCCAAGCAATACAAGGATCCCCTGGTTTGTTAAAGAATGATACCAGACAAAGTCTTAAGGAAAGAAGTTCAGCAGGGAGGGGGGAGAGTATTTTTTTTTATTAAAGTCAGACACTCTGATAAGAAACAGGGAAGAGGGGAAATTAAAGGGCCAGGGGGAAAAAAGCAACCTTCATTTGGAGTTTTTGACTAACAATGATCACGTTTGTCACAGAAGAAAACATGGCATCCATAGAATTTATACATAGAACTCTACCCTACAGATAGCAGCAGAAAGATTTACAAAAGTTACAGATATTTCTCTTTTTTCCCCCAGAATTGTTGGTTTTATCGTCAGTTTTGATGCAGTGTTGTTTGTACTGTCGGCTTCCCCCCCCCCCCTGCTTTTTTTTTTTCCAAAACAGTTCACAATTAAAAAAAATCCATGCGAAAGAGACGTACGACATCAGCAATCCTCCCTACACAGTGTCTAAAAGTTTCTCTTTCTCCCTTAAAAAAAAAAAAAGGTTCCAAATGTTTTTAAAACGTTCCTTAAAACAACCTCCAGACGAGTCAAGCGAAGCCTGTGGCATGCAGTGGTGATCGCCGTTCTCCCCTCTGGAACGCATCCACACACGCACGCACACACGCATCTCCCAAGAACACATGCATAGCTCGGTGCCTTTTGCAACTTACATTTTGAAAGGGTTTTTTTGTTTTGTTTTGTTATCAAATGTTAAATCTTTTCAGGAACAGTCAGAACCAAGTGTGGGCTTTATGCATGTATATATTATATACATTCTCAATGATCGTTGCTCACACAGTCGCTGGATGGTGCTGTGGCGATGACACACTCACCCACACACTCGCACACCATCTCATGCGCACTGAGGAACACTGAAAGAACAGAAGGTGAAAGCGAAAGAAAGAAAGGAAAAAGGGAGGATGACCCAACCTAAATCAGCTTCTGAGACAGCAGTCACCCCACCCATCTCCTGCCAAAGCCCTTTGCAGAAGAGCGCAGATTTATACCCCGCCCTTCCTTCTGACTCAGAGCGGCTTACAATCTCCTTTATCTCCCTCCCCCACTACAGACACCCTGTGTGGTGGGTGGGGCTGAGAGAGCTCTCCCAGAAGCTGCCCTTTCAAGGACAACTCCTACAAGAGCTATGGCTAACCCAAAGCCATTCCAGCAGATGCAAGCGGAGGAGTGGGGAATCAGACCTGGTTCTCCCAGATCTGGTCTGTGCACTTAGTCACTACACCAAACTGGTTCTAAGAAGCCTGTGGTTTCTCTTTGCGGTTGTTTAGTTGCCTGGTTTTTGAAGGCATGGCAGTGACTGCAACTACAAAGTAAAGCAGGCCCACATCTGACAATTCTGTTAGGGGTGCACGGCCGCAGCATCATCGCCTGGAATTTTTCCTTGAGGGGGCAGGCAGGGGGCACTTGGGTGCAGTGGCGCTGACTTCCAAGGAAACCCGCTATGCGGATCATGGGAGACTGTGTGTGTCCTTTCTGCGCACCATGCGAAGACTGCAGTGCATTGACCTCGAGGGTCCACGTTCTCAAAAACATCACAAGGAGGATTAGATCTTCTCTGTGTGCAGGATGTTTAGTTACCTTTTGGTACTTTATGCAGCAGGACAAAGCAGCGAGTCTTCCTTTAATGGTGCACGTTAGGGATTTTAATCCGTATTAAATTTAGCGCTCTCAAAGGGATAAGCTCATGAAAGGCTTTTAGAACTACTCCGCTCTGCAGTACAAGTGGTCTTTCCATGGGGGGGGGGTGAGGAAATCCATACAAACAAAAATATAAGTATGAATAGAAGTATGGCTAGAAGTCTCCCATAGATTCACCACCTGCTGGGTGTAGCGGTGCACTTTGGAGGAAGTTTTCGTCTGATGTTTGCTTGTAGAGACCAATTTCCCACTAGCCTTTTGCCGCTCTCACTGTCCTCTTCTCTGCGGGGCTTCCAGTCGGATTTCTCACTATCTGCCCCGGGGCTGCAACTCGCTCCGCCTCTTTCGAGCAGCAAACAAGATCCTCTAAACACCAGTTTCTGTTTGCCGTGTGAAAAAGGCGAAGCTAGTCGCAGCCCCGGGGCAGATAGTGTGAAATCCGACGGAAGCCCCGCGGAGAAGAGGAGCATGAGAACGGCAAAAGGATAGTGGGAAATTGGTCTCTAAAAGCAAACGTCAGATGAAAACTTCCTCTAAAGTGCACCGCTACACCCAGCAGGTGGTGAATCTATGGGAGACTTCTAGCCAAGCGTTCTTCTTGCTAATATTTTTCTTTGCATGTCAAAGGCCAGGGACATCCGTTACAGATTTTCATAGTAAACAGATAGCTTGGTCCATAGTTTTGGGGGTGGGGCTGTGATTTGGATCAGGGCCACGGGAAGGTTTAAACACACATACAAACACTCTGCGTTTCATTTTCCCGATGGAACCGGCTCCCTCCCACTTCCTTGGGGTTGCAATTAGCTCTAGGGCAGCTATTTTGCACCTGCTAGATAAAGCAGCATCAATGCACTTCAGCGATCGTTTGCAAGTGGATTTTGCCATTTCACAGTAAAATCCAGTTACAAAGTGCACTGAAAGTGGATTGGAAGTGGTGTTATTTAGCATGTGTGAAAGTGCTTTGACTATTTCTTCTCTACCACAGTTAATTCCAGCCAGGATGGGGACAAGGGCAGTTTTGACTGGGAGAATGGAGCAGGCTAGTCCAAAAGTAGTGGGTTATTTCAATTGATTGTTCACAGTCAGTTACAGATTAACGGGGAAAATAGAATGGGGAGGGAGGAGTGAAAACATCCCCCTATGACCAGTTCTGACTGACGTCCTGCCAAAGACTGCTTGTGAACGCTAAGGGTCTGGTGTATTTTATGGAGGTATACTCTATGTTACTTAATTCCCCATTTAACTACATTTTAATGCTCAAAGTCAGATATTTTGATCCAGAGAACTACCACAACAGACTACATGTGCTGGGCCTCATGCACAAGGGTTCTCAATAGGTCACAGCCAGGGACATGGATGAAACACTCCCCTATTATTTCTTCCTAAATCTGAGGGCTTTCAAGCCTTGCTACTTGTGCAGTAGCTGGGCAATAGTGATCTACAATTTTGGCTTTTTAAACATTTATTTCTGGGCTTCATTCCGATAACCACTCAGCTTTCTACAGTTTTCAGTCTGTACCTCTGCCCTTATAGAACAGCACATACGCACACTGACTGAATTGGGGGGGAGGGGGGGCTTGTACAAAAAGCTCAGCAGGAACTCATCTGCATGTTAGGCCACATCCCTGACATCACCATTGTTTTGCACAGGGCTTTTTGTAGAAAAAGCCCAGCAGGAACTCATTTGCATATTAAGCCGCACCCCTGGTACCAAGCCAGCCAGAATAGTGTTCCTGCTCAGAAAAAGGCCTGGCTGAATCATAAAAGAGAAGAAATCCAGATGTGATCACTTTCAGCTCCTCTTGTGTACTTTTGAAATCTATGTGCAGGTGTGCTTTAGAGGCACAAAGAGAAAATCGGCAAAATGTGTACATTCTGATTCAAATTTCAGCCAGTCAATAACCTTTATTGGCATAAAAGAATAAAATTTATTGTAGGGAACTGTGAGTCAGGAGAGGCACAGTGTGAGGTAGGCTGAATTCGTAGAACAATGAGCGGGCCGGAATGGGTAAAACTGGCTGATCCCTAATTATGATGCCTTTGATGGCTCTTGTTTTTGAATGACCAAGAGACTCCTTGGTGATTTCTGGCTTGGGATGGAGAAGGAGACTCTACATGTGTGACCTGACTGGAGAAAGAATGAACTACTCAAGGTCCTGGCAAAACCTGCAAAAAGCTTGAAGAAGCTAATGTGAAACAAGGGCACCAGTACGACCTTGTTGCTTTATGAACTGCTAGTTGCACATATCAAGAAATATTGGACAGCTTCGACATCCTTCTCTACTTCACTTGGATTTTCCTGATATGATTTGGCATTAATTTGCTGAAAAATATGAGACTGGTTTCCAGTGAATATGTTCCTTGTTCTGTATAAAAGACTGATTGAGTTGTCAGTTTACACACACACACACACATATATAGTTTAAATAATTCTGATTTTTTTTGTTTGTTTGGAGGCTGGTTTTCACAGAAGCCTCGTGCTTTGGATTCCCCTGATCCCTAATTATGGCTGCTGAGTGGGGAAAGGGTGACCTGCCTTCCCAATGAATGTGGGGTTTATAAGCCACACTGGTGACAGTCAACATATAATCCAAGGCAGGAGGGTCATGGATCTTAACCCTGGTGGGCTTTAACATTTTCCAGACCCAAGACCCACCTTTAGTTCCCGCCCCCCAGCACTACCAAGCATGGCGTAGGAAGTAACACGAATCAGGAGTCATGTGACAGGAAGAAGAAGAGCCCTGCCTTTGCTAAAGAATAAGCCAGTTACAACCACAGAACGACCTCATCTCACTACCTTGTATCCTCTTCTCAGCATCAACTTAAGCTTACAGTGGCCCCTCCACTTTACCTCTAAATAATGAAGCAGCCAGCTGTATCCTACTTTGAGTGGCTAAGGCTGCCTCCAAATGACTACGGGAGCTGTCTGTCCTGACTCCAATTGGCCTAGGCTTCCCAATCCCCAGGTCCCAGAGGGGGATCCCCTGGTTTTACAGGCTTCCCCCCTCCCCCAGCCAGCTGGCCGGCGGGGGAAGTTCCTCCCCCAGAGCTATCATGCACCTCCATGAACGATTCCCATAGGGAATGATGGGTAATTGATCCACGGGTATAGGGGGCTCTGGGGGGGCTGTTTTTTGAGATAGAGGCACCAAATTTTCAGTATAGCATCTAGTGGCTCTCCCCAAAATACCTCCCAAGTTTCAAAAAGATTGGACCAGGGGGTCCAATTCTATGAGCCCCCCAAAAAGGTGCCCCTATCCTTCATTATTTCCTATGGAAGGAAGGCATTTAAAAATTTGTGCAGTCCCTTTAAATGTGATGGCCAGAACTCTCTTGAAGTTCAATTATGCTTGTCACACCCTTGCTCTCGGCTCTGCCCCCAATGTCTCCTGGCTCCACCCTCAAAGACTCCTGGCTCCACCCCCAAAGTCCCCAGATATTTCTTACATTGGACTTGGCAACCCTAAATTGGCCCTTCTTAGCAACTAACCCCGCCCCCCCTCAGTTGAGGAATTTCTGTTTCACTGTATCTGAAGAAGTGGGCTTGCACACACAAGCTTATACCTTTAATAAATGTTGTTGGGGCCGCTGGTCTCTAACTTTGTTATGGGGTCTGTAGTTATTGTGAAAGTGCTGCGAAATCTGTTAACGGTTCTTTCCCTTGATCCGTTCCCTCCATAAGAACAACAATTCCCAAAGTTCCTTTGGGTGCCAAAGCCACAACAATAATTAGAAAGCCCCGTTCAGGGGTTCGGTTTTGGTGCTCCTACACTGTGTACTGGGAGAGTGGCTCTATGTGTGATTCATGTGGTCACCATTTTGTGCGAACAAGGCAACACCGTGTATTTTCTAGTCTTGTACTTGTAATCTTTAAAAAAGATTTCTGATTGTGTGTACCGACTTATGCTGAAATCTTAACAACTGAAACGGCTTAAGGTGAAGTGCCTTCAAAACTAGTGTTACCGACCTCCAAGTGGTGGCTGAAGGCCTTCTGGGATTACGACTAATCTCCAGGCAACGAAGATCAATTCACCTGGAGAAAATGGCCACCTTGAGGTGGTGGACTCTACAGCATTATACCCCAATTAAGACCCTCCCCTCTCCAAACCCCACCCTCCTGAGGCTCCACAACCCCAATCTCCAGGTATTTTCCAACCTGGAGCTAGCAAACTCTACTTCAAAGCCCATTAGAGGCTAACCCCCCCCCCCACCCCACGGCTGTCTTCTCAGGCTGTGCTTTCTGCCACCAAGCAGGAAATGTGTTAGAAAGGAGGACAAAAAAATGCAATGGAAAAAGTGAGGCAGTGCAAGCTCCCTTCCGTAACATAAAGGTGAGGGGTATGAAAGGGACAGACAATATTGAAACAAACACGGAGTTAGAGATGGAATATCAGCTCTCAGCAGAAGGGTTAAACTCTTAAAGAGAAACCTGTGGGGGGACTGCTCTCCTGCACAAACCCCGCTGAAAGAACTACCCCACTGTGCTTGTGCCATTCTTGTTCCCACGGGGTTTGCGCTGGAGAGCTTCTCCCCAAGGATCGTGCTCCTCTAGCTCTACTCACAGGACCACCGCCGCCGCCACCCTTGACAGTTTCTAAAGCATGAAGAGCTACATATATATATAATTTTAATCAGGGAAGAAGAAGCACACCATTCTTCCCTCCCCCCTCTAAATATACTAGACACAACAAGAGTTTTGTTTTCTTTTTTCTTTTCAATATTTATATATATATATTTATATTACGTATATTATATATATATAATATGTAAATATATTTCTTAAAACAAATATATAAAATGTTAAGACACTTCACTTAAATGTAAAGAGGTTGCTTTTTTGTTTGTTTGTTTTGCTTTTCTTTTTTTTTTCTTTCATTTTGCGCAATCCCAAGAAATTGCATGATGGATTGTTGTTAACATATTTAATTTTTTTAAACTTTTTTTTTAAAACTTTGTTATTCAAAAAAAGGCTCTCTTAAAATTTTTATACAAAAATGATCGATTTACAAAAAAGAAGAAAACCCATAAAAAGAATCAAAACTCCCATACTTCATCCCCACCAAAAAAAAAAATATTAAAAAAAATCCAAGAATAATTAAATTAAAAAGGACAAGCTAGTCAACCCAACACGGAGTGCTTACATCTTGTATTATGTTGCATACAGACTCTTCATATCTTTGTATTTTTTTTTTTTTACAATCAAGCGCCATTTTGCTATACATGTCAATGCGCATCCTCGAATGTGCACACGCATCACGTAAGGTATTTCTTAAGTTATTGTCTGTGCTTAACGTCTTAGGGGCAGAAGCCTAGAGAATTTCTCTCGCGCAAATTCTTTTGAAACAACTGCAAGACCTCAGATGCCACCACCCTTCCTTGGAGGGAAAGGGCATTGCTTCACTTTATTGCAAACCGAGTTTGCACAGAAAACATGCGTGCACCAGACTGTGTCCTTCAATCACCCCACAAGGAACGTTCCACCCTCCTGTTCCTGGCCTGCCATCCCGACACACACGCACACATGCATGTTGTACTATTATTTGGAGAAATCTTCTATGAATACAAACTGTTTTCTGCATTGCTTGCTCAGCCTGATGGAATTTCAGAACTCAGTCTCTTCCACATCTAACATTCTAACCCTCCATGTGCTAACTTTTCCTAACTGTGCTATGATTTTTTTTCTTAAAAAAAAAAAATCCTTTCTGTGCTTTCTGTAACCCAAATTCCATGCAGAGTCTTTCTTTGGAAACTATCAAAGTTTCCACATCACATCGGTCAAGAAGACCCACCGGTCATCCAAAGCTCAATCTTCTATTCAAGTCCAAAGTGGTCTTTCCTAGGCAAGTGGTGGTAATTCTGAGCTGATCGCTCCGTTAAAGAGCCAACCAGTCAGACCCAATCCACCAACTACTCCAAGACAAAATACAGTGGGATGTTCTTCTGATCCAAGTCTCCATAGTACTGAAAAGAAGGACTTGTCAATTAATTCTTGGCTTCTATCCATTACCCTACTGGCTTCTTCTCCTAGAGCTGAGGCCATCATAGTCTAGGATGAAATCCCTGCAATGCCAACAACATCTCTTTGCTCCGCATCACTTCTTCCCATGTGAGGATCCACCTTCCCTTTATGAAGGAACCTCACCTCATAGTTATCGAACGAAGGAGGGTCACCTCTTTGTGATCTGACCCACCTCCTTCCCACCAGAATCCCAAGCTTAGTAGTGGTAGAACTCCACCTCCGTCGGTCTCCTGCAAATCCTCCCTTCTCTTTATCACTCAAATTCTTCTGATACCCTGATGCCCTCATCTCCCTGACTTCTGCCTCCTATTTGGCATTCCACACATTTTGAGGGCTCCTTTCACTCCCACGTACATGGTAATCGAACGGACATTTAAAGTGCTACATTATGCGGAGTAATTTCATAGGAAGCTTGACGTTCTTGTTTCCAGACCCTGTTCCCAATATCGTTCAAATCAACTTTCTGCTACCTACTTTGGTCGTGTCCCTTCTTATAACAGTCAGTCTTTTCCCCCCTTTCATAACAGTTGGTTGCTTCTGCGTGGTTGAGAAGACTGGGGGAGGGGGGGCATTAGTTACAGGCTTAAAAATTCAGTGCTTTTTTTCAAGTCTTTGCTCTTCTTCCAAATTTAATCCAATGATTTGGAAGAAAAAAAAACACCCACACAGAGATATCAACTTGTGATACACGCACGCACCCGCAAACAATACCTCCCCCTTTCAAAACAGTCTTTTGATACAGCAAGTAAACTACAGAAACCCACAAAATGGAAGCACACACATGCCCCAAAGTCAAAACACTATCGATTCATGAATGATTCGGCACACACCTACAAGGATCCACATTAATCAATTAATTACAACTATTTTGTTTTAAATGTAAGGAAAGATGAATAGCAGCAAATGTCCATGGGGATCTGAGGCGTCTTCAGAAACCGTTTTCTCCCCTCCCCCTTCTAGATGCTCCGGAAAAGGATTATTTCCCCCTCCCTCAGCCCCTAAAAACAGGGAACAGTGTGAGGCCTAGAGTTGCCCAATGTCCTTCTTGCATGGATTCTTTGAAAGTGGCAAAGTTTGCAATGTTCTTTATACATAAACAACATAAAATTGCCAGAGTAGAAAAACAAAGTTGGGGGTGTGGAAGGAAAGAGGAGGGGAGGGGTGACTGAGGCTGAGGGAGAAACAGAAATTTAAGAGTCGGCCATGTTTTAGCAGGCGGGGAGAATGAACCAGGGTGGGATCATTTTCAGAGAAAAGATGTGAGACGGTGAACTGGTCATTCTGGAACACATTAGTATGCAGAAAGTGACCTTTTGAGGGGGAGCGGCAAGACAGACTGCAGGTCAGCCATTTTGGAGGAGGACGTGAGGCCACAGGTTGGCTGCTCTGAAGGAAGCTTAGAAAGTCTAAGGGGAGGGACATTTCTAGATGCCTCAGTAAGGTCTGGGGAGGAGGAAAGCAGAAAGACAGGCGCAAGCCTTCCCCCGTCCCCCAGTTGTGGTCAAACAGCCGAATGAGAAACTGGCAAAAAGAGCTTTTAGAATGAAATGGAGGAGTTCCGTGACCCAAAAGAAGTCAGTACTGGGATGGAGGTCCTGCCCGAAGAAGGTTTTTCTGAGACAGGGCTTGAAGTCTCATTCATCGTGCTAGGGTCCTTGGTTGATCTAGCGGCCTAGAAAGAAAAGCAAGATTCAGGGAAAAAGAAGAAGGAGGAAGGAGGAAAAGGGGAATGGCAAGGGGGGGAAACCAAACATTTTATTCTCAAAGGAGAGATAGAGAAAAAGAAAGAGACAGAGTGGAGGGCTAGTTAGGAAAATATCTATTAGACGCAGTAGCATTGGCTAGGCCTGAGGTGAAAGGTCCGTTTGACAAAAAAAGAAAAAAAAAAGAAATTAAAAATAAAATGGAGCACGAGATGAGCTGTTTTTACTGGACACAAGGAAGGAGACATTTCCCCCCTCCCCAGAGGGAGCAAAAGGGACAAAAGAAGATGAAAAAAAGACAGAGAGGTAGATGGACAAACGTGTAGGCAGGCAACGGAAGGGAGGGCAGGGCAAGGGAAGCGGGAGGGACAAGAATTGAAATGTTAGTGTGTGGCCATGGACACCATGTTAGAACGACAAGATTCATTTCACTGAGGTGAGCAGTGGGGAATTGGGGTATGGTGAGTAGAAGGGGCAGAATGCAGGTTAGAGCAGAGGTGCTGTTTTGTCAGAGGTAGGCCAAATGGGATTGTTGGTGGTGGCTGGGCTGCCACCTTGTTTGGTGTTTGTGCCCCAGATTGGGTCGGATACAAAGGAAGGGAACTATTTTTTTTAAGTTGAAATGGCAACACTTTTGGCATCACAGTAGCCAACAAGTGGAAGGTAGGGAGATGAAGAAAAGCTTACGAGAACAAAACAGAATCAATTCTCCAAAGCAGGCTCTCTTGAGGTGATTTGGAGAGAATTTTGGATAACTGACAGGTGTGTTGTTTAAAAATCCCAAGCTCTTGCCTAGGGGCTGCTTCTGACATAGGTTTTTCCTCCACAAGGCACAATACACACACACAAAAAATACTACTATATACTTTTGCTCGCAATGGAAAATCCTTGTGGATTTTACATGAAAGATTCATGAGCAAGAAATACAGTTGCGTGGTGGGTTTTTTTTTTTTTAACTCTAAGTTGCACCTGCTAGGGAACTGAAGACCAATGAGCAAGAAGGGAATTAACTGGTAATTTAGTGTGACTGCTTGCTGGGAGGAAGGGATCCTTACCAAACAGTCACCCACATCCATCTCCAATGAGAGACAACACTGGATATATGAATGGAAATGATCCACTTAAACAAATCCAGCTAGTAGATATCCAAACTTGCTCTTAATGATCTTCCCCAGTCTTTCATGCCCATTCCTCCAAGAATATTCCATAGTGAAGGAAAACTTTTTATGTCAGAATAGGCCACTAGTCTGTTGATGATACATCAAATGAAGCCAGTCATATCAACTGTGCTACCTCCTTCTCTGTTGCCATTTTAATGAACAAAGGAACCAACCTCAAAACCACCTCATGCTGCAACCTACAGAAAGCTCCCATGCATGCAGGGTCTCCATTAAATGTTCAACCATCTCAGCCAATCTTCCATCTGGATCTCTCCTTCTGCTCTAGTTCAGAGATGTGGGTGAGAGATTCAGCAAGGCAGCTACGCTCAAAGCTGTTGTGAAACCACCATGTGAAAAGAGTGTCACAGGGGACCACCCCTCCATAAATGTTTCCATGCCTGAAAATGTAGGGAAACAGCACCTGTGCTTTATGGTGAAGGGGTTCAGATGTTGGTTAGAATTCAGGTTCAGAAGGTGGGGGAAAGGAATTGTGCAGGAGAAACTGGAGTTTAACGTTTTTAAGTTTTGCTCACAAAGCATTTTCCAAAATAAGACTGAAACAGCCACAGAAGGGGGTGGAGACAAGCTCACAGCTCTCCACCCAGTCCCCCCACCCTTTGAGTTGGGAGGGGGGTTGGAATTTGCATGTACGTGTACTAACAGAATGAGCAAAACTATGGATCTCTGAGAAACAGACTTGTAGAGGGGCATCCATGGTCTTTGCCATTCACTACAGTTCTGGCATGACAAAACAAAAATCCAGGAGGAGCAAGGGGTAGGGGGAAATGAGCTAGCATACCAAAAGGTGCCAGAGGGGTGGATGAGGAACAAGGTTTGTGGAAGGGAAGGGAGGGTTCAAAGTCTCAGGGAACAAAGGTGTGGGAGGGAGCAGGAAGAGGTAGAGAAGTTGTCGTTACCTTGCTTTGTGGCCTCAGAAAGTTGGCCAGCCACTGGGCACACTGTTAGCATCAGCAAGAACACAGAAGTGTGTGAACCCAGCTGAACTGCACGGGCCTAACCATTAAGACCTCAACCAATGCTAATGCATGGAGGCCTCCTGCGGGGCAGGGAGCGGGGACAGGTACTGAAAGAAATTTCCGTGTCTCTCACAGGGTAGGGGAGGAATCCCCACCCGGTGCCCATATGTATTTACTTCTGCATCGACCGTTCTAAATTGACAGGTTTTTATTTTTTTAATATGGAGGCAGGATTGGGCACGTCCCAGGGTGGAATTAAGCATGTTCTTTCAGTTATAAAACAACACTCATTAAACACTCTCAGATTTACTATAGCAGCCTGCGGACTAGAGATACTAGAAGTGACCCCTAGCCGAGGAAAACCCTGCCATGGAAAATCTAAGACCGATTCTGCAGTTACTGTTGCTCCACCTTCGGGCTTCTGGTTTCACTGGATCAAGTGATCGATTCCCCACCAAGTTGCTGTGTGGGCACATTTTGACCTGCAGCTTCCTCCAGTTCTCTCTGTGCCTTCCCAATCTTGTTTTTTTAGAGATCTGGAAGGTACAGGGAGAATTGGAGGGAGCTGCAGGTCGAAATGTGCCCGCACAGCAACTGGTGAGGAATTGATCTCTTGATCCAACGAAGCCAGAAACCCGGGAGTGGAACAACAGCGACTGCTGAATCGATATGATTGTATTTGTGGTATCATGGGACTCTCTGTTGTTTTGGCTGCAGAAGTCACAGTTATTCCTCTGGGAATTGTCTCTCCTACAGAAACCAATAGAACATGAAAATAATAATAATAATAATCTGATACATAATACTGCAAATATGCAATAATAATAGTCAAATATCCAAGAATTACATATCTTCCAGGAAGTTCTGCACATTTACTTATTGGATTTAGAAGGGTGTAATTCTGTTTAAGATTAGTACTGTATGGTTGATAAGGAATATAACGAAACGACAAAACACTGATAAAGAGAGCGACAAACTATCAAGCTGATTGCCAAACAATCAGAACTCTGCTTGCAACTGGAGATCAGAATGTGAGCCAAACTGGCAGGTGTTTGAGCATCTCTGATTAACGTGGCTCTGAAAGTTCTTGGGCACAACTCCCACCCATTAAGTTCCGTTAGGCTTACATATTTTCACTATTTTCGGTCTGAGACAGAGAGGGCCTGCAAAGACGCAGAGAGGATCACTATCAGTGAGAAGCTGTTGGGTGTCAGGGCAGCTTTGCTGCTCACCAAAACACCAGGCAATGCCTCGCCTTTCGCCATGGGAGTAGCGGCTCAGAGGCTCCATCAACACATTACAAAATTCCTTGAGGATAAACACAAGGACTTTGCAGCACAAGTGAAAATCATGCCTTGGATAGCCCAGGCAACCCCGAACTCATCAGATCATGGAAGCTAAGCGGGGCCAACCCTAGCAAGAACTTGGAAGGAAGACCTCCTTGGAATACGAGAAGCCAAGAGGCAGAGGCAGGCTGTAGCAAGTCTCTTTGAACGTCTTCCATGCCTCAGTAGGGGTCACCAGAAGAAGATATTGGATTTATATCCCGCCCTCCACTCTGAATCTCAGAGCGGCTCCCAATCTCCTTTATCTTCCTCCCCCACAACAGACACCCTGTGAGGTGGGTGGGGCTGAGAGGACTCTCACAGCAGCTGCCCTTTCAAGGACAGCCTCTGCCAGAGCTATGGCTGACCCAAGGCCATTCCAGCAGGTGCAAGTGGAGGAGTGGGGAATCAAACCCGGTTCTCCCAGATAAGAGTCTGCACACTTAACCACTACACCAAACTGGCTCTCACCGTGACTTCCAAGCATGCACACACACATACATACAGAAAATGCAAAAAAAGAAGTGAAAATCGCATTATTTACATGGCAATGCAAAAGTTTCACAACAGAACCAACAGCAGCTCCATGGAGCCATTTGCAGAAACAAAAAATACCAGGAGAGGGAAAGATTAAAGCTGCTTCTCCCTGCCTGCTCTGGTCACAAACACAGCTGCTGCACATCTGGAAGGCACAGAAATCCCATTGAACGTGTACTGCAAAGTCCTCCTGTTGTTCCTTCACAAACATGAGGACTTTGTTATGTGTAGATGGAGCCCCCAGCATGGCCTTTTCCCATCACCTGCAATCTTTTCAATGAAGTTGCCAAGGACTGAACCCAGGATCTTCTGCATATATCTATATAAAAATGATTTCTGTCATCATCATCATCATTGACATTATTTACTAGATTGGTGTAAATAACTAAAAGAACATCTTAATGTCATGCTGGGAGAAAAGAAAAGAATTCCTCCCGCCCCCCCCCCCCCCAAAAAAAAAAAAATAATTGCTGGGCATCTCTTAAAATTACTTTCCATTTCCCAGGCAAGAAATACACCACACAGTTGTAAAGACATCTCCTTCCTCCATGTCAGCTGGGCTTCTTTGATCCCCCCACCCCATGAGTGGGTACGCTAGGAAATGACATCAGAACGGTTCTTCTTCCCCTATTCTGGTCACTTATACACCCCGTGAAGTCAGCACTGCTAAGGTAGGGTACTAGACCCTTTGGCCCCAACGCAGAGCCCCATGGACGCTCCTGATGTGCACCCGAGGTCCTCCGTGCGCAGCGGCCTCGTTGTTCTCAATGGAGCGAGCAACTCTGTGGATACAAAGGGCTGCGCGTGTGCATCATGAACCCTCGTAACTCCTTAGCAGGCTTCTCAGGGTTTTACTGCTTTCCCAAGACCCACCCATTCCAGAGAACATAAGCAAGCCAATTTTTTCTTCCCCCTTCTCAATATACATCCTACTCCTATCCAGGGCCCTTTTTGTAGCAGGAACTCCTTTGCATATTAGGCCACACACCCCTGATGTAGCCAGTCCTTCAAGAGCTTGCAGGGCTCTTCTTACAGGGCCTACTGGCTACATCAAGGGTGTGTGGCCTAATAATGCAAAGGAGTTCCTGCTACAAAAAAAGCCCTGCTCCTCTCTTTTATCTGCTGAATATGCAGTGTTTTCCCATGTACGTCATGGGTGAGGAAGGCATTGAAGCATACACACATGGAGGTGTGGTGAAATGGGGGAGTGAGCATGGATTTGATCACATGACATTATTGCCCATCACCACCTTTCCTGGCTGGGAAATGGGTCTTTGTTCCTTCGCTGGATAATGTACTTAAAGGAACAGAACTCTTTCCATAGGGGAGCAGCAGATACAAAATCTATTCATCTGCCCTAAACACAACAAACCTCTAAAGGGAGCATTCAAGCGCTTTCCGCTTTATGGTCATACCTAGACCACAGAAAGGTGTGTAGGGGGGGAGTCTTAACAGTGCCAGAGTAGTAGATTACAAGTGGTGAAATCAAGGAATCTGGGAGGGTTTCGGTTCTTAAGGAAGTTACATGCGCATGGACCTTTAGTCAAGTGTAGCAGACAGAAGGCAGCAAAGGAAGGTTTGTGAGAAAACCTGTCTCTGTTGCAACAGACATGTGAAATGCGTGTTTGGCTGGTACATGCCCGTGGAAAGGAGTTTTCCCCCATCTCTCTTCTCTAGTTCCACTGTTAGCAGTGCAATGCAAATATGCCTCCCTTCATATGGGAACCCTCAGTTGTGGGCACGTGCTTTGGTTGGTGGACCAGACACACGGCCACATGGTCTAGAGCTAAAGCGTCATTGCAAACCAGAGCATGTTCCTGAAGGTTTTTTCCAATGCAGAAAGGGCTTCCCACACAACCCCGTCCTGCCTCTCCCTAGGAGCTGGGATCATTCCCTCTCCCTTTCACTTCCCCCACACCAATCTGTCCTAAGACAAATGCAGAGGAATGCTGACTTAACCTTGCTGCACCCCCCAGAGCACCCAAGACAGAGCAAAGTAGCTGCCTAGAGATAAACTACCTGTTGCTGTCCCTGGATGCGCATGTATTCCATGCGTTGCTTTATGTGTTTGCTTTTGTCTGGGCTGCCCTGCTGTGTTTGCTTCAGCCGTGATGCCGGGTTGACCATCTTCATGGCTGGGATGGAGACGCCGACGCCGCTCTAGAGAGAGAAACAGAAAAGAGGATGACATCGGGGAGTGATTCATCAAAAAGGTTCCTGGTCGGCTAAGAACCTGCCATTGGCTGAGCTGCTGTGATATCATGGAACGAACTTCCTGTCACCTATTATTTGTCGGCCTGCTTGGACACACTTTGCAGTGTCCCCGCTAGCTGTGCTGATATGGGGTATGGCATGTTCATAAGCAGTCCAACTGCTCATGGGGAATCTGTTAGCAAGAGAACGTTGAGATACATGATGGCTTCTGTGGAAGAGGAGAAAAGTTACTTTACTCATGCCAGAGTTTTGGCAAATTAAATTAGTTTTGTGAGGCAAACAAAAATTTCCCTTGAATGCCATCCCACTGAGACTCCCTTTGATGAAAAAGCCATAAAACACCATCACTAGAACCCTCCTGCAATTATAGAATAGGAATTTTGTACAGGAAAAAAACCCCCACAAATTGTTGCTTGTTCCCCTTCTCACTTCCACTTTCTGGAGAATAATTGAAAGTCTTAGAGGGCATAAAGAGCTGAATTAAGGTCAGATAAGAGTTAAAAACAGAACGGCAAAGAGCAGAAAATGCAGAAGAGTGGATCTATATCTACAAGTGCCGCCACCCTCAACCCACGCGCAGGAAGCATGTGCAGGTCTGCTCTGTTCACAGACTTTGATTTTTAACTTTGCTCCCCCCCCCACAACTTTGCTTTCACTTATATTGTTGTAAACAAATCTGCCACTTAAATCACAGGAATCGAAAAGGCAAAGAGTCTAATGACCTGGTTCTCATACTATGAACTGGGCCCTCAAGGTAGGTCACTTCGAAGTATAGGTGGGCAGATGATAGGGCAATCTGAATGTTGTTAAGAGAAATTGCAACTGAGGCTACCCAGTGCACACACAATGGAGTCACAGGATCCAAACCTGTATTTACAAACACTAAATAAAACATAAGCTTGTTCAGTGTAGTGTGGTGCATGATTCTTGCATTTTTTGTTGGGCAGGATGGAAGGATCATGGAATTTGCCAAATGCATACCCCCCAAATATAATACATTTAGAAATGAGTCCCTCTTGAAGATCCACTGGGTCTAAAAGTAAATCAACAAGATTGTAATTTCAACTCACAAAACTCTCATTCAAAGGACCCTCGTGATCTAACAGTGGATCACATCCGAGATACGTGTCATCTTTTGAAAGCCTTGAAGCGCTGAGTGAAGTAGAAAGTGCAAAAAGCCTGTAGGCTGAAGACTGACAGTTGTTTTTCAGGCAGCAGAAGGGGGACATCTTTATTTCTGGTGTATATAACAGGGCTTATTTTGTAGAAGGAACTCATTTGCATATTAGGCCACACCCCCATGATTGTAGCCAATCCTCCAAGAGCTTACAGGGCTCTTAAATCCAATACCTTCCTCTTCTTACAGGGCCTACTGCAAGCTCTTGGAGAATTGACTACATCAGGGGTGTGTGGCCTAATATGCAAAGGAGTTCCTGCTACAAATCACCCCCTTCCCCGTATATGCACACTTATCTTGGCCTGTCATTCAACCTAAAGCCTTTTGAAGGAATCACTTGTGTTTCTGGAGTTGTCATCAGTATGCTGATGACGTCTAGTTTTATATTTCTTTATCCGAATTGCCTGGTGATGTTGTAGAGGGTCTGAGATGGAGGTGAGGTTGTTTAGAAATGCTCAGGTCTTGAGGAGCTTTTTGCTTTCCCACTTTTGAGGGGAATGAGATGACACTCTGATTTGGTTATGAGCCTATGGGATATACCAGGTCCAGTGTTATTGCTGCAGAAGCAAATTAATGCAGCTACAAAAAAAAGATTTCGTCCATCTTTATTAGACCAGAAGATGGCTCCCTATTTGGGTTTGGCTAATCAGCCTTCCATCTTTCCGAGGTCGGTAAAATGAGGACCCAGCTTGCTGGGGGTAAAGTGTAGATGACTGAGGAAGGCAATGGCAAACCACCCCCTAAAACGTCTGCTGTGAAAACATTGTAGTGTGACATCACCCCGGAGTCTTATTTATAATCTGACTTTCTCACACTGTAAATCAATGCCAACAATAGTATGAGACGTCTAATAAGCAATGTATTGTGGCGGAAATAAACCTCTATCATGTGCCCCCCCTTTTTTTTCTAAACTGAAAAGTCCTAGATTCTTTAACCCAGGGATGTCAAACTCATTCGTTATGATGGCCAAATCTGACATAAATGAGACCTTGTTGGGCTGGGCCATGTGTATAGCTATTAGATGGCAGAGACATAAACTTTATAAAGGATAATTAAAGATCCAATAGAAGAAAGAGGGGCTTGGCTTAGTAGTTCTGCTGTGTGATTGAGATAGCCTGGCAAGGGAGGAGCCTCAACCAATGGAGAAAATAGAGGTTTTTCTCCGTAGCTCCTGTGTGATTGAGCAAGCTTTGCAAAGCAAGCTGTGAAGCAGAAGGAAGCAGACAAGAGCCAGTTGCTCGGGGGCCTGATAGGAGTCCTCTGGGGGCCTGATTCAGCCCCCGGGCCGCATGTTTGACCCCCCTGCTTTAACCTTTACTCAAAGGAAAGGTGCTTCAACTCCTAAAACAAAGCTATCTTGTAAGACTTCATATGTAGCAACAAGTCCCAAAAAGCCTCTTTCCATTATTATGGGAGACAAGGAAGAGAGACAACATTTTGGCTCATGCAAGGATCTGCTGATAGGATTAATTACAATACTACCCTGAAAGTACAAAAGGCGGAGGGGAGTTAAGGCCTCATAGAAACTTGTTTAGATGAGTCATTCCGTACCATATATCAGCATTAAACTCATTCTGCATCTTTTCCAAAGGGACAAGAACATCTTGGTAGCACAACTGTCAGGAACAAGGCAAAATGTTTAAGAATAGATCAAGAAAATGTACTGATGGTGCCATTAGCTGAACATGAATGTCTTGCTATTAAAAGCACGTCTGTACTGGCTTTTAAAGGCACATCTGTATCAGAAATGGAAGACCAGTCACAAGTGGTTGTTTTGGAATCTTCCGTTATGAACTGGATCAACCTGACTATCTGTGAATTATGCGATTGACTGGCTAGATACCTTCGTAAATGTATTGAGCTTTTAAGCAGGATTTGTGATAGGGACTGCAGTCAGAACCCGGGATAATCTCTACCCATTTCCCCAAATTGGGGGTTTAGTTAGGAACGTGCGGGAGACGTGATTGGATCACTCATCATTTGTTAATGCAAAAAGCTACGACGTGGGCTCTAATTTGGCCCAGATAATGAATTAGGGCTGCCAATGTCGGGTTGGGAAATTCCTGGACATTTGGGGGTGGAGCCTGGGAGGTTGGGGTTTGGGGAGGAGAAAGATCTCAGCAGGGCTTGGCATAGAGCTCACCCTCCAAAGCAGCCTTTTTCTCCAGGGGAACCGATCTCTGTAGTCTGGAGATCGGTTATAATTCCAGGAGATTCCCAGCCCCACCACCCCTTGAGATTGGCAAGCCTAGAAGGAATCGTCTTCCTACTCCTTTTTCTTTCCTGCTTGCAACTGCCCCTTCCTCAAGCTGCTAGTAACTCTAGGAGGAGAAAATGATGAGAGCTTTTTCTGTAGCAGGAACTCCTTTGCATATTAGGCCACACACCTCTGATGTAGCCAATCCTGTAAGAGCTTACAGTAGGCCCCTGCTAAAGGAGACCTGTAAGCTCCTGGAGGATTGGCTACATCAGGGGTGTGTGTGGCCTAATATGCAAAGGAGTTCCTGCTATTTAAAAAGCCCTGGAAATGACACATACAATACAGGTAACTTTGTTTTCACCCGACAAGGGGGGGGGGGGAACAGATAGCTCTCTTGAACAAGACAAGTAGTCAGAAATCAGTGCCACTTGACTGAGAGAGTCTCAGAAAAGAAAGAAACAGAAAGGACACATTTTCAAAGAGAAAGAGATTACCATGCAAAAGAACAGTTGCAGGTAAGAATACTTTATTCGTTGTGTTCACATACACTTTGCATAGGACAGTCAGAAAGAGGAGTAATTTCCCCGCACAGTAAAGTACAAAAGGAAGACATATGTTGCCCCAACCTCAATAGCCCAGATAAGCCCGATCTTGTCAGAGCTCGGAAGCTAAGCAGGGTCAACTCCGGCAAGTACTTAGATGGGAGACTTCCTTGAAATACCAGCAGTAGGGAAGACGGGGGCAGGCTTTATTCAGCCATCTCTCTGTATATCTTCCAGGCCCCCAGTGGGGGTCAGCTACCAAGAGTCGCCATGACCTCCAGTTGCACACAAAAGAGCACGTGTGCATACACACAAATAAAATACACCCCCTCCAAAAAAGGAAGACATACATTTACATGGAATCAGACAGACCACTATGCCTTGGCTGCTAGAGAATGAAAAATCCCAGCTGAACTATACCAGTGCCCTCAAGACTTCTGCTGGTAATGCATGTTCCTATAGAACAGGAAGCAACTAGTACACAGACTTTGGTATACATGGAGGAAGAAGAAGAAATTGTATTTATATCCCGCCCTCCACTCTGAATCTCAGAGTCTTAGAGTGGCTCACAATCTCCTTTATCTTCCTCCCCCACAACGGACACCCTGTGAAGTGGGTGGGGCCAAGAGGACTCTCACAGCAGCTGCCCTTTATAGGTCAACCTCTGCCAGAACTATGGCTGATCCAAGGCCATTCCAGCAGGTGCAAGTGGAGGAGTGGGGAATCAAACCTGGTTCTCCCAGGTAAGAGTCCACACACTTATCCACTACATCAAACTGGCTCTCCAGCATAGGTTTGGATGTGGAATTCTTTTTACATGCTTGCATTACGTTTGCTGGCAACAGTTTTTCTCAATTTGAATTGAGGATTTGAAACTGCCCAAGGCACACTCCACTCAGTGTTAAACACTTTAAAGTCTTGGCTTTGATAGGAGGCAGCTAAGCATGGGATTAATTCTCCAACTGTAATCAATGGATTAAACATGCTTAACCTTGGCTTTGTTGCGCCCTCGGTTGGCTGATGGCTATCTCAACCTCAAAAACTTGCTCGTGTGTGTAAATTGAAGTTTTGTTAGCAACCAAATACCATTTGCTTTAAAATGAAATTGAGGAAAGGAAAGGAAAAAAAGCTAGTTTGGAACTCCAGCTGCCGACATCTGGGTGCTGGCTGGAGATCTGGTCTTATAACTGATCTCCAGGTGACAGAACAGTTTATATGGAGAAAATGGCCACTATGGAAGGTGGACTCTGTGGTATTGAAGTCCCTCCCCTCCCTAAACCCTGTTGTCCTCAGACTCCACCCCCAAAAATCTCCAGGTATTCCCCGACCCAGAGCTGGAAACCCTTTCCAGACCAGGCCTCTGTCTGTTCATGATAGAGGCATGCCTCAATGCAGAGAGATTCTCCTCTTCTACCATCTAAACTTCAGCGGAATTCCAAAGGAGTCATGCTTCACAAACTCATGTTTCAAGCTCAGTTAGAAGTGATGCTAATTCTAGGGGGAAGTCACTATGCCTTCAGCAAACTACTTCTAGCTAAGCTGAAACTAGTCATGGGGTGAGAGGGGCATTTTGGCATTTCCCCAAAACGTTTCCTTTTTCAATGATTGTTGGGGGTAGCCTGTATAAACACCAGAGCCCCATCGGTTTGCATTCTCCTCTCCTGCATTCTCCTTTTAGATGCATTTCCCATCAGAACTTAGGGCTGCCAGCCTCCTGGTGGGGAAAAAAACAGGCCGCTTACAGACTGAGAAATACAACCGTGTGGTTGTTTTTTTTTCTCAACCTCCAGGCAAGGACTGGAGATCCCCCACTATAACATTGGATCTCCAGACAACAGAGAGGATTTCCCCTGGTGAAAATGTCTGGCTTGGAAGGCAGGCTCTATGGCATTATACCCACTGAAGTCTCTCCCCTCCCCAAACTCTGCCCTCCCCAGGCTCCACCTCCAAAATCTCCAAATATTTTCCAACCTGGAGCTGACAACACTACTTAAGAGTAACATAGGCTGCAATCCTAAGAGCATTTTTTCAGGGCGTAAGTCCCCTTGAATAAAACAGGATTGACTTCCAAGTAGTTGTGTTTACAACTGCTCCATTTATCATCACATCATCCAATACAACCAGCTGCCTAACACTGTGATGTCATCCTATTTGCTGCGGGATCCCTAATTCTTTGGAATTCCCTATTGATAGGAGTCATTTTGTAGAAAAAAAGGTGCAGGAGCTCATCAGCTCGTCTCCTTTGCATATGCCCCGGGATCTGTGTGCAGCGGGGAGAGAACTCCTCACTGCATGAAGACCCTGGCTGGAGCTTCAGGAGCTGCGCTCTTGTGAGCTCCTGCTGAATTCAAGCCCTGCCTATTGATGTAATTTCAGAGAATTTAAAAAGCAGCCAGGGAGGCTGCACTGAAAAAGCAGGAGAGGAGAAAGTCACCAAGCATTATTCGGTTTGAAAGAGCACCAGCGCTAAGCAAGTTTGGCTGGAAACGCATCCTTGCACGTCTCAAAATGTAGCCTAAAAATTAAACCGGAGCACATATAGTGCAGTTCTGGCATTTATGTTACATTCGGGATTTCTGTTTCTCATATCCAGCCTTTGATTGCAGTTCTTAATTTGGCAGCCCAGGGGGGCTGCTCCTCCCTTCCGTCTTCTAACACCTCTCTGCTGGCTGCCCATTCCATCTCTCGCTTGGCACAAGCTGCCACCACCTGCATTTAAGTCAACACATAATCTTGCTCCCCTCTGCCTTCCTTCTTTGATCTATAACAATTCTCCAGGACCATTCGCTGCGCTCTTCTCATTTGCGCTTCACTGGCCAAGCCAGTTATTTCAACCTTACTCATATCGTTTTTCTTCTGCTGCTGAGATTCTATGGCTCCTTATGAACATATGAAGCTGCCTTATACCCTCGGTCCATCAAAGTCAGTATTGTCTACTCAGACTGACAGCGGCTCTCCAGGGTCTCAAGCTGAGGTTTTTCACACCTACTTTCCTGGACCCTTTTTAGCTGGAGATGCCGGGGATTGAACCTGGGACCTTCTGCTTACCAAGCAGATGCTCTACCACTGAGACACCGTCTCTCTCAAATAATATAAATATCCTTAATAATTAATCCTTAATAATAATCCTTAATAATATAAAACGTATTGCTGCAGCTTCTTAAAACTCTACCCCACCCAAACAAAATATTCCTCTCGCAGACTCTATATGGGGTATATCTGTATGACTTTCCACTGTCCAATCAGCCTCTCCACATAAGGAACATGTAATTGTCAACATCTTACGAGCAATCCTTCCTCCTCCACCCCTGCTACCTGGGCAGGATGTTTATGGACATTCCATGACATCATAGCAAACTCAAGATTTAAAAAACTGTGGGGAGGTAAAGACAGTCACAAGCAAGACTTTTTTGAGCCGGAACGCAGTTCCGGCTGGCTTGGCATCAGGGGATGTGGCCTAATATGCAAATGAGTTCCTGCTGGACTTTTTTTTTTTAAAAAAGAAGCCCTAGTCACAAGTGACAGCCATCTACTTTTCCACCTTGCCCCATTAGTAAGGCTGCAGTATTGGAATGGATGACAACACGACAGTTTCAGAAATCTCATCCCAAATACAAAGCATTGTCATCACCATATTGCTCTCTTTACACTTTACAAAATGTATTCTTTGGATACAGTATTAAATATTGGACTGAAAGACAGCTTAGAATTTAGAGAGAAGGAGTCTTTGTTTTGGTAGGACAGAGAAACTAGGGGGGACGGTAGAGATCAAGGATAAATTCTGGCTGTGGAACATCACTCCAAGTATTGTTGTTTTTAAACTGCCATTCTGTGAATTGCTTTGGAAGGCGTTTGTCAAACTAATGACCTCAATTCTTGTTTTGGCAGCATGGAAGAAACTTAATAAAGTAATGAATTATCACTGACATCCTCATTTAAACACAAGGGTATCATTATTACTTACAAAGCATCAAAAGGACATCCATTCATAGAAACTGAGTGTTTGTTTTTGGGAATAATCACAATTAGAGAGTTTTCTCCTTTCAGTTTTTCTCTGCCAGGCGTGATTTTACAGCTTCTGGGATTAGAAGGTGTGGCATGCGGGGAACATGGAGATCCTTCAAGAGCTCCACAATACTAGGTTATTGTTCCACATCCCTCACCCCATGTGTGATAACAATCTTGAAACTATAGCTGGATTGGATTTCCTGGATTTAAATATTTAGATACAGGGATTTTTATTGGCTGGATAATTGCTTATGGATGCAAACAAATGCATTCTGTTTACATCTTAGTCTTCTGTGTGAGAAAGGGGCTACAGTGGGTTTATCACAAAAACCTTAACCAACTTATTTCCATCGTTCCAGTAGCTGTAGCATAGGACAGTACAGAAAAACAAAAGAGGGGAAGAAGGTACGTTTCCAACACTAAAGTTTGGCCTTGATTTTTTTTTTTACAGCAATAATAAAGAAGAGAGATTTGGAGCATGTGCAGGGTGATTCCTTCACCCCTAGAGGACGACTACCTGACCCCGCACATTTAGGTTTAGGAGAAAGACCAAGAGGAAGGATGGCTTAAAAGCAGTCTGTTAAGAAATCTACTGAGTTTGCCATGGGGCTTTCCCACATTCTCATTTTCATCAAGTTCCTTTTTTTTCAGGGATTCCACCCCCCCCCACACACACATATTTGTCTCCCTCTAGTGGTCACTTTGATATTACAGTGGTTTATGTCTGGCATAAAACCCTACAGTTTAAAACTGCAGGGAGATAATGCTGGACATACACCTGTATAACATTGAATTGATCACTAGAGGGAGCAAACCACGTGTGGAACATCATAAAAATAATAGTGAAGAAACGAGCAAGGAAAATCAGAATGAGGTAAAGCTCACGGTCTCAGCAATCCATTTGCCACATGGTGAAAACATCTATCTGATATTTTCAACAGACCTCCAAAGAAGGAGCCTTCATGCTTTTCCTAGAAGATCTTCACATTACAACTGCCTCATAGTGACCCCTTATCAGGTTTTTGAGACAACAGAGGAGCAGAAGTAGTTTGCCACTGTCTTCTGCTGCACAGCTAGTGGTCTTCCTTGATAGTCTCCCGTCCAGGGCTTTTTTTGTAGCAGGAACTCCTTTGCATATTAGGCTACACCCATTTGATGTAGTCAATCCTCCTGGAGCTTACAGTAGGCCCTGTACTAAGAGCCCTGTAAGCTCTTGGATAATTGGCTACATCAGGGGTGTGTGGCCTAATATGCAAAGGAGTTCCTGCTACAAAAAAAGCTCTACTCCCATCCAACCTTGACCAACCCTATTTAGCTTTCAAATTCTGACAACCTTGAGCAAAGCTGAGCTATTCAGGCTGCTTGCCTTTTCCTAACCCTTCCCCAATGCAGCTCCATTAAGCATGCAGCTTCTATTCTAGATTTAAAGTTTCCCCTTTCATGGGAACTTCTTCAGACTTGCAAGACCCTCTCACAGGTTCTTTCCAACCAGGGGTGGAGCTCTAGCAGGGATCCTTTGCATATTAGGCCACACCCCTCTGATGTAGCCAATCCTCCAAGAGCTTACAAGGTTCTTTTTTGTAAGTTCTTGGAGGATTGGCTACATTAGGGGGTGTGGCCTAATATGCAAAGGAGCTCCTGCTAGAATTCCATCCCTGTTTCCAACCCTTCCTTTGGATTTCAATGTTTGGGTGTCTCTGATCTTTCTCTGCCCCACAGAGACGCTTTTCAGGATTCATGTCCCAAAAGCGAATTCAGAGAATTCAGCAGAACCCAAAAAAGCCAGCACCATCTTGGACATATATTGTACCAAGGAACCCAGGGTATGAAAACGGAAGATTCTAGATTAGTCATCAGGGCTTACAGTTCTGCCCTCAGCAATGTTGAACGCTTCTTCATCAGTGGACTTAGAAGGGTGTAACGCTGGTTAGGATAGCGCTGTTGGCCTAACACCACACCATTCCCCATTAGCTACACATAACAAAGTGGATGAGAGGAACTACACAGATACCTATTTACATCAACCGCAACCTACTGGATTGGGTTTAGAGGATGAATGCGCGCTTATAAGCAGTTTGAACAAAACTAATCTACACAACTACATTAAGGGCTTTCCCAGATTCTCATTTTCCTTGTTTGTAAGTTTCTGTTTCGGGGACGGGGGCGGGGGGGGGGGGGAGGGAGAGAAGAAAACAACGTGGTTCTGTTCCATGTCTTTTGCTCTCTCTAGTGGTTAATTTGAAATCACACAGGTTTATGTCTAGCAGATCTCCCTACAGCAGGAGTGGGGAACCTTTTTTCTGCCAAGGGCTATACAGATATTTATAACACCATTCGCGGGCCATAAAAATTATCAACTTTAAAAACAGTGCTCCCCTGAGGGAGAATGATTCAAGTCAGCAAAATTAATGCAAATACTTGTTTTTCTATTTTAAATCATGTGGGGAGAGCCTAATCTGGCGCACACACACACAGCCCGCTGCCCTAAGCAAATGCATAGGCCCAGGGCTTTCTTGTAGAAAAAGCCCAACAGGAATTCAGTAGCATATTAGACCACATCCCCTAATATTAGCATATTAGGTCACACACTCATCTGGGATAGCATCTGGGATAATCAAGTGCAAACTGAACTGTGACAGTAACTTTTCCAGGTCCTGCAGCAATTCTGGCCAGCCAGCCAGGCCCCAGGGAGGCTGCCGCACAGAACATCTGGGCCCTGTGATCCCTGCCTGGCCCTGGGGAAGCTGCTGCACAGCACAGCTGGGCTCCACGATCCTCGCTGGCCAGCCAGGCCCCAGGGAGGCTGCCACATGGCTGCCACATGGCTCGGTTTGGCCCAGCAATCCCCGAGGGCCGCACCAAGTGACCTCGAGGGCCGCATACGGCCCTCGGGACAGAGGTTCGCCACCCCTGCCCTACAGATTTAAACTGAAGGTGTTACACTGGACATAAACCTATGTGATATCAAATCAACCACTAGAGGGAACAAAACACACATGGGAACAGATATCATCCCCCTGAAGAAACAGGAATTGACAAGCAAGGAAAACGAGAATGTGGAAAAGCCCCCAAAATTGAATAAAACAACCTGAAACCAGTTTAAATGGGAGTCAGTGCCTGGTTCCCCCACAGAAAACTACATTTCCCAGGTCTGTGGATAATGATGCCATTTCAGAGGTGAACTCAGGCCATTTAAAAAGGCCAGAGCCTGCAGCCCAGGGAGACCAGGCGCTCGTTTCTACCCCCTGGGAAAACAAGATCACCCTTTCCAATAGCACTGCAGGCCAAATAGGATCAGACCTTCATGGTATTTCTAAATGGTCTCAGTTCAGCTCTAAAATGGTGTCATCATCCAAAGGTTGAACTTGTGGACACCATAACATTTTGTCTTATCTTAAGAGGAAAGCTGTGCTATTTGAATGCCTACTGCTGTGAAAACTAGTATAAATCTTTAAAGCTGAAGTGAAATGCTGAGAGGTTGTTGCTCGTTATGGTTCATTGAGGCAGCATTTCCTACCTATTGGCCACAGGCTGCTGTGGAAGGTTAAACAGAGAGCAGAGACGAATAGCAACAGCCGTATTAAAGCACCCCGTCTCAAAAGTCCCATAGCCAGAAATAAACACAGTCTAAAGAAATGAAGGAGGATCCTACGTGGTTTCCCAGCAAGACTGGACTCAAATCCTCCACAAAGCTACTGTTTTGAAAGACACCAAAGTCCAAATCTTTAGACGGCTTTACGCCTTGTCTTTTAAGAGCAGATGTAACCTTGACAGAACAGACAGCAGAGAAGACTTGCAGGAAGGATCTAGAGGAAGAGCAGAGGAAGAGTATTATCAAAAATAACTGAACCTGTGGATTGCCACTGAGCAGGAACTGAGGTTTGGGCAGCAGAGATGGTTTGGAATTGGCTGGAGAAGACTTGGGTGGGCCATGGTTTGCCATACTCTCCGAAGCGGCGTGGCCGCATCCTGACACGAAGGTGTCCATCTTTCTTTCTTCTTTCTCACTGTCAATGGATTTCAGTTGAGGGAATGTCAATTCTATGGGTGCGGGGAAGCTGATTTCGCTGATAGCCTTTTCGAGTTCTCTGATGGTCTCTTCCAAGTTGTCCAGTCTTTGGTAAGTATCTTTGCAAATCTCACGACTGCTCAAAGTTGTGTTATTGAGAGGCACACATTCCCTTTGCTGGCCTTCTCGTTCACTCTCTAAGTTTATCTTGTCTTCTACTGAGAGGACCCACCTCAGTTCCAAGGGCTTCTGTCTGAATTCTAAATCATACTCAATTACATCCTTGTCCATGGGCGATTTTTCATTCTGCAAGGGAAAATACAATTCTGGAACATCTCTTTGCGCCTGTGTCCAAACATCACTGGGGTCTTTCAAAGCCGCCTCTTCTACATTCTGGCTGACTTCTTCCTTTTGGGGTTCTGCGTCTGCAACACCATTTTTCCTATGCGATCCTATTTCATCTTTTCCCATGGCTGTCTCATGACCATATATAACCTCTGCTGGGATAAGAGCTTCTTGGCCGTCTGCTGAATGGATCCCGGTTCCCTGCCCAGATGTCTGCCGACTACTGTCTTGCTTCTCTGCAAAGCTGAAAATCGCCATGCCTTCTTGCTGACTGGCTGTAACCTCTAAAGAAACTCTTGTCGTTTCAGACTCCCTTAGGCCTTCTTCTGCCCCGTTATCGCTGTTAAAAGGATGCTCAGTTCCAGCACCTGGCAGAGATCCCTGAGGTCTTATCAATTTCCGTAGAGGCCGGGTCCATGTTAAGGCTTCGTTGTGTAATGCCCGTGAGGTAGAAACGAATGCTTCCGGATGCCTGTCACTTTTGCTCAGCTTCCCGAACAAAACTTCTGCCCTCTTGGATTTCCTTTCTGTTCCTACCGTAGCCCGTCCAGAAATTCCCGACTGTCCTCTGATGCTTTGGTGGTCATCGCCCTGAGGGCTACGTATTTCCAAACCTGCCTCTGGCTGAGATTCAGGAATCGACAGGCCAGAAACCTGCTCAGAAGGGACGATCTGAGGAAGGTGGGAAAGGTTACCTGGCGGCGGCTTTGAAAGTCCTGACTCCTAAAGGGAAAATTTAGACAAGAATTATTGTGGCGGGGGAACAGAAAGGGGCACCGCAATATTTCCAGGTTTCCTTGCCTGAATGGACCAATACTGTATCTGGTTCCACCTCGTGGCCCTCTCACTTCCCTACACATCTGCATCTAAGGGCCTGTATAGCTGCTAGGGTTGCCAAGTACTCCCCGCCCACCGGGGGAGACGGGTAGGGTTGCCAGCTCTAGGTTGGGAAACTCCTGGAGATTTGGTGATGGAGCCTGGGAATGATAGGAAACTCAGTGGGGTATAAGGCCATAGAGTCCACCCTCCAAAGCATCCATTTTCTCCAGGGGAGCTGACCTCTGTAGTCTGGAGATTAGTTGTAATTCCAGGGGGTCCCCAGGTCCCACCTGAAGGTTGGCATCCCTATGGCCCATCCCAATAAGGCAAACGGCAGGTGACATTGGCTGACCTGCATCTTCATATATGGATATGAAAAGGAGACGGCAGCGATTTCAAGCTGAAAAGGGACATGTGTGTGTGGCCTTCTTTTTGCCAGGCAGTGGAGCCTAAAATGAACCCAGACAGGCAGGAACTGAACTAGGCAGAGGAGCCTAAAGGAAACCAGCATCCCTGCTTCCTTCTACATAAAACTGCACCGCCATCTTCTAAACAGGTTGGCATTTTCAAGACAGTGTCAGGATATATGGGGCCAGCCAAGACATATGGGCGCCCAAGACGGAAGTTCCATATGGCATCCCTTCAGATTAACGGAGCACAATGGTGGGGTGCTTATGCAGCTGAAAGTCACTTTCAGTGGGGCTTCCACAAGTTCCTGCCCAGGTCAGTTCTGTCTGTTTCCTGCTCTGCTATCCTTGATGTCACCCTAATCCATGGCCTAAGGGGGCCACCTCAGCTTCTCTCATTGTAGGGCTGCTTCTACAAAGATAAATGGGCTTTTTAGCATTAACATCTTCTTCATTTATAAGTTCCTGTTTCTTCTGTGTGTGTTTTTTTCCTGTTCTGCATGTGTTTAGCTCCCTCTAGTGGTTCATTTGATATTACATTGCTTTATGTCTGACATAAAAATCTGCAGGGATATGATTCTGTTTGAACATGGAACCCTTAAATCAGAAACAACTACCCTGCTGACCATTTATGCTGGGACAAAAACTGGAGTTAAACTGTGCCTGCCTGGTTGTACCAGGTTGATGGCAGAGTCTCTTTTTCCACTCTGGCCTCTGATCCGATTATGCTGACGACTCAGAAACTGATCAAGGGTCTACATGAGTTATAACCCACATTTTCCAATTATATCTCTCTCCAAGAGGAGAGTTGTAAGGAGATTTGAAGGGGTTATCACAGGTACTCCACTAGGCAGAGATCACTACATGTTTTGGAGATTTGAAAGGGTTATCACTGTCAGACAATGGAACTTCAAATCAACCAGACTCCATTCGATACATTGTCTGACAATCACAGGTTTTCCACTAGGCAGAGATCACTACATGTTTTGGAGATTTGAAAGGGTTATCACAGGTACTCCACTAGGCAGAGATCACTACATGTTTTGGAGATTTGAAAGGGTTATCACTGTCAGACAATGGAACTTCAAATCAACCAGACTCCATTCGATACATTGTCTGACAATCACAGGTTTTCCACTAGGCAGAGATCACTACATGTTTTGGAGATTTGAAAGGGTTATCACAGGTACTCCACTAGGCAGAGATCACTACATGTTTTGGAGATTTGAAAGGGTTATCACTGTCAGACAATGGAACTTCAAATCAACCAGACTCCATTCGATACATTGTCTGACAATCACAGGTTTTCCACTAGGCAGAGATCACTACATGTTTTGGAGATTTGAAAGGGTTATCACAGGTACTCCACTAGGCAGAGATCACTACATGTTTTGGAGATTTGAAAGGGTTATCACTGTCAGACAATGGAACTTCAAATCAACCAGACTCCATTCGATACATTGTCTGACAATCACAGGTTTTCCACTAGGCAGAGATCACTACATGTTTTGGAGATTTGAAAGGGTTATCACAGGTTTTCCACTAGGCAGAGATCACTACATATTTTGGAGATTTGAAGGGGTTATCACAGATACTCCAGTAGGCAGAGATCACTACATGTTTTGGAGATGGTGCTGGGTACGTTTGGATTCTGCTGCAGAACTAGGGGTTGGATCTAATCAGCTTTTCTGCTGGTGAAGATTGCCCTTTGATCAATTTTTTTAAACAAGGGCTCTGTGGGGAATCATGGAACCTGCATGTGGGATGGGGACTACAGCGGGGAGGAGAGCTGGGTGAGATTAAGTGAAACAGCTGACCGGGTCCATCCCTTGACATGCTCTTCCCAGCAGTTCCATAGGGCCCGTCCCTACTTCTCGCCACATAACCCATCCTGCTTACCTGGGATTGTGATGCTGGGGCTCGTGGGAGGCTGTGGGAGCTGAAGTTTGCCCCAGCGACGCGACGGCTGGCAGGAAGCAACGCCTAATAGCGGAACAGTGCAACGTGATGGTTACAGTGACCCCTCCCAACTCCCCCTCTCCACCTTAATAAAGAGTGACAGCGGGGGAATCTGTTCAGCGGGGAATAGAGCAAGGAGATAAGTCTGAATGCTGAGCTCTGATTCCTCCCAAGGGGAGCCGGAAAGGATAGCAACAAGGAAAGCAGCACAGTTTAGAAAAATCCACCAGCAACTCCGAGTGTGGGACTTTTAAGCGGCCGTTTTAGATGTCAAGCTCACCTTTGGAAGCTAAGATGTGCAGGGAGGAGGAATCTAATTTAATACTAAGGCAAGGGGCTACTTAGACCGTCAGGCTGGGCTCTGGGAGACTCCCAAGCTGAAATCCCCACTCGTTGGGTGACCTTGACGCCAGTCACACATTCTCACTCTAACCTAACTCTTGGGTTGGTGTGAGGACAAAATGGAGGGCAACAATGTTAGCTGCTTCAAGTCCAAACTGGGAAGGCAGGCAAGGTATAAATGAAGTAAATAAATGAATCATAAATGGCCATCAGGTGTCCCTTCTTTCTCCTCTGGAAAACTGCAGTATCTTTCTACAAAAGGGGGGAAAAGGCACTCTGGACATGTTCAGAGGCAGCCTCCTCAGTATTGCAACTAAGCCCGGCATGGGGGGGGGGGGAGTGCCAGAACCAAGCCCCATCTCTAGGCCTCACTGTTCCTCTGTTTCTGCTCTCAGAAGCTGTAATGAAGAATGAACCCATCCATGTTGCAGCTAAAGACTGAGGGGGGCACCATTTCCCTCCTTGCTGGCTTGGGATTCTTTAGGAAGCCATCATTCCTTTGTGACTACAGTTAGGACTTCGTGTGCATTTGCTGGAAGTGGGTGGGTTCTGCTTCACAAAACATCGAAGTAAAACATCACATATTACTGACTGATTTTGCATACTTTACTCTGTGTCTAAAATACAGGCTTTCAGACAAAACGGGTGTTATATTTGGCACAGCACCACTGCAGTATCTGCTAGCCCTGAGCTGTACCCCCAAAACTGTTGCCCCAAAAGGGCCTGCTGCTTGCCTCGTGATCAGGTGACCTTGAGACTTTGCAAAACCCTCCGTTCTTTTTTATAGCCTTGATTTAATTCCCAAGAGGAACCAGGGAGGGAAAGTGTGAATGCAAACAAGCAAGTTTCGCTGGGCAAGTAAAGAAACTTGAGCTCTTTGGTTTGAACCTTAAGAACCCAAGCTGAGGAAAGAAACTAGCAAGAAGGCTGCAGTGCAACAGGTGAAGTTGTACCTGGAATGCAGACAAAAGTGTTTTCGAAATTTACAGTTCCGTTCTGAGAACCGACACAAACAGCACTGGGCAAACTCTGCACACAAATGTGGAAACTGCAAATGGTGGAATGCAGTGAGACGCTGCTGGAATTACCTGAGTGATGTAATAACGCTATCACTGATTGGCCAAATACAGCATGTAAATATTTTACTAGAAAGGAGCTGTAACCTAAAATGGGACTTCCAGTCTGGAAATGCTGGAAGTGGGTGGGTTCTGCTTCACAAAACACCAACGTAAGAGATAAGAACAAATTATGGACCATTACGCATATTCACATATCGCTGACTGATTTTGCATACTTTACTCTGTGGCTGCAGGTGCATTCCTTACATGGATAAAAGGACTTATCAGACTTCCACGAGTTGTCACTTCCTGGCTTCTCAGTGCCCAAAAAGAAAAGAGGAAAAAATAGCCCAAGATGGGGAAGGATAGGTCTTCCCATCCTGGTCCCCTAACTGGTTAACATTCCACATTCTTCAAGTCCATAAAGCCAGTCCTGAAGAAAAAATATCATCTAGTCCCTATGAGTGTGCAGGAGGATGTATCCCCTAGCTCCAAGGAGTACATACCCCCCCAGTTCTAACATCCTGTCACTAGTTATGGCCTATGGTTGAGAGAGAAACCCAAGACACAAGAGAAGGAGCTGGCATTTCCCAATCCTAGTGGTGCTCGCTAACAAAGAGAAATCATTAAATATTCTTCCCTAAACTCACCCAATTAGACACTGAAGCCAGTGAGTGTTCCAAGTACTGCCCAAGGGAGCATATTTTGACACCTCTGATGGTTGGGGGGAAAATGTCTTTTGATTCCCAGGGACTGTAAGGCAGACTATCAGGCTCTCTGGTATTTTCAAATTGGGATTCATGCATTTCGAAATCAGCAGTGGGAACGAGCGCTCAGGCCCTGCAAAGAAGGTGCAGCATGCAGGCAATCAGAGAGTCTCTTGATTTGTGAGTGCAGGTAGAACCACAGTGCAGACAGAATTTCCCAGCATTCTCCAGGGGAAGCCCAGCAGTCCAAATGTACCCCTCTGTGAGAGCCCACGCAGCCAGTGCTCACTGGATCCCATGTCGTGTCAACACAAACACACTGCTTGGTGTCATATGGGGTGATGGTGGGAAAGTGTGAAAAGAGCTGTTAGTTGGTTAAAGTACGGAGAAAGAAGAGTTAACAAGGGCTGCAGAAAAAAAGGGAAAGGAGTCCTGTTAAAAGTGCAGTGGGGAGCCAGTCGGAGGGGAGGAAGAGAAGGGAATTGTGGCCCGTTGGGAAAATGGCGGTTACCTTCCATCCTTCGGGTGCTACGGTGGCCCCATTGGGCCACGTTTCTGCAGTTGGAGCAAGCTGGTCGCAACGGAATTTAGGAATAAATGAAGAGCTTCTTTGAAAGACCTGAGGAAGTCAGAACATGGGGGTGGGGTTTGGAGGGTGTAAACAGATAGACAACAAAATTGTGTGGGTTGCCAGTCATGGCACTGGAGCCTTAAACAATGGCTCAAAACTGGGGTGCTGAGATTTTTTTTAAAAAGACCACCAAGAAGCAGTTGTAGCCAGATAGATTCTTAAAGACTGAAAACAGATGGGCTTACCCACATTCTCATTTTACTTGCTGTTAAGTTCCTTTGGGGTTTGGGTCCCCTCATCCCGTTCTGTACATTTTCCCTCCCTCTAGTGGTTTAATCAGTTTAATCTGCAGGAAGATATGCTGGAAATAAACCTGTGTGATACTGAATTGACCAGCAGAGGGAGCATAGCATGTGCAGAACATATGAAGTTATACGGTCCATCAAAGTCAGTACTGTCTACTCAGACTGGCAGCAGCTCTCCAGAGTCTCAAGCGGAGGTTTTTCCTGCCTATTTAACTGGACCCTTTTTAGTTGGAGATGCCAAGAATTGAACTTGGGACCTTCTGCTTACCAAGCAGATGCTCTACCACTGAGCCACTGTCCGTCCCCAGAACAGAACACCCACTGCCCCAAAGAAATAGGAACATAACAACAAGTAAAATGAGAATATGGAATAGGGCAGCATTATGAAATCATGAGAATACATACTTTGAATTGGGAACACACTGCGCAATGCTCATGACCCATAACGATGATAAACAAAAGCAGGAATGCAATTATAAATCACAACAATTCACATCATTTCTCAACCCTGGAAGGTGCTGGGTGAGAAACCCTAAAAGGGTTGCTCCGTGGCCCATATCAGAAAGCCTTTCCAGCTGAGAAAAGGCAAATGTAAAAGGGTAAAAAAAGGAAAACACATTGTTTTTACAAAATACACCCACACCTAATCTCTTTATTCCCAGTCTGCACTTACCAAATGGTCTTGGCCCATCTGTATTGATATAAAAGCCTCCCAAAAGCTAAAGTGGGATTGCCTGAGAACACAATCCCTGTCACACCCACAGTCCTAAACGACTGTCTTGCTGGGCCGGGACCAAGGTTCATTTAGCCCAGCATTCCACTTCCACCCAAATCCAGATCCCCCCACAAGCAGCCCCCCCTTTCATCCCTAACGTCTGGTATGCAGATGGATACTGGCTCTGTACATGGAAGCTCCATTTAGTTAGCTTGGCTTATAGAATCTATGAACTGGTTTTGCGGGTTTGCAAAACCACCAATACGGGTGGCCAGCGTGTCCTCTTTAAAAAGCACAGGAATGACTCAGACCTAGCAGTTCTCTCTGTCAAGAGCATCTCTTGCCACGATTTCAGTCACAATCTGACTCCCAGAGAAAGTGTGCTTTTGTTTCTTCCCTGAAAGGGGCTTGGAATGCTGGTGGGGAATGGAGGCAAATGTAATTGGTAGATTTTGGCACTTCGCATTTTGAATGTATAACGGACAGACTCAAACCTATAACTAAGGGAACTGAGGCCTGCTGCCTCAGTTTCAGCAAGAAGTATCATGTATGCTGTACCTGCTTAATCACTTAATAAACCACCCTCGTTTACATTTTATTATCAGCCAGAACTGTGCAGAACTTGACACTCTAGGGTATGAAGCCCACTGGCCCACACTGAACACTCTAGCTATTTGGGAGGGGAAACTCTATGGTACCATAGAGTTTTCCCCTCCCAAACGGCTAAAGCATCTGGGAAAACCTAGAGTGGCCACCGTGTGACAGCGCCGGCATGATGATGTCACTTGGCAACCCTATATGAAGCAGAGAAAGGTCCTTCCAGTTAATGAGAGCTTTAAAAAAATCTAACTGGAGATATGGAAGACTGAGCACATCATGTGAACTATGCCTAGGGTTGCCACTTCTTGGTTGGGAAACACCCGGAGTTTGTAGGGGGTGGAGCTTAGGGAGGATGAGGTTTGGGAAGGGGAGGGACCTCAGTGGGGTACAATGCCAGAGCCCACCCTTCAAAGCAGCCGTTTTCTCCAAGGGAGCTGATCACTGGCATCTGCAGATCAACAGATGGCAAGTCCTGATGGGAACATCCCGGACAGCACATACATATCCGGTGCTGCACCAGCAACGCTGGCTGCCAGTGGAATACTGAGTCAAGTTCAAGGATCTGGTATTGACCTATAAGGCCTTGAGTTGTCAGGGACTAACATATCTATGGGATATTTACACTCTTCAGAGATCAACCTGCTGGTGGTCCCTAGCCCCAAAGATGTCCAGCTGTCCTTGACCAGGGCCTTTTTGGTCTTGGACCCAACATACTGGAACTCTCTGCTATCCTGGTCCCAGCCTGCTGGAACTCTCGACTATCAGGGCCCTGCAAGACCTTATGCAATTCCACAGGGCTTGCAAGTCAGATATGCTCCACCAGACTTTGGGTTGAGGACAGTGCCAGTTTCCACCCTGGTTGGCACCCTCCTCCTCTCCCTACATCTTTTGCCCCTTCTTCCTGCCCGCAGGGTTGCCGGCAGTCTGACATAGGATTATTAACACTCACCATCTTTTTTTAAAAACCTATTACTTGTTTTATCTTATGTATCTTTTTACTGATTCTGTTCATTGCCCAGAGCCCTACAGTAGCAGGGACTGGGCAATTCATTAACAATAACAACAACAGTGGCAGCAGCAGGAGATCTCCAGGTACCACCTGGAGGTTGGCAACCTTAACTATGCCACTGAGTAGGGTTGCTAGTAAGCCTGGAGGGGGAAAAAAAGTCTTGGCCCTTTAACAGAGGCTTAATATATCCAGAATGGGCAGCTGAAACTTTTACAGGCATCCAGGCAAATAACATCAGCTGGCAAATAACATTCTCAGGGCTTTTTTGGGGCCGGAGCACACAGGAGCAGAACTCCACCTGGGCTGGCCAGGGCTCTGGCTGGCATGTTGGGGAAGGCACAAGGAGGCATCTTTAAATCTCTCCCTGATGGCTTCAGCTTTCCCTGATGTGGGGAAGGCACAGGGGAGCTCCCGCTGGGCTTTTGCTACAACCCGCTCCCCCCTGAACATTCCATTAAGATTTTATTAAAGGGACAGGACTTTTTCCTTCCCTCCAGGCAGTTAGCAATTCAGTCACTGTCACCTTCTAACCAATTCCCCTTGGGGAGGACTTATTCATTGCTAGGAAAGTCTGGCTGCCACCATTTCCACTGCCATTGCTGTGCTTTTCTCCCAAGAGGCATTGAAAGAACCCGCTACAAACACAGACTTTAGGAGGGTCAGATTGAGCAGATGTAGTTCCCAGAATGTCCCCTAGGAGCCAGCATTTCCCCATAAAGTTCGAAACACTTTAAGCCATCATTCAATCCAGGTTTGCACCCTGCAACATTACTTGACCTTTATAACAGTAATTAATAATAGTAATTAGTCGCCAGACAAATTCCTGAAGCCCGAACAAATGATGACGAGTAAAGCAGATTTCAGTGCTGGGATTCTCTTTTAGAGACCCAACTCTCTGAATATTTGGTCCCCAAACATCTCCCCCTGTTTTTGCCTTTCAGTACCTATTGGCTTACCAAAAGACTCTCTGATTAATTGACCAATGGGACAGTTATGCTTACACTTTACTGTGTGCAAAAAATCATTCAGGGAGTGAATTTAGAGTGGATCAGCCTCAAAAAGGAGGGTGGGGCCCTTTGTGCACCCCCTTGCCATTCCTCTGCTCAAAGCAACTCTGTTAAGCAGATGTCCTCTTCCAAGATTCAAAACACAAATCTGCCACTACAGCAAGTTCTTGCTAGAATCACAAAAAGCTTTTGGAGCAGCTTGGACAAAGATTGAGTTAGCCTCGGGAATCTGCAGTTAAATTTGGATCCTATCACCAAAACATACATTGGGAAGATAACCGGCTCTATGCCTACAAATAAAGAAACTGAATATTTTGGGGATCTTCCTAGCCAAAGATGTATCAGGATCTTTTGATTAGTTATACATAGTAAGATAAGATCAACAGTGCAGTCCTATGCAGAGTTACTTTAGCCTAGTCCCTTTCAAGTCAATGGACTTTGACTAGAGTAACTGTGCACAGGCCTGCACTGCTATACATCTGTGCAACACAGCATCCTTCAACATCTTTCTTGACGCCCACCAAATGCTTTTAAAAAGACAGTGGGTCTAGGTCAAAAGGAAAAAGGCGCAGGGCCTCCCCTTCGGCCACCAAAAAGTCCATGATCGGGTTCAGGAGAAAAATGGCTGGATCCAACCCGACGATTCCAAAGAAAGGTGTAAAGGAGAATAACAACATGAGGTTGTATAAATTGTCCATTGCTGGTAGCATAGATTTGATTGAGGAGGGGAAATTAAAACAAATCAAGTCTAAAAGTAATGAAATACGTACAGCCGTAATTAAAACCTGGGATAAATGCAGGAAAGAATTAGATCCTGCTGCTTCGCACAGTGCTGGCATCAAATCTGTATTGTAAAGATTTGCAAATCAGTAGCAGAACTGAATAACAATGTCATCGAGGAACAATACAATTTACCAAGGGCCATGCACCTTTTTAATGGCAGGCTTTTCACTTATAATGAAGTGAAATATAAAATGCGGACCTGATGTGTTTTCATCATTTACAAATTTTGGCAAGGGAGACTATGACGTGACAAGGAACTTGACAAAATGAGAACAGTTGCTAATACTGCCTGTTATTTGTAAAGGCCTGAGATACAAAGAGTTGAATTAATGGGGCTGAATCCAGTGACCTCCCTCTGCCAAATCTTTCTTCAGTGGAGAAAGACTTCTTCCATACAGAAAGACATTGGAGGAAACCTTTTTTCATCAGAGAAACTTTTTTTATGACAGAGGCAGGGTTAAGCAACGCAAAACAGACAGTCTCTGTAGTGGCGCCTATATTATGGAAAGATCTGCCTGAAGCTACTAGGAAGGCTCCTGTATTTCTGTCTTTTCATAGAAAGCGTAAAATGGAATTGCTCTGGAGGGCATACTTGAAGGAGGAGTAAAACTGGGGTGTAATGAATCAGCTCAGGAGGTGACCTCTATAAGGGATGTGTCCCCCCCCCCCCCCCAAAAAAAATGGTGTAGTGGTTAAGTGCATAAACTTTTATCTGGGAGAACCAGGTTTGATTCTCCACTCCTCCACATGCACCCGCTGATGTCACAAGTTCTCACAGAACTGTTCCTCTCAAGAGCAGTTTCTATCAGAGCTCTCTCAGCTCCACCTACCTCACAGGGTGTCTGTTGTGAGGAGGGGAAGGGAAAGGAGATTGTAAGCCTCTAGGCCTCTAGGAATCTAGGCTGTTGGACACAAATGTTGTAATCCTGTTTCATAATCTGCTTACTGATTGACACACGGTTTTACTAGGAATCTTTGGTACTAGATTCAAGTACTGTATTTCAAACGTTATCATATTTTGTGCTGATTCCATCAAGGCAGACAGAACTCTCGCCTGAGGTCTATAAGAGGCAGCCAACGCCAGCCTGCACTGAGCAAAGGCTTCAAGGTAATGGCAACCCCTTAGGACATCTGCAACCTTCTAAACGAAGAAGCCTGCCTTATATTTAACATCTGCTAGGGCATTTATAGAGGGAGAGGCTGCATTTTATCCTTTTCTTTTGAATCTCTTGCTCAGTTTGGTGCTGCACTACGAGAATGCAAGTGGAATTTTCGTTTTAATAAATGCTTTCTAACTTTTTATGCCGGTGGTGGTTCTCTGTACCATGCAGACCTCCGCTGTCTTGGACATGCTGTTTTAAAAGGAGTGCCAGGAGAAAGGGGAGGGGTAGTCAGTTGACAAATGGCAATTCCCCCAATGGCACACAAGGCAGTAAGCCAACCCCGCAATAACCAGACGCTGGATAGCGGGAGACACAGAGACGAAGTCCTGAAGCTGGGCAAGGAAGCTGGGAGTCTTGGCCCTCCCAGTGGGCACTTCCTACATAGGCCAGGTGGTGGCAGTGAATGAACAGAGAGAGAGAGAAGTGGCGGGGGGGAACCCTCCAGGTGTTAGGAAAACCTTAGAGGGCATGGTCGAAAAGGGCCTGTAAGTCAAAGACGGACTGTTTCACCACAACTTTCATACAGAGTATGTGTGGAATGGCATTTCCAAAGTGTGCATGAGCCCAATTTGGCTTGGGGCCACAATGGGGGGAGGATGGAGGGGGTCTCCTGCCTTCTCCCTTAAGCTGTTTTCACAAGCCAAGATTTTAGTCATTGTTCTCATTTTATTGAGTCCCTGGGCCCCAGACCGTTACACAACATCTTGTGTAGTTTGACCCTTCACAAAAGGGAGTGACCAGACTGTGCATAGTGGGTGGGAGTTATTGGATAAGATCAGGCCACAGCATTTTGATGTAGGTGGGATGTTATGTTTAAGGACATCAAGAGAAATGAGGAGAAAAGGTTTTATAGGTGTGAATTTCAAGAGCAGGCTTACAGCTGTTAAGGCAAGACCAAGGTACTTTTTATCAATGTATCAATTTTTTACCAGTCTTCCATTAGGAAGGTGTATGTAAATACATCTGGTATTTTTGCAAGTATAATCAAGCCAACACAAATTGCTGCAAACCCAGGGTGGCCTTGTAACAAAGTGAGTTTATATACTGGAGAACCATTAATTGAAAGATCAAGGACATTTTTTAACAGGCACATTATACCGTAAAGCCCTTTACTAATTATCCTGGGCTATTTGAAACCTTGCATCTGGAAACTACGTAAGGCTCTTGGGGGTAACGCGTTGATAAGGGGATGCGCTTTTGCAGCAATGAAACACAAGAAGAGCTGCGTCACCTGTAAGAGAGGTATGGCACTGTAGCGTCTGGCAAACTATATTAATGATCAAGCTGACCTTTTACAAACATTTATGGGAAGTGACAAATCAGGCAAGGCAATCCTTGCTTGATCGATGGAGACCATTTATTGTACACTAGAACCATAAGAGGTCTAATGAAAATGTCTGACAAGACATATTATCAGTAATGTAATAATTTTTATTAATGAGGCTTAGTTTAGATATTTGATAGGGGCATTTATTTTTTTAAAAAAGGAATAACAGATTCCAGGAGCAGGCATACATATGACCTTGATAAGAACAGCCATGTGGAGAAGGGGGAGTGGAGAAAAAGATGGCAAATAAAGGGTTCAAAACCCTCCCTCCCCCATCACTTAAGTGGCACTGCTTTTCATAAAGGGCATGGGGCCACCGTGACACACATTTGCACATGTTTAGTCTACAGCCCTGTCACGAACAGACCAACGCACTCAAAGCATGCCCTTTGTAGACTGATAGAAAATACTTCAGTACAAAAGAAAACTAATTTTTGCAGGTGATCTCTCTGTAGCTTATATCCCAGACTTCAGGAAATACAAACATGTTAGGTAAGGGCTTAAATTTGGTGAAGAACATCAGAATGCAGAAGAGCCCAAAGACTGGAGTAATACAGGATGTATTTAAAGAGGTACACTTGTGCAGACGTTCTCTCAGCGCATAATTCTACCTGTGTGGAATACATACATACATACAGGTGCCAAAGTTCTATGTTCCAGTGCCCATAAAACATAGGAAGTTCATTTCCCCGTGCTATCTGCCTGCAGGATTTCTTAAACACGTCAAGTTAGCATATATGAGACCACCTGGAAGACTTTTGACTCAATGACCAAAGACACTCCTTTGGCCCTGTATGGACACGGACTGTTCTGCAGCCACAGCTGAGCACCCGTTTGCAAAGTGCCGCATTTGAGTCCCTTTTTACATCTTTCCTGGCCTACCTCGAGTTCAGCGATGATCCTGTCTTCATCATCGTCATCTTTGATGGCAGAGGCAATGATGGGGGGAGTGGAAGCAGGCCGGGCGACCTCCGAGACGGTCCTCCTCAGTTTCACTTGTGGCTTTTGCGTCTCCAGCTCTTCCGACTCTGCTTTCTGTCATCACAAGGCATGTAAGAGATGCACAGATGCCCCTGTCTTCTCTATGCTTTGTCCCCAAATCTCCAGGTATCTTCCAACCTGGATCCAGCAAGCCTACCGCCACCTCCCCTTTCCCCACCAGTGGCCGCAAGGAACTCTAGGGGAGACTTCATTTTACTCTAAAGGGCAGTCCCATAAAAGAGGACTGTCCTCAGCAAGACTAGAAATAATGAGCTTAAACTACAAAATGATAGATCTGAGTCAAACACAAGCAGAAACTTCCTAATGGAATGAATGGTTTGGACAATGGAACCAGTTACCCAGGGATGAAATTCTTGCAGGAGTTCCTTTGCATATTAGGCCACACCTCCCTGATGTAGCCAATCCTCCAAGAGCTTACTAGGCTCTTTTTTGTAAGCTCTTGGAGGATTGGCTACATTAGGGGGTGTGGTCTAATATGCAAAGGAGCTCCTGCTAAAATTCCACCCCTTCAGTTACTGAAAGGGTGGAGGGCTCTCCCTGGCTGGAGGTCTTCTAGCAGAGACTGACCCACCATCTGTCAGGGACACTCTAGCCTGCACTGAGGAATGGGTTGAACTTGGTGCCCTACAAGACCTTTCCCATTCTTGAGTATCTCTAGCCTGGTACAAGCCTAATCCATTTCAAAGAGACTGAGAGTTTTGTACCTTCATAAAGCTGGATTCTTTTTTGCTGGTGACAATCACTTCTCCTGTGCGAGTGGTTGTGAGGCCATGGGAGGAGGGGAAACTTCTCCGAGGTGGGGGTGGGGGAGGAGACTTGGAGGGCTTCTCGGTTCGATATCTAGGCACCGTCAACTCATCTAGGGAGACGACAGGATTCATGTTAGAAGTTATGCCTTTCACTACAACTAGGGCTTTTTTTGAGCCGGAACGCACCATAACACCATTCTGGCTGGCACGGTCAGCGTTCTGGTTGCATTAGCCAGCGTTCCGGCTCAGCTCAGGCAGCATCCCCAGCTGGCCGGGGGTCAGGGGACACAACCGTGCTTGCATAGCATCTTCCTGACACCCCACTGGCCTGTGGGGGTCAGGGGGCCCAGCCGCACTTACCCGGCTTTCCCCTGATCCTCTGCTGGCAAGCAGAGGTCAGGTGACCCAACCGCAATTGCGTGACATTTTCCTGCGCTCCGCTGGGCCAGCAGGGGTCAGGGGGGTCTGCCACAATTGTGTGGCATTTTTCCTTGCTCTGCTGGGCCGGCGGGGGTCAGGGGGCCCAGCCGTGCTTGCCCAGCTTTCTCCCGATCCTTCGCTTGGCCAGTGGGGGGTCAGGGGATCTGCTGCAATCGTGCAGCGTTTTCCCCTCTCTCCACTGGGCTACTGGGGTCAGGGAGCTCTGCCGCGATTGTGTGGCATTTCCCCGCACTCCACGGGGGCAGGGGGCTCTGCTGCGATTGTGCGGCATTTTCCCGCGCTTTGCTGGGCCCACGGCAGGACAGGGGCTCTGCCGCGATCGCGCAGCGTTTTCCTGTGGTCCACTGGGCCGGCAGGGTCAGGAGGCTCTGCCATGATCACACGGCGTTTTCCCACACTCCGCGAAGGTCAGGGGAACTCTGCCGCGATCACACAGTGCTTTCCTGTGCTCCACTGGGCCAGCGGGGGTCAGGTGACCCAACCGCGTTTGCGGGGCATTCTCCCTGCGCTTCGCTGACCAGCGGAGGTCAGGGAATCCAGCCGCGAAGTGTGGCAGGCTTCCTGTGATATTCGGCAATTTTAGAGGTGAGTCGGTCCCATCACTTCTTCTCCCCCCCCTTTCTTTCTGTTTCTTTTCTTTCTGTTTCTCTCTCTCTCTCATTCATTCTGTCAGTCTTTCTTTTTCCCTGTTTGCTTTATTTCCTACTTCCCCACTCTGTTTTTCTTTCAGTCTTTCTTTCTGTCAATATTTCTTTTTCCCTATTTGCTTTATTCCACCCCACCCCCCTCCCCATCAGTCAGTCAGTCAGTGTTTTGGGTTTTTTGCCAGTGATTTTCATTTGTATTTGTCATACAGTTATCTGGAAACAAGATCTGATACAGTGAGCAAGCAAGTAAAAACAGCTGCACTCTCAAGGAGGGAAACTCCCTTCTCATTTTAAAACTGCACACAGCGCTTATAATCTGTTGAGGACAGTTTCTAAATTAACGTCTACTCCAAATTTCAATTTGATCCAAATGTATATGTACTCAAGCTGCAGCATCAGCTCCTAAGAAGTTCTCTCAATAAGAGTTAGAAGTCCTCCTCACCTTCCATAACAAGCAGCACATTACTGTTGTAGAGAAGCAACGTGAGCATAAGGCCTCACCAAATGTTCCCTCTAAATTGAGTTAGAGTTTTTAATCCCTGGCTCACACATTTTTGTCTTAGCTCAGGAAAAGGGGCCCCAGAGCACAATAATTTATGCAGTAGCTCACAACTTTAATGCCAGTAGCTCACAAACTAGAATTTTTGCTCATATGATTCCACAGCTTAGAGGGAACACTGGGCCTCACATGTGTCTTGCTCAACTGAACTGCTACTAGAAGATAAGAAGAAGATATTGGATTTCTATCCCGCCCTCCACTCCGAAGAGTCTCAGAGCGGCTCACAATCTCCTTTACCTTCCTCCCCCACAACAGACACCCTGTGAGGTGGGTGGGGCTGGAGAGGGCTCTCACAGCAGCTGCCCTTTCCAGGACAACCTCTGCCAGAGCTTTGGCTGACCCAAGGCCATTCCAGCAGGTGCAAGTGGAGGAGTGGGGAATCAAACCCGGTTCTCCCAGATAAGAGTCCGCACACTTAACCACTACACCAAACTGGCTCACCAAACTAAAACAAAGACCACTGGGACTGCAGTCAAGCATATCTCAAGGTTAAATACCTGAGCACCATCAACTGAGTCTACTAAAGGGGGTGTTGGAAAAGTATGTGTAGGGAACTTTCTCTAGTATCTAATACTATGTACCTGCGTGCAGCACAACCAACCACAGTGACACTGCTTTGTTTAGAACCTGCAGACAAAGTAGGTGAAGAGATTAAGAATGATTCTGTCTTGCTCATTTAATATATAAATTAAACGTCTTGCACTCTCAAATAACCCAACCAAAAAATTTCCAGGAGTTCTGCCAAAAGGCACGCCATAGTAAAAGCTGTTCAAACTGGAGGCAGACACTGAAAAGAAAATCCATACTTACCTGGGATTGCATTTGTGTGAACAGAAGAGCAACATTTTTAAAAATGAAGCCTAGAAAAGTATGTCAAGAGGCCAGTGGCCAAATACATCATTGTTTTGACAAGGTGGAACAGTGAAACATGTCTTATGGGCCAAAGTGAACAAATGTTTTTATTTTTATAAAGTATTTGCTACAGTGGCTAGACCTGTGTCTCTGTAGCTACTATCATACCTGAAGATTATGCATTTGGCACCCAATTGTGTTCTCTCCATGTATTGGGGGGAGGGAAGAGAAGCTTTAAATTGAATTTTTCCAACTCTCTCCCCCCTTTCATTCATTCATTTTTCTTTCTGTCAGTCTTTCTTTTTCTGTTTCCTTTATTTTCCACTCCCCCACTCTTCCTTTCTTTGCCAGTCTTTCTGTCAATATTTCTTTTCCCCTGTTTGCCTTATTTCCCACCCCCTCTCTCTTTCTGTCAGTCAGTCAGTCAGTCTTTTCCTCTTTCTTTCTTTCTTTCTTTCTTTCTTTCTTTCTTTCTTTCTTTCTTTCTTTCTTTCTTTCTTTCTTTCTTTCTTTCCTTTCTTTCCTTCTTTCTTTCTTTCCTTTCTTTCTTTCTTTCTTTCCTTTCTTTCTTTCTTTCCTTTCTTTCTTTCTTTCCTTTCTTTCTTTCCTTCCTTTCTTTCTTTCTTTCTTTCTTTCTTTCTTTCTTTCTTTCTTTCTTTCTTTCTTTCTTTCTTTCTTTCCTTTCTTTCTTTCTTTCCTTCCTTCCTTCCTTCTTCACTACACCAGGGGTAGCCAAACTGTGGCTCAGGAACCACATGTGACTCTTTCACATATAATGTGTGGCTCTTGGAACCCTCACTGCCCCATCAGCTAATTTGGAGAAGGCATTTCTCTCTTTAAATCACTTTTCCAAGCCAGCCAGCAGCTTAGAGAATGCATTTAAAATTAAAGTTGCTTTCTTTCCATCTCTCCCTCATTCCTCCCTTCCTCCTGCTCTCAAACATCTGACGTTCATGCTTTGCGGCTCTTGAACATCTGACATTTATTCTATGTGGCTCTAAAGTTAAGCAAGTTTGGCCACCCCTGCACTACCCCTGCACTACTCGATCTTGTGATCGAGTAGTCTGTTTGAATTTGGTTTTTTTCCTGGGATGGAAAAAATATAGCTATATATTTGTGGACTTTTTCCAATGCTAGAATATCTTTTTTGAGGTGTGGTTACTACACCACAAAAAATATATTATAGCACTTTTGGTGATGTCCGAGGTGTAGCCTAGTCAGCAAATGATGGTGATGTCAGAGGTGTGTCCTAGTATGCAAATGATGGTGATGTCAGAGGTGTGGCCTCGCATACTAATGAGTTCCTGCTGGGCTTTTTCTACAAAAAAGCCCTGACTACAACTACCATCCTGCATAAGAATCCAAAGGTTCTTCACAGTGATGTCGTTGTTCTGGCTTTCCGTCCTTACTTTCAAAGCATCCTGCTAGTACAACTATGTGTTCAGACAGATTTCAGGGTATCACAGATTCAAATCGGTCCAAGAACAGATTAAATTTCCTGCTGTCCTCCAACTCCACCCCCACCCCCCCAAAGGATCTGGAACTTGAGGGAAAAGGATGAAAAACTTAGGGCGTTTTCCCACAGAGCTTACCTCGGAGCGACGTCCCTCTTCACCGCGCAGCGTCTGCGCGGATTTCCCACCAACTGCTCCGCATAACCAGGAAGTGCCGGACCTTTTGCGTCGCAGATGTAAACCGCTAAAAACCAGTTTATGTTAGCGACGCAAAAGCCGCGGCTCTTCCTGGTTATGCGGAGCAGTTGGTGGGAAATCCGCGCAGACGCTGCGCGGTGAAGAGGGACGTCGCTCCGAGGTAAGCTTTGTGGGAAAACATTCTTAGTTAACGAAGTATGAAACTGGTTCAGATCTGGACTGTGGACAATTAGATAATCTGCGGCGGTCACAGCTGATTTCTGGTGACCCTGTAGAGTTTTCAAGGCAAGAGATGAACAGAGGTGGTTGGCCATTGCATCGCCTCTTTGTAGCACCTCTGGACATCTTTGGTGGTCTCCCATCCAAGCACTAACTAGGACCAACCCTACTTAGCTTCTGAGATGGATAAGACTGGGCCAACCCGAGCAAGTACTTCTTCACCCAAAGGGTGATTAACATGTGGAATTCACTGCCACAGGAGGTGGTGGCGACCACAAGTATAGCCACCTTCAAGAGGGGTTTAGATAAAACTATGGAGCACAGGTCCATCAGTGGCTATTAGCCACAGTGTGTGTGTATATATAATTTTTTTTGCCACTGTGTGACACAGAGTGTTGGACTGGATGGGCCGTTGGCCTGATCCAACACGGCTTCTCTTATGTTCTTATTCCAGTCATGGCTAGATCATCTGTAGCATAGATTATTAGCAGGCCCAGCTCTATAATTAGGTAAATTCAGGACACTATGAGGTGGGGAGTTCGGAGACGGGAGGGAGGAATCACTCGGCACATTCCTTACCAGCCTCCTGTTCAGCCTGGCAATCTCCTCTACTTACCCTTAGCCCACAAGGCTACACGCTAGCCCTTCTTGGGGGAATGAGGAAACAAGGAGCATTAGTTTCTCTGCCATTCACCTGGTGGTGGGGAGGGGGGGCATACTAACTGTAACAATTCCATAAGCACAAGGTGCCAAAGGGATTGAAAGTTTTATTGGGACAACAGCAGGGCCTTTCCTGGCCTCTGCTTGAACAACAACCAGTCAACGATCAGAGCAGGAAGTGAAGCCCCTTTTCCTCTCTGGGACATTTTTCTTAGGGAAAAGATAAAACGAATTCTCTCACGCAGGTATGCTTGGCCATTAGCCTCACAGTTCCTCATCGGTTAGATGCTCAGCCTCTTTGGCCATCGCTTGCCTTCTGCTTTCCATCTTATATAGGGCCTCTCTTCTTTTTTCTGTCACCCAGGCTTGGAGCTGTACCGAGTTAACCTTTTTTTTTGTTGTTGGGAAGTTAATCTGTTCACAATCAGTTAAATGTAGCTCCATGAATACATCATGTAAGATGTGCTTCTATTTTTTTGTAAGCAAAATTTATTTCTCTTGCTACCACTGGAGTCAGATCGCCTTTGTAATTTCATTGAGCAGCATTTTCCCCTTAATTGGGAAACTTGGAAGACCAAAGACACTGCATAAAGCCTCTCCGCTTCCAAGCCAATTGGATTTTTTTTAAATTTAACCCCACGGACTTTACCTGACCCCCGGCGACCATTGGGGTCCATTTTGGCTGTGGTCTTCTGTATGTGCTGGGGCTTGGGGGGCTTGTGCTCAGGGGTGGAGGCTGCGCTTCCGCTGCCGCCGCTGCTGGAGGTCTGCTTGTGCTTGGCTGCAAACTCCAAGTCGGGAATAGCTTTCATCAGCTCCGCTTGGGTCTCTTCCAGGAGGCGGTTAATGTCCTTTGCGCTGTATTGGGTCAAGGCTGCCCGCTTCTCCTCCCAGTCTCGCTCTGCAGCCTGAAACGCAGGGCCATGTTCATTGTTACGCTGAGGGCTCCAAAATTATTTCTTTATATTTATAAGCTGCTTTGTTGACATAAAGTGGTGGTTAGATATACAGATAATGCCATAAACGTTGAAACCAGGAGTCCCCCAACCTTTTTTGAACCTGCAGGCACACTTGGGATTCTGATATGGCACGGTAGGCACAGCAACAAAATGGCTGACACAGGAGGTGGAGCCAGCCACAAAATGATTGCCATGGTTTTAACTTCAGAAACACAGTGCAGATCCTTCTGCTGGGGTGGCAGCTGCTGTCAAAGCAACATTTTTTGAAAATTGTGCAGCCAATAAAATCTCTCATGGTCGTTCAGAAGCCTATGTGGGCAAAAGCCCTAGCTGGTAAGCACCAGAAAAGGTATCAGTAGGTGCCACAATGGGGACCTCTGGTTTAAATTGACAATCAGGCACAAGAGCAGGCCTCTAAGAAGCCCCTCTAAATCAGAGATGGCCAAACTTGCTTAACGTAAGAGCCACACAGAATAAACATCAGATGAACATGAGATGTTTGAGAACCACAAGGAAGGAAGGAAGGAAGGAAGGAAGGAAGGAAGGAAGGAAGGAAGGAAGGAAGGAAGGAAGGAAGGAAGGAAGGAAGGAAGGAAGGAAGGAAGGAAGGAAGGAAGGAAGGAAGGAAGGAAGGAAGGAAGGAAGGAAAATAAATGGGAGAGGAGGAGAGATGGAAAGAAAGCAACTGTAAATGCATTCTCCAAGCTGGCAGCTGGCTTGGCTCAGATAAGTGATTTAAAGAAAGAAATGTCTTCTCCAAGCCGGATGACGAGGCAGTGGGGCCTTCAAGAGCCACACAGTATGTGTGAAAGAGCCACATGTGACCCCTGAGCCGCAGTTTGGCCACCCCTGTTTTAAACCATTCTGCCTTATGTCCCTTCCCCCACCCCACAAAGACTGCTGGGGAAGACACTTCTCCAAGCAGCCCATTCCAAAGGAATGGGGCTGCCATTGAAAAAGCCCTGCTGCAAACCAAACCCAACTTAACCTCCCTTGGTATACAGTCCCTGTTACGATTAGTACTTGGAGCACATACCAGTGGAGGTGATTCAGTAAGTACAACGGTCCCACAAGGCTGTTATGAGCGTTAAAGTTTAAAACCACACTTTGCACTCAGCTTGGCCTGCAGCCAGTGTACATAGTTCAAGATCCAAGCAACACTGACACATTTGCAAGCTCCCATAAGCAACCAAGAAGCTGTGTTCTGTCCTGACTGACATTTCTGAATTGTCTTCAAAGGCAGCTCCACGCAGAGCGCATGGCAGTGATCCAGCCTTGAGGCTGCAGTAGCATAGATCAGTGTAGCCGGATCTGCTGTATGCAGGAGGGGACTCAGTTTTTCATGCTGGATGTAGCTGAACAAAAGCATTTCCTCCTTAGTAATCCTAGCTGTCATGCTCGGCACTCAGTGACTTTATCTTGGGTCCTTAGGACATCAGACCTTGAAGCTTTTGTCTCAAGCAGACCTCAGATTCAGCAGGAGTGCAGCTCCTGAACCTTTCCAAGGGTTCCCCCCTCTTCCTCCCCACCTACCTTGTCCATTGAATAGGAGGTGAAGCTGTATAACAATCCCTGGATTAGGAGAGTGGGCAGCCAGCCAGCCAGCCACCAAGGGCTTTGCCATGCCCCCAGCAGCCTTCATTAACCCCTGGAAAAGCCCACATCACCCTTTCTCCACTTCCTGTTATTTTGGGCGGCGGGTGGCTTGCTGGCCTTGACTGGAGAGGGGGTAGCCCAGGAGAGCCCCAGGTGAGCGAGGCCTGCTTAAGCTGGCTGGATCTCTAGCCAGCCCAAGCAGGCCTCGCTCACCCGGGGCTCTCCTTTCTTGCATCAATTTGCTTTTGGCTGGCGGGGGGGGGGGGCAGCATATGCTAATGAGCTCTGCCACCTATTTTTCTACCAAACGGCCCCTTGTCTCAAGGACAGCCAGTCATTAGGCTTTGAGCGACTGACATGCGTATCAGGAGAGGGCAGCTGCCAACCTTCAGGTGGCACCTGGAGATCTCCCATTATTGCAACTGATCCCCAGGTGACAGAGATCAATTCACGTGGAGAAAATGGCTGCTTTGAAGGGTGGACTCTTTGGCATTGGACGCCTGCTGAAGTCTCTCCCTGCCCCAGGCTCCAGCCCCCCCTATCTCCAGGTATTTCCCAGCCCAGAGCGGGCAACCTAAATGAGGTAGTCCTACAAATTTAAGAGTTGCAAGGAAGAGGAATTCTCTCAGATAGGGTTCGCAGTTTCTTCTGCGATTGGAATGCTGGGACGAAGGACCCACTGTGGGCCGAGAAGCCACTGATGCTGTGCTGAATTTCCCATCATGCTGGCTGGAATCAACCAGCCTGTTCCTTGGCTTCAGGCAAAGGGTTGCCAGCATCTAGGTGGTGGCTGGAGATTTCCTGGGATTACCGCAGGCAACAATTATGAGTTCCCCTAAAGAAAATGGCCACTTTGGGAGGCAGGCTGCATGGCATTATAGCCCCTTGAAGTCCCTCCCATCCCCCAACCTCGCCCTCCTCAGGCTTCACCCCAAAATCTCCAGGTATTTCCCCACTCAGACCTGGCAGTTCTTGGCTTTTAGTGGAAATTCATTATGGAAGCAGCCATTAGATTCCAGAATCCAGCCAGAGGAGATGGTGGAGACTGGAGAGGTTTTTATGGACATGGACCATGTCTATTCAATGCAGCGCCTAGCTTGCTACTGATGCATTTTTAAAAAATACTGATGCAAAACTGGTGATGCTCATGAGGTCAGCACGAAGTCATGGTCAGGAACTATATTTGCTGGTCAGCCTACAAAGCCCACTTCCACCATCCTGCGTGTGACTCACTAGAGGACCACTCCCCTGCCTGAAATGACTTGGGCAAACTGGAAACTGCATTGTACTGATTAGCAAACACTAAAAATAAACCACTGCGTTTTTTATGTTGCAAATAAATGCTTAAGCAATTTCTTTCATAATGATGCAATTATATTATTATCATCACAAACCAAAATTCATTCAATGTCCGTAGAAAAATCAAAAAGTTATTTCACACCACTCTTGTAAGGTAGTACTTTCAAAATCGGAATGTTCTTTCACATCACTCTCCAGCCATTCGTGCAAGCTGCAAAGGAACATTGTATTGTAATGTGTGAGCAACTGCCTTTAGCACGGGCTCCAAAGCTAAAAGAAAGCGGCCAGTGGAAGGTGAACGAAACACAGAACAGAACCTAGGACCTGTGTAGCCGCCGCACCTGTCAGACTTCGGTCTGCTACCCATAGGAGGAAATCATATACAAGTGTGGTGCTGTCTACATCCTTCAAGCAAAGGAGAACGGAGACAGTGGACTGTAAAGTACTACCTTACAAGAGTGCAACATAAAAACGCAGTGGTTTATTTCTAGTGTTTGCTAAAATGACTTGGGGACAGCAGCGAGGGAAAGCAAGTAAAAAACAGTGAAGGAAGTGAAAAAGGAAAGAAGGCTGCTTTTCTCCCCCTGTCTTGCTCCTCCCTATTTTGCGAATCAAGAGGGGAAGGTGAGAGAAAGTGGGCTCCCTGTCCGCCCTACCCCCCACCGCCCCCCCTCCACAGCACCGCACGCCTTCACGTCTCCCCACCCCCAATCGATCAGAGGAGTGTGCTGCGACAAGGATCAGCCCTACTGGCTTTGAGGGCGGCCAGAATCTGAGCATTCTTTGAAGAGAGAGCGCTGGAGGAGGCTTCTCCCCCCACTTTCCAGAACCGGAAGTGCAGGTGGGGGTGGGGGAGCGAAGCCTCCTCCAGCTCTCTGTTCAAATAATGCTCAGATGCCGGCTGCCTTGGAGCCAGTAGGGCCTATCCACATCGCAATGCACTCTTCTGATTGCACTGGAGGGTGGAGCGCAGCGGAAGGGAGGGGAGGGGGCTGGCAGTGACGGAGGCAGTGGTGGCGGCAGGAGAGGGGAGAGGCAAATGTAGGCGTTTGTCTTGAGCACCAGGGGGGAGCCCAGTTTGGGTGGCCCCTTCCAAAATCCTAGGCAACCGCCTAGTATGCCTAGTGGGTGAGCCGGCCCTGGCTACCAGACCATCCCTGCTCGGGGCCAGACAAGATTACCACGGGGCAAGGACCAGGAGCTAATGGTGTAAATAGCTACAGAGAGATCTGAGTCTGTGGAGAGACTCTTTCATTTCACTTCAACAGACCTGGAGGGCTTGCTAAAGCAGGGGTCCCCAAAGTTGTGCCCATGGGTGCCATGATGCCCACAACTCCTTTTTGGATGCCTGCCAACTCACGTTTAGAGAAAGTGGGTAGGATCAGGTGTATCTTTTGCCCAGCAAGGCTTCTGATTGGACACTGGTGATTCGAGTGGCTGTGCAGATTTTAAAAAAAAGCTGCTTTGGCAGCAGCTGCTAACATGACACAAGGAAGACACTGTGCGGCTGAAGGGAAGCTGCGGAAGCCATCTTGTGACTGGCTCCGCCTCTTGCAACAGCCACTGGCAGCCATTTTGTAAATATGCCCATCATGCTGTTCCAGAATTGCAAATCTGCTCTCAGGTTCAAAAAGCCTGAGGAACTCGTCCTAAAAGATTGTGCCTCTTTAGCCAGGACTGGATCTACATGGTTTTTGAGGGGGGAGGGGCAAAATTAAAAAAAATGATGCCCCTTTATGGGCCCATTCTATTTTATGTCCCATAGAACAGAATGGACTTCATGCCCAATTTGGTGCCCGGGCAAACATCCCCCTCTGCCCCACCTCCTAGATCCGACCCTGCCATTAGCATGGAGGAAGGGGGAAGGTCTGATTTTCCATCCTGGAGACAAAAATATCTTGGACTAACCCTGATTGACTTGTGTAAATCCCTGACGTTGCCCAGGGGATGGGCTGCCAGTAGGTAAGCCCCCATATAGAGGCTTATCTCCCCCTCCCCCAATTTCCTTCCCCATTCCACGAACAAGAAATGTTCTCACCTCCATAGACACTGATCTGTCCACATTCCTTTTGCTGGGGGTCTCGGAGCCCATCTGGGTCTTGACCGAAGCCATCTCTAACCCCCGGCACGGGTTGCTGCTCTTGGAGATGTGGCTCTGCCCTGAACTTTGTCCGAAGCTGCTTGTCCCCAGGCTATCAGTTGAAGAGGTCAAGTCGTGGAGGTTTATCGGGGGGCTGGTGGGCATCTCGAAATCCAGGCCCTTGCTGAAGTCGTTTTCTGGCTCCACCTTCTTTGGTGACTGGCTGAGAAGGTTACTGGATGGGTCCCAGACGCCCTCGTCCACATGCCTGCCAAGAAGAGGGCATGGGGCGTCAACAGAAGCTCAAAAGTCTCTCAGAGAAGCCTACATAAGCAGTGGATTTAAAAATGGCTTCCATATGAAAACACCACATCGCCATGTTCGGTTACCTCAAAGGAGCCATTTTTAATGGCATATCTGTATGCATTGCCAACACTGCTTCACCAAATGTCAGGAGATTTTGAAGGTGCTGTCTGGGGAGGTAGAGTTTGGGAAAGATGTGACATCACTTCTGAAGACACTCTAGTGACTTCCCCCAACGTCTATGATAAAGACTACAGAGATTCCTCGAGCATCACTACAGAGAACACTTTCTGTCCATTTTTTTCTCCTGCTCCTTAGTTTCTCAAGGCCACGAGACGGGGGGGCCGAGAGCAAGTAACGTCAGTTGGACGAACGGCCAGCCTACCAGCAGCGCTGAAAACCGCAACAGCTGGGCCTGGAGGTCAGTGAGGGCAAAAGAAGCTGCTGTAACTTTTTGGAAACAGCAAATAAGGCTGCAACACCATCAGGAGCACTGATGGTGGCAAAACCCTGGTCAGCGAGAGTGGCCTTTTGGCATCAGGAAGCAGGCCTTAAACAAACACTGCTGTCGTGTTTCCCAGAGAACAGTTTGAAGACGCCATCTTGGAAAGTGAAGATGTGGTTCAAACCAGTTCCTGGAAAAGGGGAAGGAGGCCCTGCCTGAGAATCCCACATATAGCTCCTGAACTCCTTGGAGGCAGCTGGGGACATGGATGCAACTAATTTTTAAAATGTTTCCATCACAGGGATGCCAGCCTCCAAGTAAGACCTGGGGACCCCCCCAGAATTACAGCTTATCTCCAGACTGCAGAGATCAGCTCCCTTGGAGAAAATGGATTCTTTGGAGGGTGGACTTTTGGGCACTGTCCTCCCCAGGTTCCATCTCCCAATCTCCAGGAGTTCCCCAACTTGGATCTGCCGGCCTTCCATTCCCATCCCTGACAGTGGCCAAGGGGGGGCCTGGCAACCCTATATTTGCAAGCACGCCTGAGAGACCTCCTGGAGGGAAATGCCGAGCATCTCTTGGAGTGACAGGGACTAATCTCCCTGTCACTCCGGCCCCACTCAGGGGGGCAGGGTTTTGTCTCTGGAAAGGGGTCACTCACCTGCGAACTTGGGCCAGGGTATCAGTGGCTGACTTGCAGCGCTTGAACAGGCCGTCCAGCCGGTGGGGCTCTTCCTTGAGGAACTTCACTGCCTCGACTTCCACGCGGAGGACCACGCGCATTTTGCTCTGCAGGCTGGGGAAATTAGCTGCAATGCCAGGGGCAGGCAGAGAGGGGAGGGAGAGGCACGGGGGTCAGAGCAGGCCCGAGGAAGGCTTTCACCTGGGGGAAAGGAAGGCTCGGAGCTGAGAAGGGAAGCAGGCAGGCGGGATGGGAGGGCTTAGGTGAGTGAGGTACCAGGGCCTCCTGTGGCCGTTGCTGTTACTTGGTCTCCAAGGAGAAACTGCATGCTCCCAGTGGGCAGACACCCACCATAGCATCCTCCCCCCTCCCCAGTCTGGTGCCCCCAAAGAAAGTAAGCCTTGATGTGCTCTGCATTAATTGCAGAGTAAAGGAGAAAAGTTATTATGTCCCCAATGTTTCTGAGCCTGTGGGCACGTCTTTTGTCACAGCATGGTGGGCGCAGCCACAAAATGGCTGCCGTGAAATGGTTGCTGCGGGAGGTGGAGCCGCAGCTTGCCTTCAGTCCCAGTCACAATCTTGGTGTTGTGGTGGCAGTTGCTGCTGAAAGAACTTTCTAAAGATCTGCATAGCCAGTCGAATCTCCAAAAGCCAATCAGAAGCCTTGTTGGGCAAAGCTTCACCCACTTTATAAAGACACTTTGGGGGAACCAGAAAAGGTGTTGGCAGGAGCCATGGCGCCCAGAAGAAACCAGCTGGAGATCCCAGAGCTATGCGTTTGTGAATTTAATAATTACTCTGAACCAGGGCCTTTTTTTTGGTAGCAGGAACTCCTTTGCATATTAGGCCACACACCCCTGATGTAGCCAATCCTCCAAGAGTTTACAGGGCTGTTATTACAGAGCCTCCTATAAGCTCTTGGAGGATTGGCTACAACAGGTGTGTGGCCTAATATGCAAAGGATTTCCTGCTACAAAAAAAAAAAGCCCTGCTCTGAACCAAAACCAATCTGGAAGAAGGATTTTGGGGGAAAGGCAGTGGGGAGAAGGGTGCTACACTGAGAGCTTGATCAAAATGGCCTCACCCTTGATTTAGAACCAGTGCAAACTTACACAGGAAACACACCACAGCACACAGGAGACGTAAAACATCAGTCCTCAGGAGCTGCTGCTTTCAGAGCCAAACTTGGAAAGTACAAGCTTTTGTTAGGACCTTGGGATACGTCTACACTGGTTTTTCCTCTGTTGCTTTTAAAATTTTTGAATGATCTGCCCTTTTGGACTGCTGGCTTGCCTTGCAGCTCCTTGTGTTAAATGTCACAAACTTGGTGAATGTTGACATTTATCAGCAAGTCTTAACACTGCACGAGTCTCAGAGAGAAAATGTCAGAAACTGTTATGTCAAGAACCAGTGACATTTACTCTCGTAGCATGGGGACACACCTGGAAACCCACCGACCTCCCAAACTGAGATTGCAGCAAATCAATGATAGAGAAATCCCTTCCCAAACACAGATCTGGTGAACTTCCCTTCAAGCACACACACCATCAGTGGTGCATATTAATATGGACTAATTAATACACTTTTAGCCTCCTGTTCATGCTCACAGTCAGTGCAATTAAATGATGGATGCTTCTAAGTAGCAAAGGCTCTCCATTATATTTTTAAAAGGGCATTTCTGCATTCTCATTTTTGTGCTTGTGTGTTCCCACTGCTTCAGAAAGGGGATTTACTCCCTCTAGTGGTCTGTTCAATATTACATCACTTTATGTCTGTCTAGCATATCTCATGGAGGGGGGTTGCTCTCTCTAGTGGTGTATTCAATACTACATCACTTTATGTCCAGCACATCTCAGGCAGGGGGACTTCTTTCTCTAGTGTCTATTCAATATTACCTTGCTTTATGTTCAGCATGCCTCCTTGTAGATTTAAATGGCAGATGTTTATGCCAGTTGATGCAATAGCCAATTGACCACCAGAGGGAGCAAAATGAATACAGAGCAGAACCCCTCCCCACAAGCAACAGGAACAAACCAACTGTGAGAATGAGAATGCGGGAAAGCATTCTCTAGTCCTTTTCACTATGGATCTCTACGGTGTGGCCCTCTGCTGGTGGTGGTGGGGAAGAGCAGCCATGGGGGGCTGAGGCAAGGAAAATGGCATTAATGCGGCTGTGATCTTAAAAAGAAGACGACTGCCCTTCTCTCTGAATCAGAGACTCAGAGTGGCTTACAATCTCCTATATCTTCCCCCCCTCCCCCAAACAGACACCCTGTGAGGTTGGTGGGGCTGAGAGGACTCTCACAGCAGCTGCCCTTTCAAGGTTAACTTCCTGCAAGAGCTATGGCCAACCCAAGGCCATTCCAGAAGGTGCAAGTGGAGGAGTGGGGAATCAAACCTGGTTCTCCCAGATAAGAGTCTGTGCACTTAACCACTACACCAAACTGGGTCTCTCCACTTTGATTATCCACGAATGTATACCCTCAGAAATTCTATGTACCCAAATTAGATATGCGCATTGCTTTGTTCACACAAAATCATAACAGTATATACTGAAGTGGGAATACACATAGCATGAACTCCCCTTAAGTGTGGTTGGGTCGACAGAGTCAAATCAAGCGATTGGAAGTGGAATAACTGTTGGCTGGAATTAAAAAGTCAGCCGGTCAACATTTCCTGTATCTGGAGCATTCCTTTTACGGCACTCCTTACAACTTGCTTAACAGAAACAAAATTCCTATAAGGGGTAAGTGGGTGTAATTGCATTCATATTTCCTGGAACGATCTTGAATTCTAAAAAAATTCTTTTTAAAAAGATGAAAGCTATAATTCTCAGAAACTCCAATTCAATGCCGATTACTGAATTCCTCAGCCATTTTTTTTAAAAAAAATTGTCATCAAGTCATAGCCAATTCACTGCCACAGGAGGTGGTGGCAGCCACAAGTATAGCCACCTTCAAGAGGGGTTTAGATAAAAATATGGAGCACAGGTCCATCAGTGGCTATTAGCCACAGTGTGTGTGTATATATAAAATTTTTTGCCACTGTGTGACACAGAGTGTTGGACTGGATGGGCCATTGGCCTGATCCAACATGGCTTCTCTTATGTTCTTATGTTCTTAATTGATGATAACCTTGTAGGGTTTTCAAGGCAAGAGACGTTCAGAGGTGGTTGGCCACTGCCTTCTTCTGTGTAGCTGGACTTCCTTGGAGGTCTCCCACTCAAGTAGATGATGAAGAAAATACTGGATTTATACCCCAACCTTCACTCTGAATCTCAGAGCGGCCTACAATCTCCTCTACCTTCCTGCCCCACAGCAGACACTCTGTGAGGTAGGAGAGGGCTGAGAGAGCTCTCACAGAAGCTGACCTTTCAAGGACAGCCCTGCAAGAGCTATAGCTGACCCAAAGCCATTCCAGCAGTTGCAAATGTAGAAGTGAGGAACCAAACCCACTTTTCCCAGGTAAGAGCCTGTGCAATTCGCCACTACACTAAACTGGCCCAGGCTAGCCAACCTTAGCTAGCCTGACCCATCCATATCAGGACCACCCTTGGAACAGCCCAAGAGAAATTCCCAGCCACAGTCATCTGAGCCTTTCTGGCACCTTCTCACTCACCCTTCAGTTCTGTCAAGGTGTCTCCCAGCTGTTTAAGCACCAAGGACTTCTCCTCCAGCTCTTGTGGAGAGATAAGGCGGTGATTGTGGCTGAAGTCTTTCTGTATCTTCTCCACAGCTTTTTCCAGGTCACTGCAGAGACATGATGGCATAAGAGATCAGAGAGAGGGGAAAGGAGGTGAGGCCAGGGGATGGGGGGATGCCGTCCTTCCTTCTGAAGAATATAGGCGGGGAAGGAAACACAACAGCTATGGAGTTCCTCATCTTGTGTCAAGACCACTGCCTCCTCCCCCCAACTCTGTCTCACATGAGCCTTCCTGCTGTATCTCCTCCCTTCAGCCAAACCAGAACACTTCTGCTAAACGAGTCAACTTGAGCACCACACACAGCCTAGTAAGCTTCCCCCGACCAGGAAGGATAGGAATAGTATGACCACAATCCACTACACATTTAGGCCCTCATGCCCATTGGCTTAACCATCTTGGGAAGAACTGTGGCTGCAAACTGTCTGTGCAAATGCGGAATCAGTATTGAACTACGCATCTCAAAAAGAAATAGTGTGAGGTATTACTAACCCCAAATGAATTATCTATCTGTCTGTCTGTCTGTCTGTCTGTCTGTCTGTCTATCTATCTATCTATCTATCTATCTATCTATCTATCTATCTATCTATCTATCTATCTATCTATCTATCTAACCCCAAATGAATTATCTATCTATCTATCTATCTATCTATCTATCTATCTATCTATCTATCTATCTATCTATCTATCTATCTATCGGCCATCTATCATCCGGCCATCTATCATCATCCGGCCATCTATCATCCATCCATCCATCCATCATCATCCATCCATCCAAAGTCTACTCTTCTAAGAGAGACCTGCCACACCCTCTTTACCAAAGGGCTTCTGCAGTTTAAATTTTGGTTCTTTATCTGATTTTTTGTTGACTGCACTGGATTGAATCCAAAGGTTCTGTTCCACTAATGGCAGATCTTTTTGCAGATGCAAGTCACCTTCCCTGACTGCAAGGAGTAATCCACTGGCAGCCCCCTCTTCTTCTAACGCAGCTGGGCCCCTTTCACCAGGGAAGACTTCTCCATTAGAAGCAGAATAGTACCACTGGACTCAACCCACTGTTTTTGGTCTGGTGGCATCCAACTGTTTATTCTTGTGGTCATTTTAGTCTACCTGGTGCTGTTCTTCTTTCATCCTCCTTTGCATGCTGCTGATTCCTTTTGCTATTTTTTTTTATTGTCGCTTTTAATACTGTGGTATATTGTTCACCTTGATTAAAGCTACACTGTGGATCTTCACAGGATGGAAGAGCAGGACACCCATGTTTCAAACACACACGCTGGCTCTTTGTTTGTATAAGGGAGACAAACAATTATTCTACATCATAACAAAAACTTGGCTTGAGCTCTTCAGGTGCTGGGAGGCTACTTGGGAGGCTACTAAAAATAGACCCAGTGGGGGAAAAAATAGTTGGCTTCAGTCGCTTTGAAATCGACCGGAAAAATGTAAATTTGACTCATGACCAGAAGGCAACATTTTTAGATACAATAAAATTATTGTGCTAGGGAACAGTTCAGTCATTGAACGGATGCGAAGAGAGGCAGCTCTTGACTTTAATCCTACGCCGTGCCCAGAATCTGCTATGTGTGGGAAATTGCCCAGAGAGTCTACCATAGCTACATTTAATTTCTTTAAAAAATGAAGATTTCTTTTACAAAATTAGGGGATTAGTTGAACAGAAGCTGAAAAGTACTGCTAAGAGGAGCGCAAATCCCATCAGGAAGCTTGATAGTTATTTAAAAGCTCTACAATGTAGGTAGGATCTAACAACATGTGTTCTACAGATTAGGGGGTAAAAGGGTATTTCAAAAAGGTTGCCAGCATGGTTAAACAACAGTGAAAGGCTAGAAGACTTCCTGGGCAGTGCAATCCTAGGCATGCCTACTCATATTTCCGTGGTTTAGGATTGCAGCCTGAAATGCCAGAGGAAGGCATCTGAAAAAAACATCAGGAAGTACAAAGATGAGATCTTAGAATTAATTAGCAAAGGGCTCAAATCTGTGGCAGACATCGAAAATTCTCTACTGGGAACTTAATTAGTAAGTAAGCATGGAACCAATTTAGATCTCTCTCTCTGCATATTAGGCCACACACCCTACATCACCATTGTTTTGCACCATTGTTTTGTGGGAAAAGCCCAGTGAGAACTCATTTGCATATTAGGCCACACCCCCTAAGCCAGCAGGAATGGTCACCCCCTAAGCCAGCAGGTTCCTGTGCGTTCCAGCTCAAAAAAATCTATCTATCTTATCCATCCATCCATCCCAAACCCAGGTGCCATCAGAAGGTCCACCAGCAGGGCCAGAACTCCTGAAGCCCTCCTACTGTTGCCCCCAAAGCACCAAGAACACCGAGCATCACTGCCCCAGACAGAGTGTTCCATCTGTACTTTGTGGCTAATAGCCACTGCTGGACTTCTGCTCCATATGTTTATCCAATCCTCTCTTGAAGCTGCCCGTGCTTGCAGCCTCCACTATGTCCTGCAGCAGTGAACTCCACATGTCTGTTACCCTTTGGGTGAAGATGTACCAGCCCCACCCTGCACGAGGCAGACATGAGCCACCATCCCAAGTTGGAAGCCCTCACTTCATGGGAGCCAGTGGCAGCTGCTGCCCCTGCAGATGGGGGTGAACCACAGAGAAGTGGGGGGCAGCCTGCCCATCAGGATGGCAAGGTGAGCTCTCTTTCTCCTTCCCTTCCTCCTCTGCCAGGGCAGGCCCTGTTTCTCCCCTCTACTGTCAGGGAAGGCAGGAGACAGCCAGAGCCTTTCCAGATAGGGTTGCCAACCTCCAAGCAGAGGCGGCCTGTCCACTAGGCAGTCCTATGTGGCTGCCTAGGGCAGGGGTGTCGAACTCATTTCTTATGAGGGCCGGATCTGACATAAATGAGACCTTGTTGGGCCAGGCCATGTCAGGTTGGACTGAGCCATGTCGGGCTGGGCCACGTGTGTACCTTTTTAAGATCAGATAGCAGAGATATAAATTTTATAAAGAGCACAGACAAACACTGTGACCTCCCTGCCACTCTGGAAACAGTAAATGAACTTTAGGCTCTGTTCACATCTTCTAGTCAAGTTTTGGATTCTTTCACTCCACTCAGCCTGGAGGAAGTTGACAGAATTCTCTCCACTGTGTGCCCAACCACATGTAGGTTGGTCCCATGCCCCTCTTGGCTAATGAAAGCCCGCCGAGAGGAGCTACAGGTTCCTCTAAGGGAAATTGTCAACAGATCCCTTCTTGAAGGAACCTTCCCTCAGCCTCTTAAAGAGGCCGTGGTTCACCCCCTCCTAAAAAAGCCATCTCTAGACCCGGCTGAATTGGCAAATTACCGGCCGGTGTCTAACTTGTCGTTTTTAGGCAAGATTATTGAAAGGGTGGTGGCAGTGCAGCTTCAGAGTTTTCTGGACGATGCTTCTGTGCTTAATCCACATTAATCCGGTTTTCGTCCGGGTCACGAGACGGAGACTGTTCTGGCTGCCCTCACAGATGACCTCCAGAGGCATCTGGATAGTGGGGGCTTGGCAGTGCTGATACTGTTAGACCTGTTGGTGGCTTTCGACACGGTCGACCATCAGCTACTGACCTGTCGCCTCGCCGACGCTGGGATCCAGGGGTTGGCCTTGAAGTGGCTCTCCTCCTTTCTCCAGGGTCAGGGACAGAGGGTGGAGCTAGGAGATGAACTATCCCAACAACACCCACTTATTTGTGGTGTGCCACAGGAAGCGGTTCTCTCTCCAATGTTATTCAACATCTACATGCGCCACCTTGCCCAGATTGCCCAAAGGTATGGGCTGGGTTGTCACCAGTATGCAGATGACACTCAGCTCTATCTGCTGATGGGCGGCCAGTCTGACTCCACCCTAGAAGATCTGTCCGCAGCATTGCAAGCTGTGGCGGGGTGGCTCAGGCTGAGTGGACTGAAATTAAATCCGACAAAGACGGAGGTCCTGTATCTGAGTCGCCGCGGTTTGGGACCAGAGGTCCATTTACCGACCTTCGATGGAGCACAGCTCATGCTGGCGCCCAAGGTTAAAAGCTTAGGGGTGCTCTTGGATCCTTCTTTAACAATGGAGGTCCAAGTAGCTGCCACTGCCAGGTCAGCCTTTTACCATCTGCAGATGGCAAGGCAGTTGGTCCCCTTTCTCGAACGCGACGACTTGGCAACAGTGATCCATGCTAAGGTCACCTCGAGACTGGAATACTGTAACACTCTCTACATGGGGCTGCCCTTCTCCCAAATCCAGCGACTCCAGCTACTGCAGAATGCTGCAGCCAGGCTGCTTATGGAAGTTCCTTTACGGGAACACATTCAGCCTGTGCTGAAAGCGCTGCACTGGCTACCGATAATGTACCAGATTCGCTTCAATGTGCTGGCTATTACCTTGAAAGCCCTATATGGCCAGGGTCCTGCATACCTTAGGGATCGCCTTTCCCTGCACATGCCCCAGCGAGCATTTCGGTCAGGGTCTCAAATCCTGTTGACAGTTCCCAGAATCAGAGAAGCGAAGCTCAAAACAACGAGAGCCAGGGCCTTTTCTGTGGCTGCCCCTAGCTAGTGGAATGAGTTGCCAGTGGAGGTTAGGGCCCTGTGAGAGCTCTTACAGTTCCGCAGGGCCTGCAAAACGGCACTCTTCCACCAGGCATTTACATGAATGGTAACATCTGCAGCAATGGGACTGGCCCATAAGAACACCACCAATGGCCTACTTCACAGTGCTGTGGCGATCCTGAGACCTCTGAGTATAGCTAACCACCAGAATTTAAATCGCTGCCTGAAATTATGATAGTAGCACATGCGATTGTTTTAAATTGTTTTAAATTGTTTTTATGTTTAAAAACAATTAGCACTCATGGGTTTTAAAGATGCTTTCTTTGTATTTCTCCCATGGGATCCAGGAAACTGGGCAAATGAAGGTCTGGCTCTTTCCTTCCTTCCCCAGGGGACTGTGGTGGGGAGCCTCAGCCAATAGAAGGAAGAGAGACTTGGATCAGTCGCTCTGCTGTGCAATTGAGAGAGCCTGGCAAAGCAAGCTATTTCTCTCCCCTTCCTCCCCAAGGGAGGAACCTCAGCCAATGGAGAAAACAGAGGTTTTGCTCTGTAGTTCCTATGCAATTGAGCAAGCTTTGCAAAGCAAGATATAGGGAGAAGGAAGCAGATGACAGCCAGTTGCTCCGGGGCCTGATAGGAGCTCTCCAGGGGCCTGATTCAGCCCCGAACTGCATGTTTGACACCCCTGGCCTAGGGTGTGGGCCAGGGGAGGGCACCGCATTAAGTATCTGGGGCTGTTTTTTAAGGTGGAGGCACCAAATTTGCAGCATAGCATCCAATGCCTCTCCTCAAAAGACACTCCAAGTTTCAAAAGGATTGGAGCAGGGGGTCCAATTCTATGAGCCCCAAAAGAAGGTGCCCCTATCCTTCATGATTTCCTATGGAAGGAAGGAATTGAAAAGGTGTGCCGTCCCTTTAAATGTGATGGCCAGAACTCCCTTTGGAGTTCAATCATGCTTGTCACAGCCTTGATCTTGGCTCCACCCCCAATGTCTCCTGGCTCCACCCCAAAGTCTCCTGGCTCCACCCCCAAAGTCCCCAGATATTTCTTGGATTGGATCTGGCAACCCTATTTCTACTAGAACTTTTAAAAAACAATTTCCAGCTAAGCAAGATTTAGCTATCGATTTTCTTCAACCTCAACAGTACTTCTGCTTTTTCTGTGTTACTCCCAGCTTAATTTTCTCTACGCTGAACAAGTCAAACTCCAATTGGCTTCCAAGGGGGCAAAGCCAGCTTTGGAGATTCCGTATGACCACTGAGAACTCACTTTAACTGCTGAGTGATGAGCTCTTCCTCGTTGAGGTAGCGTAGGCGCTCCTCCTCCACCAGGGTGCGCTGGCGATGCAAGGGGTCCTCCTGCTTCCGCATAGTGTCCATCACCCGGACGCTGATCTCAGTCTCTGTCCGCCGCAGCATCGTCTTTACGGTCTCCTGGTTTTGCAGCTGGAAGGACAAAGCAGAAGTGGGGAGAGGAAAGAGTCAGTGCAGGGCAGAAAGAGAAGCCGCTGCAGCTCAGGAGCACCAACACCCTAATGGACTAGATAAAGAAGAAAGGAGGGAAGGGAGTGGGAGGAGGGAGGAAAAAGACAGATCAGATGGACAGAAAGAAACTACCTGTTTAAAAACTATAGTTTAAGCGCATCAGACAATTCCAGAGCACAGCTAAACCGGCTATCGAAAAGAATCGCCTGGAGTCAGTTTTCTTCATTGCCCTTCAGTTTTCTAGTACTTTGTGGGTCATTTCACAGGCACGTATCTTTACCCCACCCACCAACTTCAAGCGTGGAAAGAGCAGAATCCTTTGGCGCAGAAGAAAAAGAGCTTAATGAGTTGCCTATTGCCATGGGGAACCACATGCTCCCCAAGCCGGCGTGTCAAACGTCGCAGCCGCATGTGTATATGCGCAAGCCTTCTGTTACTCCCACAGGTTGCTACGACTTGAGATCTGGCTCCCTGGAGGTGTGCAAGCATAGCAGCTTTCCATGCTGCTAGTTTGGCACGTTAAAGAAAAATCTGTAAGTGAAGAAATGGGAGACGGCAGCTGTCCTCGTTCGCTCCGGTGGAGGGTCAGGGATGATGAAAGTCTGGTGTGCAACCAAGTCAACCACTTTGAGTCGGTTTGGTGTAGTGGTGAAGTGTGCAGACTCTTATCTGGGAGAACCAGGTTTAATTCCCCACTCCTCCACTTGCACCTGCTGGCATGGCCTTGGGTCAGCCATAGCTCTGGCAGAGGTTGTCCTTGAAAGGGCAGCTGCTGTGAGAGCCCTCTCCAGCCCCACCCACCTCACAGGGTGTCTGTCATGGGGGAGGAAGGTAAAGGAGATTGTGAGCCACTCTGAGATTTGGAGTGGAGGGTGGGATATAAATCCGATATCATCATCATCATAATCACTGATGGAAGAGGAATGTAGAGATTTGGTCGTGTACCAGGTGAGCATCAGAGGTGATGTGGATGCGCCATGCAGGTACAGGCCAGCATGAAGTTTTCCTTCGAGGAGAGCAGAGGGTCTGAACGAGGATATAGGCATGCTCTTCCCCTCCTCGGATATAACAGGGCTTTTTTGGTAGCAGGAACTCCTTTGCATATTATATAAATAAATTCCAAATAAATAAATAAATATTAGGCCACACCCCCTGGTGCAGCCAATCCTCCAAGAGCTTACAGGGCTCTTAATACAGGGCCTACTGTAAGCTCCAGGAGGATTCGCTACATCAGGTGGGTGTGTGGCCTACTATGCAAAGGAGTTCCTATTACAAAAAAACCCCTGCACACACATATGAGTTGCAAACACGAAATCCCCAAGGGACTGCATTCGTAGGGTTGATACGCACACACCTTTTAAGAGTATCTGGGCTGCTAGTCCCCCCCCCCCCCAAAAAAAAAGCGATGCCAAAGGGAGGGAGAGTGTAAGGATGGTATTAATTGAAGGCCTATGCTGTAAGCTCACATCAAAGATTTGCGTGGGAGGGAAGCACACACACTCCTTTACCGCACACAGACAGCAAATCAGGATTATTTCGTGACTTGCCTTTCCTCCCTTTTACTGCATTTCAGATTTTTTTGTCATGTTTTGGCCAGTCATTGTCATTACTATTATGGTATACAGGACACTTTGTTTTGAGTAGAAGATTTGATATTCTAATATGTGTGCGTATGTGTGTTTTAAAATACATGGACTGAAACTGGATTAGAGTATGTACATCTTGGAATTTCTACAGTTTTCTAGGAAGCAGTGATTCTCCGTTTTCCTAAAATCCAGAATGATAACAATACATAAAATATTTTTAAAAGGTAAAATATTTCTGGGCTAATTTCTGGTAATAATCTTCTGAATCAATATCTAGTGATTTTTCTATCTGTCCCAAAGAGTCAGGATTGTTGTTTATTTAATCTATTTGGATCCAAATTTACATTTTGAAATGTAACGCCTTAAAAACAGATCAGTAGATCAAACCCTGGGCAGCCTCACTGACAAGCCTGCAGCCTTCCTGACTTCACTGAAAGTAAGTAGTTTCAAAAGGGCATACAGTTCAGCAAGGAGTTCTAACCTTCCTTCTGCAGTATTGGAAGGCAGATATTAAAAAAAATCCCTTATTGTGAAAGGCTGTGCACATGTTCATTAAAAGAGCTCAAGTCCATAGAGCATTTGTTTTTTAGCTGCCCATATTATAAGGTGGCTTTTGAGGAGATTATCGCTCCATTATTGGATAAGACTCTCAGTTTTACTGAAAAAGCTAAGCTTGATTATCTTTTATGGGATGAGAACCCTAGGATAATGCACCAAGTAGCCAAATACAATATGTTGATACTTAGTCCATGCAAACTATATTGTAACCAGGTTTACATTTTCTTAGATTATGTTTTATTGTATAACTGCTGTTTATTGTGTAAACTGTACAGCTGATTATTGGTCTGGTCAAATGACCATAATAATGAAGAACTGAACTGACTGGGTAACCAGGATTTGAATCTCTCCTTCCACAAGAGGAACTCGGTCGGTGACCTTGGACTTGCCAGAAACTCTCAGCCTGGCCCACCTTACAGGTTTGTTGCATTGATACAACAGAAACCCTATGAGGTGAATGGGGCTGAGAGAGCTCTGAGAGAACTGCTCTTGAGAGGAACAACTCTGAGAGAGCTGCAACGCCACTGAGGATGTTCTCCGCAGCTGAGAACGAAACGTCTGGAAGGAAAACTTTCTCCAGTAGAACACGGCACTTGATCCTGAAAGATTCTACAAACCCTAATGATGTTACCAGCCGTGAAAGCCTGAATTCTTTGATAACTCTGAGAGAGTTATGGCACGGTCACTCCAGCAGGTGCATGTGGAGGAGCGGGGAATCAAACCCAGTTTTCCCAGTCTGCACACTTAACCACTACACCAAACTGGCTCTCGAGAAGCAGGATATAAATAAACATATGCAAAAAACTGGAAAAAAAAAAGTCCAGGGCAGCACCTTAGAGACCGACAAGTTTTCAAGGGTATTCCAAGTTTTCCTGAGAGTCAAAGCTCCCTTCATCATTTTAGTACAGCAAATGAATCGTGCACATGTATGTTATGTGATTTACACATCTGAATCAAGCTCCTTGCGTTTACCTTTGACCAGGGGTCTGAAATACATGGCTCTGAAAGAGCCAGTTTGGTGTGAGAGCCAGTTTGGTGTAGTGGTTAAGTGTGCAGACTCTTATCTGGGAGAACCGGGTTTGATTCCCCACTCCTCCACTTGCACCTGCTAGCATGGCCTTGGGTCAGCCATAGCTCTGGCAGAGGTTGTCCTTGAAGGGGCAGCTGCTGTGAGAGCCCTCTCCAGCCCCACCCACCTCACAGAGTGTCTGTTGTGGGGGAGGAAGGTAAAGGAGATTGTGAGCCGCTCTGAGACTCTTCGGAGTGGAAGGCGGGATATAAATCCAATATCTTCTTCTTCTTCTTCTTCTTCTTCAAAAATGGCTCAGCGCAGAACCTGCTGATACAGCTCTTTAAAAAATACATCTTTACATTAAAGTATACAAGAAGGGTAGGTGCTATGGTAGAACAACTAGTATGGCAAAAGTAAGTTTTTGTGGGAGTCGAGAGATGCTTTAAAAAGGTAAAGGTAGTCCCCTGTGCAAGCACCAGTCATTTCCGACTCTGGAGTGATGTCACATCATGACGTTTTCATGGCAGACTTTTTTACAGGGTGGTTTGCTACTGCCTTCCCCAGTCATCTACGCTTTCCCCCAGAAGCTGGGTACTCATTTTACCGTCCTCGGAAGGATGGAAGGCTGAGTCAACCTTGAGCTGGCTACCTGAACCCAGCTTCTGCCGGGATTGAATTTAGGTTGTGAGCAGAGAGTTTGGACTGCAGTACCGCAGCTTTACCACTCTGCGCCACGGGGCTCTTGTTAAGGGATGCTTTACAGAAAGCAAAATGACAGAGGAGAACAGCTGCCAGGAATCCCAAGTGCATTCCATGTGCAGATTTATGTCAGTGCACTGAACTCATTGTTCAGGGTGCTCCTGGGTATATTTATTATTTAATTTGAGAGTAAATGTGGATGGCTTCCTAATAAAGGACTTGTAGCAACCAGGCATCGGGGGCAGAAGAAGATACTGGATTTATATCCCACCCTCCACTCTGAACTTCAGTCTCAGAGCAGCTCACAATCTCCTCCCCCCCCCTCCCCACAACAGACACCCTGTGAGGTGGGTGGGGCTGAGAGAGCTCTCTCAGAAGCTGCCCTTTCAAGGACAACTCTTTTATTCAGAATGCAAGCTTTCATGTGCTCTAAGCACACTTCATCAGACAATAACATGGAATGGCCAGCAGTCCTAAATATAGAGAAAGTGTGCTTAGAGCACACGAGAGCTTACATTCTGAATAAAACTTTGTTGGTCTTAATGGTGCGAACTTGACTCTTGCTTTGTTCTACTGCTTCAGACCAACACGGCTGCCCACCTGGATCTAAGGGCAACTCTGTGAGAGCTATGGCTGACCCATATTGGTACAACAGACACCCTATGAGGTGAATGGGGCTGAGAGAGCTCTGAGAGAACTGCTCTTGAGAGGAACAACTCTGAGAGAGTTATGGCTGACCCAGGGCCATTCCTACAGCTGCAAGTGGAGGAGTGGGGAATCTAACCTGGTTCTCCCAGGTAAGAGTCCACACACTTAACCACTACACCAACCAGGACTTGGGAGGTAGAAACTTTATGGATCATTAGTCCTCCTCATATCAATTACAAGTGATGTCAAGGAGTATACTTCAGTTATTCAGTTCAGCTTTCTTATTCCAGCTCTTTGCTGATCTCTCGCTCTCAATTTTGATGTCGTTTGGCTCTTTTAATCGTAAAAGCTTGCAGAGCCCTGCCTGAGCCCAAGGCAGCATCCATCACCCAAGATCACAGGATGTTCTTCCCACCTCCTGGTGGCCAATGGGGCAATCCATTTCACCTGTAATTGACACTGATGGAAAGAGGCAGTTCATGGAACGGACAAGGGAGGTTCTCCAAAGTTCAAATGCATCTGAGGCAGACCAGGGAGCCTTTGCCATCCCACCCTCCGCACCATTCGCGGCTTCCTGGCTTCCAACGAACTGTCACTGTTAATTATCTCTGGAAGTGAAGCAACTCCAAGGAAACACGAGAGCCTCCCACAGCCAAGAATGGCAAGATCAAATCTCTGGCGCGGGATGCTCAGCTGCCATCTGGCCTTCTGTTCCTGTGCCAGATTCCTCCAGCATCCTCCCTGTTCCTCGCTGAGCAGGGTTTCTCTTTTGGTGAGCGTGGCTAATGAGAAGAAAAACCGCAGAGGGAAAGAGGCAGAGGGTGCCAAAGAGAGCAGGACAGACAGATTCTTTGCCTGCTTCCCCCTGCGTGAAGGAACAAAGTGCAAACTTCTGTACATCGGGGGCAACAGACGTTGCCCTTTTTTAGCTCTCCTGTTGGCCACTGTGTGAAAACAGGATTTTGGACTGTGTGGATTTTGGACTACCAGGACCACTAGTTTGATCAAGCAGGGCTCTTCCTATGTTCTTAATTTAATTTTTCAATTTATACCCCTCCCCAGGAGTCATTTTGTAGAAAAATAGGTGGTGGCGCTCATCCGGGGATTGTTATGCAGCTGCACCTACTATTCAATGGACAAGGAGAGGGAACTCTCAGAAACAGGAGGTGGAACTCTCAGAAAGGTTCAGGAGCTGCGCTCTTGTGAGCTCCCACTGAATCCGAGGCCTGCCCCTCCCTATCCTGCAAACGGGCTCAGGGCAGCTTACAGCATTAGGGGTGTGGCCTAATATGCAAATGAATTCCTGTTGGGCTTTTTCTACCAAAAAAGCCTGTGTGAAACCATGGTGATGTCAGGGGGTGTGGCCTCAGCTTTTGGCAACCCCCGTGGCATAGAGTGGTAAGCTGCAGTACTGCAATCCAAGCTCTGCTCACGATCTGAGTTTAATCCTGGCAGAAGCTGGATTCAAGTAGCCGGCTCGAGGTTGACTCAGCCTTCCATTCTTCTGAGCTCTGTAAAATGAGTACCCAGATTGCTGGGGGTAAAAGTGTAGATGACTGGGGAAGGCAACGTCAAACCACCCCGTAAAAAGTCTGCCAAGAAAACGTCATGATGTGACGTCACCCCAGGGGTCGGTAACGACTCGGTGCTTGCACATTTACCTTTACCTAGCTTTGGGTTGTCAAGGCAAGAGACAAACAGAGGTGGTTTGTCATTGCTGGCCTCTGCGACACAGCCCCGGTATTCCCTGGAGGTCTCCCAACCAAACACTGACCGGAGCTGCCCCTGCTTAGCTTCTGAGATCTGATGAGATCAGACTAACCTGGGCCATTCAGGGCAGGGCAGTCACGACTCAACTTACCTGCAGTTTTTTGAGTTGCTGCAGCTGGTTACGGAGGTCACTGGCATTCTGCTGCAGGTCATGAAGGTGCAGCTGCATGTGCAGGCGGGTGATGGCCGTGGGCTGCCCGGCTGGCGTACCGGACGCCGATGGGGGTGGAGGGCCAGGCACTGGGGTTCCTATGCTGCTTCGGCTGGGGGCTGAAAGAAACACAGGAGCAGGCATTCAATACCCTTGCCGCAGGGAGAGCTGAAAAGATTAATCACGTGACAACTGAAGCCCATCCGATCCGAAACTGAGATAGCTTTGCACTTCCAAAGAAGAGTTGGATTCAAGCCTGGTGTCACCTTAGCAATCAGCAAGATCCGCCCCCCCCCTCGCTTTTCAAAATAAAAGGATGCTGGGGTTTTGCACAACAATAATGGCGCCAGTCTCGATGCACAGAGAACTAGCTGACTGAGGTCTTGTTTTTTAATCAGAGTGTATTTCACTCTAGCCCATTTTAGGAAGCAGAGATATAAACTTTATAAAGGACACAAACACAGTTAAAGTTTAAAAAAAACCTTAAAACATTAGCACTCATTGGTCTAAAAGGTGCTTTCTTTGTATTTGTTGTTGTAATTGTTGTGGTTTTATGCTGTGAGCTGCCCTGCGCCTACCTTGGCGGGGAGGGTGGGATTTAAATCAAATAAAGTAAAGTATTTCTCCCATGGGATCCAGGGAACTGGGCAAAGGAAACTCTTTCCTTCCCCAGGGGACCAGGAGGGGGAGGAGCCTCAACCAATAGAAGGAAGAGAGGCTTGGATGAATAGCTCAGCAGTGCGATTGAGAGAGTCTGGCAAAGCAAGCTATTTCTCCCCCCTCCTCCTCCTCCACAAGGGAGGAGCCTATGGAGAAAACAGAGGCTTCGTTCTGTAGTTCCTGTGCAATTGACCAAGCCAACGGAGAAAATAGAGGCTTTGCTCTTTAGCTTCTGTGTGATTGAGCAGGAAGCAGATGACAGCCGGTTGCATGGGGGCCTGATGGGAGTCCTCTGGGGGCCTGATTCGGCCCCCAGGCCACATGTTTCATACCGCTGCTCTAGCCTATTTCTATCTCTACAATACAACAGGCAATTCAAGGATGCGAAAACCCAGTACTAACCTTGTCACTGACTCCCATGTCCCTTTGCTTTGTTAGCATCCTTGTGCAAAAATGCTGAGCAGGCATATAGATCCAAAATATGGCTGCATTCTGCAAATGTGGGGAATATGTAGGAGCTTTCACCATTTGAGCCGTGGTGCTGGAGAAGGCTCCTGCACATTCCTTGGACAGCAAAGGTGACAAGCAAGCAAGTATTGGATCTCATAAAACCAGACATACCCACTGGAAGGAAAAATCACCCTCTACCCTCTTTCTGTCAAGAAAGGAGCCATAGCCTAGGACGACCTCAGTTGCAAGAGAGGATACGTTATCACTTCTTCTGCCTAGGGAGCAGGTGTGGATGCTCGATGCTCACTTACGTGCTGATGGAGGCGTCCCTCCGTTGGTCCCTTCTGTCCTCTCACTGCAAGAAAACCCCAAGGATTAGACATATTGGCATATGAGTAGAATCACTCGTGTGTGGCAGTGCTCTTATGCTATTAAGCTTATAGCATGCACTATAGTTAGACCCTACCCATGTGCCAAAAGGAAACCGAAGGGAAAAGGAAGAATTGGTTTCTATACCCCACTTCTTCTCTACTCTAAGGAGTCTCAAATTAGTTTACAATCAATATTCCCTCTAAGATGAGTTAGCGTGAGCTTGCTCACAGATCTTTAGCCTCCAGCTCACGCATTTTTGTCTTCGCTCAGGAAGGATGACCTCAGAGTACAATAATTTATGCAGTCGCCCACAACTTTAATGCCAGTAGCTCACAACTTTAATGCCAGTAGTTCATGAAGTAGAATTTTTACTCACAAGACTCTGCAGCTTAGAGGCCTGATCCACAGACAACCCCTCCACTACCACCCACCCCACGGAAAGAGAAGAAGTTAATCCAGCACCCCTGCAACCTCTTACTTGGGGGTTTCCGCATCAGAACTTCGCATCAATGCACTCTGCACCAATCCTGTGAGGCTGGCGATCTGTTTTTCCATTGCTTCCATCCGTTCCCTTAATGGAAAAAAAAGGAACTTGGTAAGATACCGAGTGGATACCGTGTGCTTCTCCTCCCCTCTTTTGTCTCTGCTAAGCAATATGGAGTGACAGGTAGGCAGACGAACAGGGAGTTCACTCTGAATAGTCCAGAGATCCCTGGCCTGGTGTGGTTAGAAACTGCCTTTAGAGACCTTAAGAGTCAGTTAAGAACTCAAGATGAGTACTTGTGTTTCAAGAGAAGGGAGCTGGGTACTGTAAAGAGTGTGCCTGTCTTCTGGAAACCAAAAGAGCCAGAGACTCCTGGCCACCCTGTGTCAGGATTCCAAATGCGCCCACAGGCTCAAAAAGGTTGGGGACCCTGCTGTAAAGTCACAAGTCTCCTTATAAGGTACTTTAATTGCTTATCTACAATTTTTTTATGCCCTCTCCCCACCTCCAAGGTGTATGTAGTTCTCTCCTCCATTTTATCTTCATAGCAGTGCTGTGACATAGTCAGGCTGAGAAAGAGTGACTAGCCAAAGGTCAACCAATGAAGTTCACTGCTGTTGGGATACGAACACAGGCCTTCTAGTTCGACACATTAACCACTACACCACAATGGATCCAAGACAGGAAGGGGGAAAGAAGTTGTCTCTTAGGTATATGAGAAAAGGTTGTTCTGCCCTATTGGTGTGAGGGACTATCGTGCCAGTAAAATCTGGCCATTCTGTCAAGGTTGTTTCTGTTGGACCAAAGTGAGGCACCAGCCTCTTTCCTACTGGGAGCCATAACCCTCGAAAAGAGGTTTACCTCAGAAAAGAGAAGGGCAAAACAAAACCAGGCATAATACCACTCCAGTGCAAATGGGTTTTGTTTTGTCGGCTCCTCTCTCCTGAAAATGTCCATCCCCAAGGCCCTCCTCAGTCAACCTTCCTTGAAGTTTCTGCATTAAGGAGAAATTTCTCTCACAGAATTTCCGGTACATTAACTCCTGACAGGACCGAACTTGTCATTCTTTCGACCTCTTGGGATTCTTTTTACTCTCCCCCATTTGGTCTCTCCCTCTCTGGCTGTTTCTTTCTCTGTTCCTAATCATTTCTTTCTTTTTTATCTTTTTTGTTATCCTAATGAGCTCTGCTCTGACCATTCCCCCCTGACAACTCCACTGACAGCTCAGGAACCATCTTTCCTGTGGAGATGTAGACACAGGAACACAAGATAAAGTGAAAATTTCTCCCACTGTCTAATTTGCTTAAATATATCATCTTGTCTGTCCCTCAAGAGAACAGGAAAAGGAGAACACCCACATGTTTCCAGCGGTGGGAAGGGGAAGGGATTTGGTGCCATGGAATACATAACTGCTTCGATTTGCTCAGTGAAAAATGTGTTAGCAAAAGAATTCTGACAAGCAGCTTTAGTGAGAGAAGATCAGGGCTAAGAACATGGGGCTGTGGGCAGCTGAACATTCAGATGGAAGGAGAGGCCTGAAAGAGTCAAAAGACTAGCTCAGGGGTGGCCAAACTGTGGCTCAGGAGCCACATGCGACTCTTTCACACATATCATGTGGCTCCCAGAGGTCAAGGAAGAACATAATGCAGGCTTACTCTCAAGTAAGCATACTTAGCATTAGGACCTCAGTCAGCCTCTGAGTGCTGACCACAGGTAGGTGACTACTTCCGCTGTGTGTGAGGCACAGAAGGAGGGGGAACAGGGAGGCTTGCAAGCTCTTCTTCTCCACCACAGAGGTGGCCTAGGGCAGGGAAAGAGAGTGCAAGAGCTGAGGGAGCCACTGGAAGGAGGGATGGAATTAAAGAGGGCTGCGCAGGGTTCCCCATTAGTTTCACAGCTCTTCTTGGAGCTGTATTTACAAGTCTTGGTGTCAAGGCAAAGAGAGATTACTAAGGGTGCAAACAGTGCTCAGTGATTGATATGGTGCATGTGTGTTTCCTTCTCCCAGTAGTGTAAAAAAATAATCCCTTAACCCTTTCCCTATGCTAGTCTTATGGAGACTGTTATTCCCAGCTTTTATTTGTTATAAAGTCTGCTTCTAGCTTGGTTGTGTTGACAAGTGCATACGTATGCATTTTATCTTTCTGTGCAAAGAAAGTATTAAGAGTTTAATAAAGCTGTGTGTGTAATATTTGTTCATGTCTTGCAATTCTCAAACCTCTAACATTTATTCTATGTAGCTCTTATGTTAAGCAAGGTTAGCGATCCCTGGACTAGGACGAGGGGGATTTGGCCAGGCACTGGGCAGAGTTGCAGGCTGAGGGGAGTGCAAATGAAGGATTAATAAGAAAGGAGAGCCAGAAAAAAGGGAAGTCATGCAGAGCCTAGGGACTGAAGGACCTGTGGTCTTGACAGTATGGAGTAGACCAGGAGCTTCAGAACCTGAGGAAAAATGAGTCAGGAGGTGAGGTGAAGAAACAAACCAAACTGCATATCTTGAGTTCCTCATATTGAAGAGTTAACTAGACAGAATCCTTGCAGGTCTTTAATGAGAAGAACCACAAAGACTATAAATCTGCTTTTTCTAAATTGAAAACATACGAGTCCCACAATCTGGACCAGGGGTGACCAAACTGTGGCTTGGGAGCCACATGTGGCTCTCTCACACATATTGTGTGGCTCTTGAAATCCCCACTGCCCTGTGGGTCAGTTTGGAGAAAGCATTTGTCTCACTTCTCTAAGCCAAGCCAGCCAGTGGCTTGGGGAATGCATTTAAAGTTAAAGTTGCTTTCTTTCCACCTCTCCCTCCATCCCCCTCATCTGTCTGTCTCTCTGTCTGCCTGTCTGTCTTCGTTTCTTCTGACATTCATGTCTTGCGGCTCTCAAACATTCTATGTGGCTCTTACGTTAAGCAAGTCTGGCCGCCCCTGATTTGGACCATATCAAAGGATAAACTGAGAACACCACCTTACTTGAAGGGAATACACCCCCATCTTACCTTGTTTCCGTATCCTTGACAGGCACAGGTGAGCTGAAACCAGAAAGCGGGCGTTCCCCAGATCCAGGGAAAAGGTCAGAAGGCCCTGAAGAGCTTGGGTTCCGCGGCTTGTTGACAGGGCTTTCCATGAATACTGAGGAGCATGAGTCTTTGCGGAAGGACTGGCGGACCGGCGAGGACCGGCTGGGAGGCCCTGAGTAAGGGCTGTGTGGACTTTGGCTCTGTTGGACATCCACCAGTCGTCCATCGGCAATTTTCTGAGGGGACGATGGAGGCAAGCGGAAGCCCATCCCTGGACCGTAGGTATCGCTATAGATCTGTGCATTGGGCTTATATAAACTGTCTTCCAGTTCCGTTTGCAGGGCAGCAGCTGAATAGGTGCTGAGAGAACGGACCGAACCCCGCTTGTAGAGCCCTCCAGGGTAGGCAAATGGGTCTCCTATCCCCGCTAATGACTGAGTGGATGTGATGCTCAAGCGTCCCTCGTGCACCATGCCGTAGGGGTCAGCGTACAGGCCCTCGTTTTTCACCAGTACCATGTTCTTCCCAGCCAGATCCTCATCCGGTTTGACATCCCGGCGTTCCAAGATAGCGCTCGGGCTGGGTGATACACCCTGGGCAGGTGGTAGGTTGGAGAGGCGTTCGGCGTGGTGCACAGGGCTGCCGGCATAGGAAGGTGGGCGCCCGCCGCTGTAAGACATGCGGGAACGGGACGGGGAGGATGACTGGAGCACCGGTGGAGGAGAGCCAGAGGTCAGGTGAGAAGCAGGGGACATGCTGTTTAGGCGCCGGGTGGGGGAGGACTCCCTGGAAGAGTAGACCATCTCTCTCTGGCAAGATGAGAGGGTAGAGAAGATAAGGGCGTTAGAACTGTGCCCTTACAGGTGAGACACAAAGGTAAAATGAAGCCAAATGACAGTCCTTTCTGCCATTCATTCCTACTGTCTACCTGGTTCATACAACCAGAAGTGGAAGATGATAAGAAGAAGAAGAGGAGAATGAAGAAGATGATAGAAGAAGAGGAGGATGAAGAAGATGATAGAAGAAGAAGAGGAGGATGAAGAAGATGAGAGAAGAAGAAGAGGAAGAGGAAGATGATAGAAGAAGAGGAAGATGATAGAAGAAGAAGAGGATGAAGATGATGATAGAAGAAGAGGAAGATGATAGAAGAAGAAGAAAAGGATGAAGAAGATGATAGAAGAAGAAGAGGAGGATGAAGAAGATGATAGAAGAAGAAGATGATGATGATAGAAGAAGATAGAAGAAGAAGACGACAGAAGATAGAAGAAGATGATATGATATTGGATTTATATCCTGCCCTGCACTTTGAATCTCAGAGTCTCAGAGGGGTCACAATCTCCTTTACCTTCCTCCTCCACAGCAAACACCCTGTGAGGTAGGTGGGGCTGAGAGCTCTCTCCTTTCAAGGACAGCTCTGTGAGAGCTATGGCTGACCCAAGGCCATTCCAGCAGGAATAAAACCTGGTTCTCCCAGATAAGAGTCCATGCACTTAACCACTACACCAAACTGGCTCTCCAGAGCTAATACTATACCTGGACCACACCAGTTCAGATCAAGGGTGGGAGGAGATTATGCTTCAGCTACTCAAGATCTCAAGACAGCACTATCTACCCCACTAGGAGCTGCATATCTACTGAGGAGAGTACATGTATGTTTCCTCTATGAGGCAAACAGCACTTCATTTCAGGTTCAGAGCCACTGCAGGTTAGGAAAACAATGGTGGGGGAGGCTTAAGGGCCTTCTCCTCAGGTGCTTCCATTATGATCCAAATCAGGTCCCCGCATACTTGAGAACTGAATTCCCAGTGACATCCAACTCAAGTCCTCACGGAAGATACATGGGAAAAGTAATATGTAACCTTCAATGATGGCATGGAGCCACTGTAGAAGTATACAAGATATAAAGAGCTGCTTGTGAAGAGTCAGAGGCAAAATCCACATGGGCACCATGCCTGATGATTCCCCCTTGGTTCCCAAAACAACTGCTAATCTTGGGATTACCCTCTCAAGAACACAGCATTATCCTCCATTCACCTCTGTCCTAGGGCTGTCAGCACTGCCATGGCTAATTTTGGAAGCTTTTGAGGGGGATGCCTAGGGAAGGTGAAGTTTGGAGAGGATGTGATGTCACTTCCAGGTCACACCCTAGGAATTTACTTTAATCTCCATGGTAAAAAAAGGAATTTATCTTAGTCTCCATGGTAAAAAAAATATTCCTAGAGCATTGCTATGGAAGCCATTTTCTAGCCCTGTCCATTCCTCTTTTCTTTGCTTTTTTTGAGGGAAGAGAACTGGAGCTAAAGACCATAGATTACAAACTGCACATTTACATTTTCTTACCCCTTTTTTTCTCTCTTTGTCTTTCTTCCCCTCCCGAAACCAGTATATTTCTAATTAATGCTCCGATTGTGTCATGTTTATGACTCCACTGCCAAGGTTTTGGCTTTCTGTCTTCCTAGAGCAACAATGGCTGTTGGTGACCAATAGCAAACCCAGTAATTCCTTCCAGAGAAACACATATTATTACTGTCTTTCTCACTGTTTTCTACTGAATGAGTTTTCCTGCCTCTTCCAGTCTTGTCACTTCCCCATGCAGATGCCCTAGCGTGTGTTCACCCCCCAGGACCTACAACAGTGTGTGTGTTTTGTATGTATGCCTGGTTGCAAGGGAGAAGATGTAACTACTCACTGAAAAATAGAATAGGTTCTTGTGTGTTTGGGCTCAAATCTATAGCAAATACAAGTCCCACAAAATTCTCAGGCACGTAGCTCTCTCCCTCCCACACCCCTCTAAGTAGTTACAGGGAAAAGAAAGTCCCAAGGTCAAACTTACAGGCAGAATAAGCTCACCAATCGCAAGCAACAGGGGACCCCTTCCCATCAACCATTTCTTCTCTGCTAGTTGATGAGACGGCATTTCATATCTTGAGAGGAGAGGATTGCCGGTAAAGCCTCATAAAAATCCTACTGCTGAATGCCTACAGAAATATGCTACTTGCTAAGAGAACATCAGCCAGATTTGGTTCTTACAGGGCCATAAATAACTTGCACATTCCTGTTAACGGGCTTTATTCCTCAGCAATCCATTCCACCACCACCCCACCCCTGCATACTGACATCCCTTGACAGCTCCGATGCCATTTGTGATCCTCACCCGCAAGTCGCCATTGGTAATGTGGGATCCAGGGAAGGAGGCATAGAGAGGCTCTTTCCGGTAGATTTTGATAATGCTTCTGTCCTGGATGTCCCTGCAAGAACAAAGGCAAAATGAATGAGGGGGAGATAAATCTGTGGAAAGGCCGAATTAAGAAAGGCTGTGATGGCAATGAGGGTGGCCACAGCTGCACGGAAGCAGACCACTGACATCACCAGCTCTCACCAGCTGCTGGGTGCCTTTGCACAGCTGCCTGTCAGACCTCCCCTCCCCCTTTTCCTGGCACTGCAGACCTGCAAGTGTTATGCTATTATCAGTCATTTGAGTCTGTATCAGTCTGTACAAATGCTTCCTTTGGGATACGTATGTGGCTTTCATGCCAAGATTCAACAATCCTGTTCAGGGTGATGTAAATCCCAACTTTTGAGCTGGGTTTCAGCACCCACAAGTAAATCTGAGACATGCACAACTGGAATCCCATAAGAATGCTGACAGAGATTTTACAAAGGGCAGAGACTGCCCTCTGACCAACTAAAATGCAGGACTTTTTTTTGTAGCAGGAACTCCTTTGCATATTAGGCCACACACCCCTGATGTAGCCAATCATCCTGGAGCTTACAGTAGGCCCTGTACTAAGAACCCTGTAAACTCTTGGAGGATTGGCTACATCAGGGGTGTGTGGCCTAATATGCAAAGGAGTTCCTGCTACAAAAAAAGCAAGGCTGAAATGACTTAAGGAGGTCCATGCTAAAGAGCAGCAGTAGCCTCCAGTACATGTGTGGAACAGGTGAACGCTGGACACAAAAAAAGCCTTGATGCTGGCTATCAGGATGCAACTGCACCCAGTCTTTGTGAGAGCCTCACCTGACATCCTCCAGTTCGTAGAAGACATTGCGGGATTCGTCCTTGATCAGGATGGCTGTGTTGGGCGACTTCAGCATCCCCATTGTTAGCTTCTGAGGAAACATGTGGACGATGAGAGCGTGCAGCGTGTCCATGCTACTGATTTCGTGAGTGATGTGAACCCTTCTCGTCTCATCCCCAAACTGCAGGAAAAGGATGCCTATAGATATGGAAGTTACAGAAGGAAGGAGGGGAAGTGGTCAAGTAAGGCAGAATTCGGATTGAATCAACTGACAGTACTGGAATGGCAAGCTTCTGAATGACACAAAGCTCTTCTTCAGGTGTGGGAGGTATTAGAAGAAACGGAATAATAAACAGGCCCTGCTGATTTATTTCTTGACGTGAAAAATTCAGGTTGCCTTCCTTTCCAGCATAAAGACTTCTTCAAGGTAGTTTACAACAGTGAATTAAAATGTTATAACAACTACAATCATCATCAATCATCATCATCATCACAACAACAACAATAATGTAAATCTACAATGCATATTTGGATTACAGTAACAGCAAAAAAAATGATAAAAGCTACTTCTTATTTGAAGCCTGAGTCATGTCGTTGCCAGCCTCCAGGTGGAGACTGGAGATCTCCTGGAATTTTACAACTGATCTTTAGACTACTTAGACGGCTCCTTCCTTCCAACATTTTTTCTGCTTGTCCTGGAGAAAACTGCAGCTTTGGAAGGTGGACTGTATGGCATTATCCCATATAGGGGTCCCTCCTCTCCCTAAAACCCACCCTCCCAGGTTCTACTTCAAATCTCCAGGTATTTCTGAACCTGGATATGGCAACTTTACTGAGTCACAAGCATGAAAATACAATGCAAACCAAGGCAGAATTATACTCTTCTAACTTCACTGATGTAAATGGGCTTAAAAGGATATAAATCTGTTCAGAACTGACTTGTTAGCCCGGAGCTTAAATTATGATGGTTCCAGAATAATCTCCCTGGGAAAAAGTTCCAAATCCTGGAGGCCACCACAGAAAAGGCCCTCTTAAGTAATCACCCATTTTACTTCTGAAAGCAGAGGGACCTGGAGTAAGGATTTAGAAGATTATTTTAATTCTCTGGTGGGTTCATGCAAGTAATCTTATGGTTGCAAAACTCCAGGAGGGGTCCAGAGATCTCCCAGAATCACAGCTGATCTCTAGATTATAGAGATCAGTTCTTTTGGAGATAATGGTTGATTTGGAGGGTGGACTCTATGGTATTGTACCCCAACTAAACTCCTTCCCTCCTGAAACTCTGCCCCTCTACCCACAAATCTTCAGAAATTTCCCAACATGGAGTTTGCAGCCCTACAGGAGAAGACAGATTAGATGCCCTGGCCCATTTATGGCTTGGTAGGTCCAGAACCAGCCCACTGAATTGCACCTAGAAGTGAACTGGTGGCTACTAACATTTTTTTTAATTACTGAAGTGATTTAATAGCTACAATGTAGTCCAGTCAACAAATTGGCCACTGTATTCTCAACCAGTAGAAAGCTGAGAAGACTTTCCAAAAGCAGCCTCACGGACAATGCCTTATTATAACCTTCTATATGTAAAAATATGCTCTGTGACTGAGGTAGAGCTTCACCCTTAGAAGGGCATTTGAGCCTTCACTTTCTCTGAGGCTTCAACTCAGATTCCGAGATGGATGTAGTGTCTTCTGAGCTAAAAAAAGATCTCATGCCAATAGATTACTGGAAATAGATCTGGCCTAAAATACTCTCTGACACTATGCTACCGGATCTGAGGAAGAATTTCTATAAAATTCATTCTTACGGTACCCAAGACCGTATACACTGGGACATACCTGTAATCCAGTATTAGATATATACTGGCTGTGAGTATTCAGGTTTGGATTTTTTACATATTTACTGGCAATCCTCTACAAAACAATTCTGGAAAGAAGTCTAAGTTGCGATCAGATGTTTTATGAAGTACAATTTGCTAGTAAAGTCATTTTAGTTGGGGTATCAAGAATAAGAGCCCCGTGGAGCAGAGTGGTAAAGCTGCAGTACTGCAGTCCAAACTCTCTGCTCACGACCTGAGTTCGATCCCGGCAGAAGCTGGGTTCAGGTAGCTGGCTCCAGGTTGACTCAGCCTTCCATCCTTCTGAGGTCGGTAAAATGAGTACCCAGTTTGCTGGGGGAAAGTGTAGATGACTGGGGAAGGCAATGGCAAACCACCCTGTAAATAAGTCTGCCGTGAAAATGTCGTGATGCGACGTCACCCCAGAGTCGAAAACGACTGGTGCTTGCACAGGGGGCTACCTTTATCTTAAGAATACTGTGTGTGAAGATGACTTAGAATTTTGGGTTTGATAACTACTGGTCAAATTTGTATGCCCTCATACTGGGGGAGGGGCATAAAACCCAATCTTCCTTTAACAGAATGGTAGAAAAAAATTTGGGACTTGGCATTAATGTCTAAGGTAATATATTCTGGAAAGAGGAAATCCAATTCATGATTTATTGAAAAATGGGCATTATTTGCAATGCACAGGAATAACAGATTTCAACAAAATGTTCTACCTGCTGTTCTTCTTGCAATGTTGTAGATGTTCCTTTTAATTAAAAAAAATAAAGCTATCATTCAAAAACATAGGGTTGCCAGGTCCAACTCAAGAAAAATCTGGGGACTTTGGGGGTGGAGCCAGGAGTAAGGGTGTGACAAGCACAACTGAACTCCAAATGGAGTTCTCGCAATCACATTTAAAGGGACTGCATGCCTTTTAAACACCTTCCCTTCAATTGTAAATAATGAAGGATGGGCACCTTTTCTGGGGGCTCATAGAATTGGACCACTGACCCAATTTTTTTTTTAAACTTGGAGGTTGTTTTGACGAGAGGCACCAAATGCTATGCTGAAAATTTGGTGCCTCTAACTCAAAAACCAGCCCCTTCAGAGCCCCGGATACCCACGGATCAATTCTCCATTATACCCTACGGCAGAGGTGGCCAACGGTAGCTCTCCAGATGTTTTTTGCCTACAGCTCCCATCAGCCCCAGCCATTGGCCATGCTGGCTGGGGCTCATGGGAGTTGTAGGCAAAAAAACATCTGGAGAGCTACCGTTGGCCACCCCTGCCCTATGGGAATTGGTCTCAATAGGGTATAATGGAATGCCCAGCAGACCTTTCCCTTTCCCCCCCACTTTCTGATAATCTTGAAGTGGAGAGAGGGCTGCCAAACCAGGAGATCCCCTGCCCCCAAATGGGGATTGGCAACCCTACCAAAACATGAGGCACTACCACAGGTGCTTATGTTAAAATAGTTTCTACACATATTCCCCAAGTACTGCAACATTGTATGTCTAGAACAGGGGTCCCCAACATGCTGCCTGTGAGTGCCACAGCACCCACCAGCACCCTTTTTGGCACCTGCCAAGTGTTTTCATGAAGTGGGTGGGGCCAATAGGCTTTTTGCCCAACAGGGATTCTTAATAGCTACTAGATATTTGATTGGCTGTACAGATTTAAAAAAAAAAAACAAGCTCGCGCTTTGGCAGCAACTGCCACCACAGCACACTGTGTGACTGAAATAAAGCTATGGCAGCCATTTTGTAGCTGGCTTTGCTTCCTGGCAGCAGTAGGGTTGCCAAGTCCAATTCAAGAAATATCTGGGGACTTTGGGGGTGGAGCCAGGAGACTTTGGGGGTGGAGCCAGGAGACATTAGGGGTGGAGCCAAGATCAAGGCTGTGACAAGCAGAATTGAATTCCAAAGGGAGTTCTGGCCATCACATTTAAAGTGACAGCACACCTTTTCAATTCATTCCTTCCATAGGAAATAATGAAGGATAGGGGCACCTTCTTTTGGGGCTCATAGAATTGGACCCCCTGGTCCAATCTTTTTGAAACTTAGGGAGTATATTGGGGAGAGCCACTGGATGCTATACTGAAAATCTGGTGCCTCTCCCTCAAAAAACAGGGCCCCCGGAGCCCCAGATATCCGCAGATTAGGTACAGCAAGACTCACTAAATCACACCACAGCTTGAGGAGCTCACAAAAACTCTTCATGTTTACACAAATCTACCTATAATTTCACTAAAATGTTTGCATGGAGTATGAATGTGAGCTGAGTTCCTAAAAATATACTTTATTCAGTTAAAATATGCCACTTTTTTTTAAAAAAGAGAACAAACCTGCTGTTTTTATACCTTACTTCACATTCAAAATGGCAAAAATAGCTATTAAAATAGTTTCTAGCAATCTTGTGACACTCTATAAAGGAAAAGCTCCTCTACTGTGAATTTGAAACAAGAACTCTGAGGGCACAGAATAGGGCACAGACTATTTTCATATAACTCTTCATTTACATATATGTCAAGCTAAAGTTGCTTATTGCCTATTCTAATGTTAACCCCCCCACCCACCCCCGCCCAAATATTAACCAGCAGCTGGCAGAAAACAAACAGCCCTAATCATGCCAGAAAGAAAACATGTTTCCAAATCTAAAACTTAAAATAGCCCTTGGCCTACTATATACAGAAGGAAATATAGGAAGAGAGGCATAGTTAAATTTTAAAAGGCATTGTAGCTTCCAAACAGATCACTATCGTGTAGCACACAGAAAAAACCATAAGAGCTCTGTGTGTGTGTGTGCTTGCTCTCTTCACATACCCCCATCTAATTTCATCAAGAGACAGGCATCTGTGTTCATGGCTGACAGTCACAGATCCCAGGGACGACTGATTCCGCGCTGAGGTGCCGTGGCGAGGGCGACGACTGCGCCGAGGAAGGCGCGGGGAGCCCGGTGGAGGCGAGGAGGGGAAACTTCGGGAGCGGAGGGCGGCGCAGGGAGAGCCGCCGCTGAGGAAGCCAGGGAGGCAGGTCATAGCCCCGGGGGCTCTGGAACGTCCTGCGGGAGCCTGAGCCGCCACAGACCGAGGCCAGGCAGCCGCGAGCCGGCCGACCCGCCTTCCCTCAGCCTGCGCCTCAACAGCACGGCGCGCTCTCTCAAACTGAGCCTCAGCCACTGCGCATGCGACAGAAACCTCCGCGTGCCGCTTCACACACGCACGCACACCTCTCCCTCAGAACTTCCTTCTGCAGAGTCAGATTCCTTTCTGAATCTGCAGAAGGCGCCGTTTCCCTCCCCTCCCCTCCCCCCGCTGCCGTTTTGGGGGGGGGGCGGGGGAAGAGACTGGAAAACCTGGTTTCCCCCGCCAGACCGGGAGGGTTGGGACCCCTAGGCAGCAGCCATTTTGTGACAATCATTTTGTGTCTGTTCCCAGCATGCTGGGTCAGAATTCCAATGGTGCCCACGGGCTCAAAAAGGTTAGAGCTCTCTGGTCTACAGATTTCGAAAGATCTGAGCGTCTTTAGAAACTAAGGCCTCGCTCCAGACTTTGAAGTTCTGGCTGCACGTTCACTTTCTATCCTAGCTATGTGCATTCTACACCATCTGACTCTTTTTCAAGTAATTGCTCGCACCTAATTTTACGGAAAATCAGGTTGATCAGTGTCCTGCTCGATTCTGTTTGCACGCTCAGGAAACAATAAGCCTTCAAATTGTTATGCCAGAGACTAATGGGCGTTAGGGCCTGCTCCCCCTTGGCACTGGGTAAAGTGCTTGATTAGGGGGCCTCAGCTGCCTATTTTTTTGCATCTTAGATCCGTACAAACTCCCAGAACTTTTATGTTTGCAAAGTTTGATATCTTGCCTACTGCAGTCCTTTATGGCAGATTTTCATGGTCGTTTTATCACAAAAGATGTTGGGCTAATGTGACTGAAACCCTATCCCATGTTCTGCTCTATTGTCATCTCTGTCTTGAGCGAGGGTTGCCAGGTCCCCTCTTTGCTGCAGTGAGGGGCTTTGGGGGGGTGTTTTGGGGTGGCTGGGATGTTGTGCACAACGTTCCTGCTGCAATGACGTAACCTTGAAGTAACGTCATCATGTTGGCACTGTCGGAGGTGACGCTCTGGTTTTTGGGCAAAACTGTACGTCTTATCTTTATAATTTGGCAAATTATGAACACAGGTGGGCTTTTTTTAAATAGAAAAAGCCCAGCAGGAACTAATTTGCATACTAGGCCACACCCCTGACATCACCATTGCTTCATACGAGGCTTTTTTTTAGAATTCATTTGAATATTAGGCCATGCTCCCTGACACCAAGCCAGCCGGAACTGCACTCCTGTGCGTTCCTGCTTAAAAGAGGAAAAAAGCCCTAAACACAGAAGACCTTTTACATTAATGTGTTGGGATGTTTTGTCTTCTGCAGTTCTTGAAGGAAGATATTTAAAAATTCCATTTGATGAATGATTTCCTGAGGTGATGGGAAATAAAACATATTGTCTTTGACTTTAAGATGTATAAAATATGTGAAGTTTATATAATGCCCATACTTTCAGCTGATTCAAGGAGATGAAGAGCCCTACTTCTCTCTAAAATGCTCTCTGATAAGAGCCAGGACATAACATACAAGGTTGCTAAATATGGCTAGCTGGCACTGAAGTGTAGGAGATCTCTAATTAATCCATAGAGGGATCTCCCCAATTCTGGTTTTTATGAGAACTATGACTATATTTTTAACATTTAAATGTATTTTATAAGTGTGGAATTCCCCCCCCCCCCAGTGTACCATACTGTCTTATATATTTATATCCGTTATCCACCCTTTTGTATTATACTTGCTGGTCACAGACTGTAGTAATAAAAATTGTTGTTGTAACTCTATGGGGTTTTTTGGCTTCAAAACCAGAGTTTGCCCAACAACCAGTGAGAAGAAGAAGATATTGGATTTATATCCCGCCCTCCACTCCGAAGAGTCTCAGAGTGGCTCACAATCTCCTTTACCTTCCTCCCCCACAACAGACACCCTGTGAGGTGGGTGGGGCTGGAGAGGGCTCTCACAGCAGCTGTCCTTTCAAGGGCAACCTCTGCCAGAGCTATGGCTGACCCAAGGCCATGCTAGCAGGTGCAAGTGGAGGAGTGGGGAATCAAACCCGGTTCTCCCAGATAAGAGTCCGCACACTTAACCACTACACCAAACCAGCTCTCCGTGTGTTGCTGTGTAATTGCATAATTGATGTAACTCTCTGTCTGGGGCAAGTGATGCTCTGTATTCTTGGTGCTTGGGGCAAACAGTGGGAGGGCTTCTAGTGTCCTGGCCCCACTGGTGGAACTCCTGATGGCACCTGGTTTTTTGGCCATGGTGTGACAGAGTGTTAGACTGGATGGGCCACTGGCCTAATCCAACATGGCTTCTCTTATGTTCTTATGACATCCCTGGTGAAATGACATCATTCAGAAGTGACATTATCATGTTGGGGATGTCACACGATGACATAACTGCTTGGGGGTGGGGTTTTCCCCACTGGCCAGCTGGCTGGTGGCAGGCCAAAGTCCCCAAAAGAGGGGAAAACCCACCAGGACCTGGGGACTGGCAACCCTATATTGAGCAGAGAAATTCATGAATCATATGTAAATTCGCAGGTCACAATAAAAGTGGCTGGTTTCTTACCTCCTATAGAAGAAGACTGCAGATTTATACCCTGCCCTTCTCTCTGAATCAGAGACTCCGAGTGACTTACAATCTCCTATATCTTCTCCCCCCACAACAGACACGCTGTGAGGTGGGTGGGGCTGAGAGGGCTCTCACAGCAGCTACCCTTTCAAGGACAGTATCTGACAGTAACCCTCATATTACTAGCCAAGTTGCTAGGTTTCTTCTGGCTGCTCTGAGGTTACGGGAATGGTTTGTAAACAACCTTGGATAATTTATCCCTTTACTCCTGCTACATACTGTGTTCTCTCCATGGATTGCTGCTTTTCAGTGATGTAATTCTTGTCCTTTGTTCCTTTTTCCTGCCTCACTTCCCCACTCCTCCACTTGCACCTGCTGAGATGGCCTTGCGTCACCCATAGCTTTCATAGAGGCTGTCCTTGAAAGGGTAGCTGCTGTAAAAGCACTCTCAGCCTCACCTACCTCACAGGGTGTTTATTGGGGGGGGGGGGGGGGAGGTAGAGGAGATTGCGACCACTCTGAGACTCTGAGATTCAGACTATAGGGTGGGATATAAATCCAAGATCTTCTTCTCATTTTACCTTTACGTGTTTGTAATTAAGGCCTGATAAAGGTTTTTTAAATTTGAGATTTTGAAAAAAATAATGGATGTCAGAGGGTTCGGCTTTACCTGGTGACCGGAGTTTTGTTTGGCTGGTGGAACGGGAGAGAGGCAGGCTTTGCCGGAAGCGGTTCATTCTGTTGAACCCAATGGGTAGCTCAGCTTCAGACATTGTTTCCAAGGACTCAGCTGAAGCAAAAGAGAGTTTGGCTTGATCCGCCAAGCCAGGCTGGGAACCTTGAGTGTGCCGGGAACTTCGGGTCTGGAAGGCGGAAAGAGAGAGAAAGAGATGTGGTTATGGAGACCACGGTATAAATTCCATGAATCAACTGTATGAAAACCTATAATAACATACCTATAAGACAGCAGTTTGCTTTTTATCACCTAGTGTTTTTTTCAGTCCTGGCTTGTCCTACACTAACAAACACAGATCCTATTTGTGATTCTTTTAATCTGCTAAAAACATTCCCATGATTCCACACTGCACACTTATATTAAGAATTGCGGCATCCATTCCCATTTGTCTAATGAAGTCTGCTTAAGAGTATACGAAAGCTTACATTCTGAATAAAACTTAGTTGGACTTAAAGGTGCACTTGTCTACTGCTTAATATCTATATCATTATCCTGGGATCAGATTCAGACAGGCGAAGTTCAAGGGGGGACTTAAAGGGTTAAGATTTTGTGAATATTTGACAGATCTTGGAAGCCAAACAGGGTCGACTGTGGTTAGGACCTGGATGGGAGACTGTCCTTGAAATACCCAGTTGAAAGGTGGGGGCAGGCCTTATTTGGGAAGGGACAGCGGTTCAGTGGTAGAGCATTTGCTTGGTAAGCAGAAGGTCCCAGGTTCAATTCTCGGCACCTCCAACTGAAAAGGACCAGGCAAGTAGGCGTGAAAAACCTCAGCTTGAGACCCTGGAGAGCCGCTACCAGTCTGAGTAGACAACACTGACTTTGATGGACCGAGGGCCTGATTCAGTATAAGGTAGTTTCATATGTTCAGAGAATACAAAAAAAAAAAAAATCAAATGTGGGTGCTGAACATGTAATCTGTTCCCCAAAACCTGTGGGTTTTTCAGTAATTTTTTTTCCTGATTACATACTCATTAAAAGACTTCACAGATCATGAAGCACAGCAACAGAAAAAGTGCCCCAAAATATTTTAATGGAAAAACATAAAACATGCACAAAACAAAGACATCTACCTTAATTTTTGAAAACGGACAGGGAGATTGGACATTCAATGGGAAGCTTCTTCAGCTAATTTAATTGGTATGTTACCCAACTGATGATTATCTGACGGGGTCAACTGTAATTGGTGAGGGCAAATTTCCATTGTTGGGTCTTCAAAGCAATGGCATGCTTGTTCAGGTTTTTTTGGACAACATTAGTTCTGATGCGTTCCTCAAACAGGAACTGGAACAAAAATATTGAAGGTATTGAAGACGGTCTTTAAATGAACAATGAGGCCGGGGGTTCATTAAACTGTCTGTTGGTCATATACTTTCTTTGTTATTTCAAAAGCTCATCCTATGCTGATATTTTGGTACAGTGCAAATGTATATAAACTGAATCAATGGCAACCCATTCATTACAAGGCAGATGAATAATCAATGTTTCTTTCTTCATTGACCTAGGTGGAATAAACTTCAGCCTCACCGGCACAGCCCACCTCAGTTAACCTAATCAAGTATTCATTCACTCTGCTCTCACAGAAATCCAATGACAAAGATTATATATGAACACACACACACTTCTTGGCAACGTGTTTCAGCACTCCATCATTTTTACAGTTAGTACAGATCCTCAGCCTAGTACGCTTCATATAGTCGCTTGCCCATTGCCTTTATCTTGTAATTTCTGCACTGCCCTTTATATGTTTGTAGCCAGGGCTTTTTTTGAGCAGGAAAACACAGGAACGCAATCCCGGCTGGGTTTGCATCAGGACGTGTGGCCTAATATGCAAATAAGCTTCTGGTGGTTTCCCCCCCCCCTACAAAAAACCCCCTATGCTAAACAATTGTGATGTCAGGGGGTGTGGCCTAATATGCACATGAGTTCCTGCTGGGCTTTTTCTACAAAAAAAGGCCCTGTTTGTAGCCCATCATGCAAGCATTTTAATGACTCTTGAGACAACGCTCCAACTTCCCCACATCAAAGCCTAGAGCAGTTCCTTGAGAACAGATCATCCACAAAGGAAGGTAGAGGAGAATTCTGCCTCCACCTTACCACCTTCTGCAGAACTCAAGCCATCTTGCCTTGAGGGAGGAATAGTGTCTCAGTGGTAGAGCATCTGCCTGGCACGCCAAAGGTCCCAGGTTCAATCCCTGGCATCTCCCACTGAAAGTACCAGATGGTAGGTGATGTGAAACACATGAGACCCTGGAGAGCCACTGCCAAGTCTGTGTAGACAGTGCTGACTCCAGTGGACCAAGGGTCTGATTTAGTATAAGGGCGCTTCATGTGTCTTCAGGGCTACTAGGCACCACCACAGACACCCACCCCCCCAAGAAAAATCTCTTCTGCACACCCCACACCACCTAAGGCCAAAACCAATACCTTATAACAGGGGTCGTTTTGTAGAAAAATAGGCAGTGGAGCACATTAGCATAACTCATTAGCATATCCCCCCATACCAAAAGCAACCTGATGCAAGAAAGGAGAGCCCCAGGCAAGTGAGGCCTGCTTGGACTGGCTAGAGATCCAGCCAGCCCAAACAGGCTTCACTCACCTGCGGCTCTCCTGGGCTGCCTCCCCAATCAAAAGACCCACAAGCCTCCCCCCACCCAAAATTACATCAGAAGTGGAGAAAGAGTGGCGCAGGCTTCTCCAGGGGTTAATGAGAGCTGCTGGGGGATGTGGCAAAGTCCCCCGGTGGCTGGCTGCCCACTCTCCTAATCCAGGGATTGTTATGAAGCTGCACCTACTATTTAATGGACAAGGTAGGTGGGGAGGAGACGAGGGAACCCTCATAAAGATTCAGGAGCTGTGCTCCAGTGAGCTCCTGCTGAATCTGAGGCCTGCCTTATAAAAAACAAGCTGCATGACTCCGTCGTCCGCACAGACCCTTTCCCCCCGTGAGATCCGGGGCCCTGGCATTTAGTCCTCCTTAGTCCTACCCCTTTCCACAGCCCTTCCAGCTCATCAAACAGCAGGCTAGGAAAGAGTGCCAAGTGAGCCAATCTACTCAGGATTTTGTATCCCAGCAATGCCATTTCGAGCAGGTAGTTCTATTGACGCAACAGTCCTCTGTGACGCCTGCAAAACACTGTGAAAAACATAGCAGAGGAACCGAGTACCTCTAAGGTCATGGCTATTAAATCAGCAAACGTCTGCAGTGCAGTTATTTGTCCCCGAGAGGTGCTAACTAGGGACAAAATAAAGTCGGCACTTTAATTAGGATGGAGTGTGAAATGGTGCAATCCACTCTCTGGGAAACATACGCCAAGCTTTGGTGCGCACAGAGGTGGATTCATATTCCCGAAATCAGAGTAAGCATCTGCAGAAGGTCCCACCGTCCCCAGCGCCACCTTTCTCCCTCCCCATCAATAACAACAGGAGAGGCAAAACTTGCAGACAAACAGTCACAGCATTGAGATAACCTTTGAAACTACATGAGAGTTGCCTATCCATTATGCCAGCCAACAGCTCCTGGGAGACATAATGGGGCGCGTTGTGATTCTGGAAGGGAAGCAGCCCCGAGGTTTATGGTGGCAAAAATAATGCACATGGACTCCTGGCAGTAAAAACAGTAATACGGCAAGAGTCCCATTTCGCACAAATGACCATATATCCACCCTGTACAATGGGGCTCTGGTTGGATGGATGATCCTCAGGAGGTAACAACACTGTTACGTGCTAGTAGATAAAAACAGTGCGCCAGCTCAGTAAAAGTATTGCTTTCTTTGTCTACACTGGCCAGGTTTATAACAATCCATGGATGAAAATGGTAAAAGTACCTCACCTGGATAGCCCAGGCAAGCCCGATCTCGCCAGATCTTAGAAGCTAAGCAGGGTCAACTCTGGAAAGTACTTGGATGAGAGACCTCCTTGGAATACCAGCAGTCGGGAAGACGGGGGCAGGCTTTATTCAGGCACGAGAGAGTCAGTTTGGTGTAGTGGTTAAGTGCGCGGACTCTTACCTGGGAGAACCGGGTTTGATTCCCCACTCCTCCACTTGCACCTGCTGGAATGGCCTTGGGTCAGCCATAGCTCTGGCAGAGCTTGTCCTTGAAAGGGCAGCTGCTGTGAGAGTCCTCTCAGCCCCACCCACCTCACAGGGTGTCTGTTGTGGGGGAGGAAGATAACGGAGATTGTGAGCCGCTCTGAGACTGTGAGTGGAGGGTGGGATATAAATCCAATATTTTCTTCTTCTTCTCTCTGAATATCCTCCATGCCCCCAGTAGGGGTCAGTCACCAGAGGTCACCATGACTTCCAGGTGCAGGCGCGCACACACAAATACAAAAATGGTAGAAGTTTTCCCAGAGTACAGCCGTCTAGGATGCAGGTGTATACAGGTGAATACTACTAAACTCAAGGCCTTCTCTCTACATTACTACAGATTTCCAAATGACAGAGATCAGATCCCCAGGAAGAAATAGAAGCTTTGGAGGGTGGTTTCTATGGCATCACACCTTGTGCTGTCAGACCCAGGTTGGGAAATACCTGGAGATTTGGATGGTGATCCTATATGAACATATGAAGTTGCCTTATACTGAATCAGACTCTTGGTCCATCAAAGTCAGTATTGTCTACTCAGACTGGCAGCTGCTCTCCAGGGTCTCAAGCTGAGGTTTTTTACACCTATTTGCTGGACCGTTTTTAGTTGGAGATACTGGGGATTGAACCTGGGACCTTCTGCTTACCAAGCAGATGCTCTACCACTGAGCCACCGTCCCTCCCGAGGGTGGAGCCTGAAGAGGGAGGGGGTTGGGGAGGGGAGGGAAGGGACCTCTGCAGAGTATAATGCTACAGAATCCACCCTCCAGTGCAAGAGAGTCAGTCTGATGTAGTGGTTAAGTTTGCAGTCTTATCTGGGAGAACCGGGTTTGATTCCCCACTGCTCCACTTGCACCTGCTGGAATGGCCTTGGGTCAGACATAGCTATCTCAGGAGTTGTCCTTGAAAGGGCAGCTGCTGTGAGAGCTCTCTCAGCCCCACCCACCTCACAGGGTGTCTGTTGTGGAAGGAGAAGATATAAGAGATTGTAAGCCGCTCTGAGTCTCTGATTCAGAGAGAAGGGCAGGGTATAAATCTACAGTCATTTTCTTCTTCTTCAGGTGTTTTCTCCAGAGCAGTGTTTCCCATTTGCAGGGTCGTGACCCGGTACCGGGCCGCAGAAGCCTCACTACTGGGTCACAAGAAAAGCCAAAGCTAGCCCCGCCCCATCTCTGTGTTGTGCAGAGAGGAGCTGGGCTGCCTCTCCTTCCTTCTGCTTGCTCCCAGTGTTGGAGAGAAAAACTAGCATCCACTGGCACTTTAGACCCATGAAGTGGTCTTCAAGGTATGAGCTTTCATGTGCCTTGCAGTATGTTCTTTTGGAGAGATTTCCCCGGGAGGCCTGGGCGGCAAAGAAGGGTGTGTGTGCTTTTTTCAGCTGGGAAGGGTGGGGAGGGGGCATTCCAGTAGCTATTTTTTTACCAGAAAGAAAGAAAGAAAGGCCTTCCTCACCATCAGATGACCCCTGAGCAGAATTTTTGCTGACTGGGGTCATCTAATGGTGAGGAAGGCCTTTCTTTCTTTCTTTCTTTCTTTCTTTCTTTCTTTCTTTCTTTCTTTCTTTCTTTCTTTCTTTCTTTCTTTCTTTCTTTCTTTCTTTCTTTCTTTCTTTCTTTCTTTCTTTCTTTCTTTTCTTTCTTTTCTTTTCTTTTCTTTCTTTCTTTTTCTTTCTTTCCTTCCTTCCTTCCTTCCTTCCTTCCTTCCTTCCTTCCTTCCTTCCTTCCTTCCTTCTTTCTTTCCCTTCCTTCCCTTTCTCTCTCTCTCTCTCTCTCTCTCTCTCTTTCCCTTCAAGTGATGCTCTGTCTGTATTCTTGGTGCTGGGGTGGGAGGAAGCAACAGTGGGAGGGTTTCTAGTGCCCTGGCCCCACTGGTGGACATTCTGGTGCTTTTTGGGCATTGTATGAGGGAATTTTGGACTGGATAGTCCACTGGCCTGATCCAACATGGCTCCTCTTATGTTTAGGTTCTTTCTTTCCATGTCTTGCTTTTCCTTTCCTTCCATTTAATTCTTTCCCTTTCTTTCCTTCCTTCCATTTTTAGTGGATGAAACTTTTCTGTTCATCATACTGTTGTTGCAGACATAGGAACTCTGCCAATGAAAAGTTGGCACTCCCAGTTGTAGCTAGGTGGCCTATGAGATTTCTGTGTGAGTGAGTGAGAGTAAGAGGTGTGGGGCAAAAAGAGATTATTGGAGATTACTGCGGTATATCTCAACAGCACTGGAAGAGATGGTACTATGAACCTGGCACCATTTTACTGGTCCTGCTTTTAACAACTGTCTGAATCCTGTAGATATTAAAAAGGATGAAAGTAGTTCATTGGCTAAGTATCTGCACAACAGGTTGCTTTTAAAGGCATGGGAAACACAGCCAGTAAAAAGCTGCAAGCCCTCATAAATATCCTTTTTGGGATAACTGCAGAAAAGCTTGTATGAACTTCATATAACTTGAAATTAATTCATTAATTGCAGTACAATTATCTGCTACCTTTCACAGCAATTTCCCTGTGTTTCAACCAAAGAAAAGTATGAAAAATAGCTGTTGAAAGATTTTCTTGAAATCAAGCAAGCTTGGTTGTAGCTTGAGACAGGGTTCCAGTAGTAGCAGCTGAAGGAAGGCCTACTAAATGTGTCAGCATATTTTGAGGTACAGCAGCTGCCAGGGTTCAGTGTGGGTGGTACACAGTGCTGGCATTCCTGATGGCAATGGCAACAGCACTCCCAACTGCATACACTGGCCAGTGCTGTTGAGGAAGGGATGTGTAGTTGGTGTAGACAATTGAACTTGGGCACTAGGAGTGCTTGCAAGCTGAAGAATACACAAACAGATAGGTGCATGAAGGTGTGGGGGTGAAAAGAAAGGACCGCCCACTCCCCACCCCCATTTTGGCTCAGCATGAGTTTCAGAGAGATTTTTCTGAAAATGAATTTACTTCTGAAGAAGAGGCAGGTTCAGGGGAGTGACCTAGAAGTGACATCACAGGAAAAGGTGGAGTCTTGGTTCAGTGTGCCCTGGAAGTGACATCACTTGGTCCTTCATACCACAGGAAATGACATAATTCCTGTTTCCCAACTCCACCCGCAAAGTCTCCTGGCTCCACCTCCAAATTTTAGTGGGCCATGAAGGAGAAGTATAAAAATAACCGGGCCATGGGAAAGAAAAGTTTGGGAAACCCTGCTCCAGAGAAACTGATCTTGGTCCTGGAGATCAATTGTAATAGAGTGCCAAATTCCCGCCCCCCTGGCCATCGGCAGAGGTTGAGGGCATAGGGTTGCCAGATCCAGGTTGGGAAAATCTAGATTTGAGCCTAGAACACAGTGGGGTACAATGCCATAGCGTCCACCTTCCAAAACATCCGTTTCCTGCAGGTGAACTGATCTCTGTAGTATGGAAATGAGCTGTAATCCTGGAAGATCCCCCAGGTCCCACCTGGAGGCTGGCATCCCTAATTTTCTGATTCATATGGTTGATGGCCTCCCTGTTCTGCATGAAAGTGTCTGCAAAGGGCGATGGGGTTCAGTTTCCCGTCGGCCCCCGCACTGATTTCATACATTATAGATATACTGCTTGGAGCTCAGAGCAGTTTATATAGGGCTCCCATAAAGTCCCCTCCACCTCCGCAATCCAGGCACCAAATAGGCTAAAACCCATGTAATTTTAACAATGGAACAGCAGTCTAGACTATAGGATCATTCTCTGAGCCCCTGGTGTGCTTTTAAACATGGTAAATGACTTAAGTAAAGACTGAATTAGAGACCCCGGAACAGCCTTTTGGAACATTGACTCCCTGAAAATTATAGGACTGTGCAAAGCCTTTGATACCTTTTTTGTTCTATTCCATGACAGATAAAAACAGATGCAGAACTTTAAGAAGGGGGAAGGGAGGAAAGAAGGGGAAATCACTAACATATCACAGTTTTCTTGCATTGGCCTGGATTACACCAGTAGGTATGCCAAATGACGGTATCCACTCTGAAGTCTTACTATAGTATGTGAGGTTTTAATATGACTTCAGGGTTTTATGAATAGGTACAAGATGGGATTAGTCAAAGCGCAAAGTTGCCACTGAAAAAAGCAGCCATGCAGCTCCAAAACAGAAGAGGAGTCCAGTGGCACCTCTGAGAATAAAATTTATTCTAGCATAAACGTTCATGAATCAGAGCTCACTTAATCACATGCATAAAGTGAACATCTACTTCAACGTAATGTACCATTGACCACTGTGCTGCTGTCCACAACTCTGCATTTATTGTAAATGAATTCTCCACCCCGCCCCTTGGTGGGGTGGTTAAGTGCCAGTTTGGTGTAGTGGTTAAGTGTGCAGACTCTTATCTGGGAGAACCGGGTTTGATTCCCCACTCCTCCACTTGCACCTGCTGGGATGGCCTTGGGTCAGCCATAGCTCTGGTAAAGGTTGTCCTTAAAAGGTCAGCTGCTGTGAGAGTCCTCTTAGCCCCACCCACCTCACAGGGCATCTGTTGTGGGGGAGGAAGATAAAGGAGATTGTCATTCTCTCTGAGACTCTGAAATTCGGAGTAGAGGGCGGGATATAAATCCAATATCTTCTTCTTTTGCAAACGTGACTTCTGGGGCTCCCTTATCCTTTGAATAATGCTGTTCTCGCATCTGAACAATTCATTTACTTACAACATTTTTATGCTCTTTTCCCACCCAATTAGGGGCCCCAAGGCTGCACACATTTGAACATTAAAACATTCGAACAACTGACATTTAAAATCATAAAATAATTCAATAGAAACACAAACAGACAATAACAGAACCAGGAAGAAAAGCCAGTCTGGGTTGTTGCAAATATTCCCTCTAAATTGAGTTAGCATGAGCTAGCTCACAGATTTTTAACCTCCAGTTCACACATTTTTGTCTTAGCTCAGGAAAATTGACCCCAGAGCACAATAATTTATGCAGCAGATCACAGCTTTAATGCCGGTAGCTCACAACTTTAATACCAGTAGCTCACAAAGTAGAATTTTTGCTCACAAGACTCTGCAGCTTAGAGGGCGCACTGGTTATTGTGAGTATGCCAGTGAAAGAAATGTCTTCACCCATTGGTGAAGAACTATGAAACAAATGTCTTCTCCCACTGATCTCCCAATAGACAGACAACTCTTCTTGGTAGGCTACCAGACCCCTTCCTGGGGCTGGGGAGCCCCCACTTTTGCAGGGTGTTTTCTTGTTGCCAGTCAGCGGGGGGAAATCCTGCTCCCAACTCACCTGAAAGGTGACTCAATGTCAACCAGAAGTGGTGTCATCACATCACAACTCTATGGTAAAATTGGCTACAAACCATAGAGTTTTGCCCAAAAACTAGAACATCGCTGCCACCTCCAATGTCAGTGATGTGATGACATCACTTCCTGAAGTCATCACACCGTGTGTGGAGGAGAAAATCCCAGAAAGGCCCAAGGACCCCCCACACCAGTGCCAGATAGGAACTTGCAACCCTACTCTCTGAAGAGGGAGTTCCAAGGTTTTGGCAGTGCCATGACTGAGGAGCTCCTTTGTTGGGTTGCCACTCGCCTAGCTTCAGATGGTGAGGGCAAGTAAAGCAAGGCTTCTGAGAGTGACTGGAGCAAATGGTTCAGTTCACACAGGAGATGGCAGACCATAAGGTATGTTGATCTCAGGATGTACAGGGCTTTAGAGGTCAATACCACCACTCTGAATTGAGCCCAGAAGCAAACTGGAAGCCAAGGGAGATGGAGCAAGACTGGAGTGATATGGTCCCTGCGACTAGGGTTGCCAAACTTCAGGTATTGGCTGGTGATCTCTTGCTATTACAACCGATCAGTTCACCTGGAGAAAATGGCATCTTTGGAAGGTGGACTCTATGGGAGGGTTACAAGACGTCCTCTTTGTAGAGGACATATTCTCTTTTTGTGTGTTTGTGTGTCCATCTTCTTTGGGGCTCTGTTTAAAAAAAAACTGATGAAAATTTCCCCTTTTTGTGTTAGAAGGGTCGGAAAATTCCTAGTTAGCAGCAAATTATCAAAGCTTCAATAGTATTTACATGAGATCTGTCAAAGTGATTACTTGCTTGAAGTAGTCTGTCAGGAAATGCATCCTCTTTTTTGCTTTTCGAAATTTGGTAACCCTTGCAGTGACTAGATCCATTGAAGTCCCTCCCCTTCCCAAACCCCACTCTCCTCAGGCTCCATCCCCAAAATCTGCAGGTATTTCCAAACCCAGAGCTCCCTAAGACCCACTCCAGTCAACATGCTGGCCATAGCATTCTGTACCAGCTGCAAGCTTCTGGGCCGTCTTCAAGGGCAGCCCCACAGAGAGCACACTGTAGTGATCTAATCTAGATATTACCACAGCATGCACCACAGTGACATCTTTCCTGCTCCAGGAGAGCTGCAGCTGGCTCATAAGCAGTGAAAGGCACCCATGGCCACCATTGCCACCTGTTTATCCAGCAGGTCCTCTTGCTAGCCATCCTCTGAACAGACATTTCAAATGCATCATTGCTGTGATTTGGCACAGAAACCATTCTGTATCAGGAAAATGCCGTGTTTAGTGTTGCTCTGTTTTCTCTCTTTACCCTCCCTCCCTCCCTCAAGACACAACAGAAATAATTTTCATTAATTCAACCAAACCTTTAATGGCATAATATACTATAATATAGTGGGTTCAATGCAAGGAAGGGGCGAGGTGGTAGTGATCACAGCTCTTTATTGCAGTACAGCATAGTATATAGGGCTGCACTCTAAGACTGGAGAACTGGGCCAGTGAGGCCAACTTATATACAGTCAGGGTTCCTGCAAAAGCACCCTATTGGACTATTCAAAATGGTAGGGGGCCCGTGATTGGAGCAGGGCAGGAGGAATTTGGATCCTACTGTCCATTGTTCCCGAGTCCCCAAGCTCAGTCCTACAGGCTCCAATGAGCCAGGCAGGAACACCATTAAATATACACATTCTCATTCACAACAAATACAATAAAACAGAAGTAAATGGCGCAAAAACTAGGCACCTAACAATATAAAAGAAGGTCCCTACCAACCCAAGCCTGCAAAAAAGGCAAAAACAGGCAGAATAGATCTATATATTGTATTCTCTAGCCCTTAACTTCCATACACATGATAGAAACAGCAACAGATGCAGTGATTTTGGGGGACTTCTTGTCAGATGACAAAAAAAACCAACCCCTAAATCATTATTGGTCAGAGGTTTTGCAGAAGGGAATTTCTTTTCATGTTCACAAACACCTCCTTGAGTAAGCAAATTACGGGGGGCGAGAAAGCATCCATTTTGGGACTAAATTTTGAAAGAAGCAGAATAAAAGAAATTAGTATTTGAAAAGATAAGTCATAATCACAGTTTAAAGAAGGCATTAAATGGAAAATTTAATTAGTCCTGTGGGGAGGCATAGAAGACATTCTCTCCATAAATAATTTACTATAAAATCAGGTGTAAGATTCACACACGCACCTCCAATTGCTGGTGACACAAAGTGTTTAAATTCCCCGTAAGGGAATGGCTGTTTATGGGAGGTTGATGGGAGAACTATTTCTTCAGGTAGCCGGTTCAGGTTGACTCAGCCTTCTATCCTTCCAAGGTCGGTCAAATGAGCACCCAGCTTGCTGAGGGGAAAGTGTAGACGACCGGGGAAGGCAATGGCAAGCCACCCCATAAAAAGTCTGCTGTGAAAACGTTGTGAAAGCAACGTCACCCCAGAGTCAAAAATGACTGTTGCTTGCACAGGGGTCTACCTTTACCTTTATGTTGTATAGAATAAGGTTTTTAATCCTTGAAGATGAGAGGAGTGTTTTCTTGGAAGCTTCAAACATAGGGTTACCAGCTTTGGGTTAGGAAATACCCGGCGATTTTGGAGGTGGAGTTGAGTTGGGCGGGGTTTGGGGAAGGGAGAGACTTCAACGCCATACAGTCTATGATCCAAAGCAGCCATTTTCTCCAGGTGAACTGATCACCTGGGGATCAGTTGTAATCCCAGGAGATCACACCATTTACACCTAGCTCAAGTCAATCGCATTCCAGGCTTGCACTTCAACTCACATGGCGGAGGTGAGAGTTTGTGCTCTTAAGCAGTTCCAGACAGCAAAACCTAGGTTCACATCCCCAACCCTGTCACGGAAGCTAGGTGGGTGTCTCGGGCCTGTTACTCTCCCTCATACTGATCTACTCCACAGAGTTGTTGGTGTGAGGATAAAATGGAGGAGGGGAGAATGATGGTGAGCCATTGGTAGGTAGAGGTAAATTCATGTACATGGTTTAGATATTTATTAGGCCACCATTCCAGGACACAGAAAAGCAGTTTCAGAGGGTAGCCATGTTGGCAAATCGTGGAACAAGCTAAATTCAAGTTCAGTTGCACCTTACAGGCAGTGTTCCCTCTAAGCTGAGTTAGTGTGGGCTGGCTCACAGTTTTTTAGCCTCCGGTTCATACATTTTTGTCTTAGCTCAGGAAAAATGGCCCCAGAGCAAGCTAATTCATGCAGCAGCTCACAACTTTAATGCCAGTAGCTCATGAAGTAGGATTTTTGCTCACAAGACTTCACAGCTTAGAGGGAGCATTGCTTACAGTACAACGGAATTTTTGGGGTACAAGCTTTCAAAAGTCAAAGCTTCCTTCATCAGGTAGAGAAGCAGGTGCACCTCACAACTGTCCACCATGACCAAAAATTAACTGGTTGAAACATTTTTTGGATTCTGGGAAAAATATCTCATCAGACACACACATAGGAGGCATAAAATGATTGAACTCTTGAGTAGCAGGTTGAAAGGGGCCTCTAGTAATGAGTAATGTCAGAGAGAGGAAAGTATCCAATCGATGATCCTCAGTCTGCGGAAAGGCGTTATAAACCCTCAAACACGTCCCTGTTTTCATCAGTGAAATGCTGAAAGGTACATTAATCCCTTGCTACTTGATCACTATCTAGTAAAACCTGAGGAGAAATGACACACATCCTGGGTACTGCAGAAACCACTGTGCAGAGCGGGGTCCCTCAGACATTGCAGTGCTCAAGAGCAGAAAATCAAACGCGCTTCCTACCTCAAAGATTCACATGAGGCACAACTAGGGTTGCCAATCTTTAAAGGATGGATGGAGATCATCTTGAGGCTACACAACTGATCTCTAGACTAAAGAGATCAGTTCACCTTGAGCAAATGGTTGCTTTGGAAGGTACAACAAAAATATATATCAACCCGACACTTGGGCAATAACACAAGGAATTAAAGTTCCACGCAGATAATTTCATAGTCTAGTTTTTGTTGTATCTATTGTATAATTACCGACATTCCATATTGATTGTTATATGCTTTGGAAGGTAGACACTGTGGCATTACCCCCCACTGAAGTCCCTCCCCTTCCTAAACCCAACCATCATCAAGCTCCACCCCCAAAATCTCTAGGTCAGGGGTGTCAAATATCTGGCTTGGGGGCCGAATCAGGCCCCCAGAGGGCTTCTATTAGGCCCCCAAGGAGCTGGCTGTCATCTGCTTCCTTCTGCTTCTCTCTTGCTTCCTTCTGTATCACAGCTTGCTTTGCCAGGTTTGCTCAATCCCACAGGAACTACAGAGCAAAACCTCTATTTTCTTCATAGGCTGAGGGGGAGGAAGAGCTTGCTTTGCCAGGCTCTCTCAATCGCACAGCAGAGCTACTGAGCCAAGCCTCTCTTCCTTCTATTGGCTGAGGTTCCTCCCCCTCTTGGTCCCCTGGGGAAGGAAGGAAAGAGCCAGAGCTTCCTTTGCCCTGTTCCCTGGATCCCATGGGAGAAATACAAAGGAATCACCTTTAAGACCCAAGAGTACTAATGTTTTAAGCATGTTTTAAGTTTTTTTTTAAAATCTTTAATTGTGTTTGTCTGTGTGTGTCCTTTATAAAGTTTATATATCTGCTATTTAATCCTAGTTATAAACAATTTTATTAGTAACATATGGTAGTAGAACTATTTCTACAGCTTATAAAAAAAAAGCCTTAAGATGAAAGCATCATTCTACCCCACATCTTACTTTCCTCCCACCCCACCCCCCAATAATTGACCCCCGCCAGTGTTGTTTTTTAAAAAACAGATATTAAAGGTACCTTTAACTATCAAGAAAAAACAAAAATTGATTAAGAAAGAGAAAAAAAGAGAAAAAAAAACCCCTTCAAAAGTTATATTCTTGTCTTAAAGGTCTTAATCTTCAAAAATTGTCCAGTGTCCTTTTATTTTCCACTCTTTTTCAACATATCTTCTGAATTTCTTCCACTCCCGATTAAAGAGTTCTAAATCGCAGTCTCTTAATTTTCTTGTTAGCTTATCCATTTCACTCCATGACATAACTTTTAAAGTCCAGTCCCATTTTTCTGGTATTTTTTCTTGCTTCCACAACTGCGCATACAATGTCCTAGCAGCTGAGAGCAAGTACCATATTAAAGTTCTATCTTCTTTTGGAAAATTCTCCATTTGTAATCCCAGCAAAAATGTCTCTGCTTCTTTTTTAAATTCATATCCTAGGATCTTAGATATCTCTTGTTGAATCATCTGCCAAAACATTTTAGCTCTTTCACAAGTCCACCACATATGGTAGAAAGAGCCTTCATGCTTTTTACATTTCCAACACCTATCTGGCATCTTATTGTCCATCTTTGCTAATTTTTTTGGAGTCATGTACCATCTATACATCATCTTAAAACAGTTCTCTTTAATACTATGACATGTTGCGAGTTTCATAGAGTTTTTCCACAAATGTTCCCAAGATTCCATTTTTATTTCTTTATTTACATTAATTGCCCATTTTATCATTTGAGATTTCACTACTTCATCTTCTGTGGTCCATTGTAAAAGTAATTTGTACACTTTTGAAATTAATTTCTCATTATCTCCAAGCAGAACTCTTTCCATTTCTGTTTGCTCTTTCCTTATTCCTTCAGCTTTGATATCATTCTCCATCAAGCTTTTTATTTGTTGCATTTGAAACCAATCATATTTATAATTCAATTCTTCTGCAGTTTTCATTTCTATTTTCCCACTTTGTATTTTTAATAGTTGGTTGTATGATAGTTGTTTTTCCTTAACTGTTTTGGCCGTTAACTTTATCACTTCAGCCGGCACTATCCACAGAGGTCTTCTCTCATCGCCATATTTCTTGTACTTTATCCACACATTTAGTAAGTTGCTCCTTATATAATGGTGAGAGAAAAGACCGTCCATCTTCTTTTTCCCATAATACAAGTAGGCATGCCAGCCGAATTTTTTCCCATGGCCTTCTAGCACTAGAAGTTTTTTATTTAATAACGTTATCCATTCTTTCAACCATACTAAACAAATTGCTTCATGATACAGTTTCAAATCTGGTAATTGAAACCCACCTCTCTCTTTTGCATCTATCAGGACTTTCATTTTAATTCTAGGTTTCCTCCCGGCCCACACAAATTCCGAGATTTTTCTTCTCCATTTATCAAATTGCTTAGCATCTTTCACAATGGGGATAGTTTGAAACAAATACATAATCCTTGGTAAGATATTCATTTTTACTGCAGCTATTCTGCCCAACAATGACAAATTGAGCTTGTTCCACTTTAGCATATCTTCTTCTATTTTGCGCCAGAGCTTTTCATAGTTGTTCCTAAACAGATCAATATTTTTCATTGTTATCTCTACCCCTAGGTATTTTACCTTAGAGGTAACTTCACAACCCGTTAGTCTTTGTAGTTCTTGTTGTCTATTTTTCTGCATATTCTTACATAAAATTTTTGATTTTTCTTTGTTTATGTAAAGTCCCGCCAACTACCCAAACTCTTGTATTCTCGTTAGCAACAACGGTGTAGCTTGTAGGGGATTTTCATTTATAAACATTATATCATCCGCAAATGCTCTGTATTTATAGGTATACCCTTTTATTTGTAGTCCTTCTAAATCTTTTTCATCTTGGATCTGCATCAGTAAAATTTCAAGAGTCATTATGAACAACAATGGCGAAAGCGGGCAGCCTTGTCTAGTACCTTTACTAATTTTCATTTCGTCTGTAAGATCTGCATTGATGCACAACCTTGCCCTTTGTTCAAAATATATTGCCTTTATCATTCTTATAAAACTTTCTCCAAGCTCCATTTTTTCCATCACTGCAAACATAAAGTCCCAATTTAAATTGTCAAATGCTTTTTCTGCATCCGCAAAGAATAGTGCTACTTCCTTTTCTGGATGTCTTTCATAGTATTCTACAATATTTACAACAGTTCTAATATTGTCTCTTATTTGTCTTTTGGGGAGAAAACCAGCTTGGTCCTCCTTTATAAAATTTATCAGATATTGCTTAAGTCGTTCCGCCAGAATTCTTGTAAATATTTTATAATCATTGTTCAAAAGTGAAATTGGTCTATAATTTTTCACATTTGTGACGTCTCTTTCTTCTTTAGGTATCAAAGAAATAACGGCTTCCTTCCATGTATTTGGTACCTTCCCTTTAGCTCTTATTACATTCATCAGCTTCTGTAATTTTGGTATTAATTCATCTTTGAAAATTTTAAAATATTTAGCTGTATAACCGTCTGGCCCGGGAGCTTTATCATTCTTCATCACATTAATTGCTGCTTCAATTTCTATTTTTTCGATTGGGTCATTCAAAATTTTTCTCATATTTTCAGTTAAAGGCTCAATTTTTATTTTCTGTAAGTATTCATCTATCTTTTTTCTCTTTACTTCAGCACCTTTAAACAGCTTGGCATAGTACTTAAAAAATTCTCTTTTTATTCCCTCTTGAGTAACTATATCTCTTCCATCTATTACAATTCTACTAATTGTTTTGTTTTCTCTCTTTTTTTTCAGCTGCCACGCCAAGTATTTCCCCGTCTTATTTGCTCCTTCAAACGATTTCTGCTGAAGCCTTTTCAGGTTCCATTCCACTTCTTTGTTTAGTAAATGTCTTAGTTGAGTTTGTAATATTGATATTTCCCTTAGAATCTTCTTTTTCCCTGGTCTTTTCCTCAACGCACCTTCTTTTTTCTTTATTTCATTTTGAATGTCCAATAATTGTTTTTCTTTTTCCCTTTTATCTTTGTTGTTCAATGTAATCAACAACCCTCTCATTACTGCTTTATAAGTATCCCAGACCGTCTGGAAGTCAATATCTTCTTTATCATTCATTTGGAAAAATTCCTTAGTCTCTTTTCCTAGGAAAGTCACTGTTTCTTTGTTCTGTAGCAAATCTTCATTCAGTCTCCATCTTCTCAGTCTTTTGGACAATTTTGTAATCCACATTATTGGGTTATGGTCGGCACCGATTTTAGGCAAAATATCTATCTTCTTTGTTATAAGGCCTAGGTCTCTAGTTCCCCACAACATGTCAATTCTAGAAAAGGTCTTATGTCTTGCAGAAAAAAAAGTATAGTCCCGCACTTCAGGATTGAACTTTCTCCATATATCTTCCAAGTTTTCCTGTTTAACTAACTCAAAGAAAGACTTTGGCAATTTCCCTTCTTTCACACTATTTTTTTTCCCTCCGGATCTATCCAATGAGTTCTCAACTGTTCCATTAAAATCTCCCATTAAGAGTATTTGATCGTAGGTCAACTCATCTAGTTGTTGTATAATGTCTTTAAAAAAAACATCTTTTGCACCATTAGGTGCATATAGTCCCAATAACAGCATTTTTTTCCCATTTGATGTTATTTCCACTGCTACAAATCTTCCATCTTTATCTTTAAACATCAGTTTTGGCTCCAAGTCCTGTTTAACATAAATGACTACTCCCCTTTTTTTCTGTTTGGCTAATGAAAAAAATTCCCTTCCCAATTGTTTATTCCATAAAAATTTATAATCCTTTTGTTTGATGTGGACTTCTTGCAGACAAATTATGTTACAATTTTGCTTCTTAATCCAATGAAAAGTTGCCCTTCTTTTTTGTGGTGAATTTAGTCCATTAACATTCCAAGACAGTAATTTGTAATCCATCATGGTGCAAATTCTTTATTTTCTTCAAAAAATCTCCTCAACTCTCTAGCATTTGTAATTGTTACTCTCTTCCCCTGAAGTTCAAAGCTCAAACCCTCAGGGATTAACCATCTGAACCTTGTGCCATTGTCTTTCAGTTTTTCTGTCAACTTTTTGTATGTTCTCCTGTCGTTTATCACTTCTTTGGGTAGCTCCTTCATTATTCTCACTCTGCTACCTCTTATTATCAATGACTGTTCAAAGTTTTTCTTAATGATCCTTCCCACCATTTCCTTTGTCATAAATCTTACAACAACATCTCTTGGTAAGTTGTTTTTTTTGGCGTGTAACGAATTGACTCTATACATATGATCATACATATTCTTAGTCTTGTCAGGGTCTTCTTCTAAGAATTCTGCAATTATGTTTATTATATATCCTCTCAGATCATCATTCTCTTCCTCAGGTACTCCTCTCAAGCGTATCTGATTTTCCATTAATTTGCATTCGTGGATCGTCACTTTTTCTTGGACTTTCAGCAAGGTGGTATCATGTACTTTAACTTTCTCCTCCACTTCCTGTACTTTCTTGTCTATTTTCCCAATTTGGCCTTTAAGGTCATCCACTTCTTTTTTAATTACTGTAATAAGTTCTTCCTTCATTTCTTGCATCATTTTATTAACTCCCTTCATAATCCTGGCTTCCATAGCCTCCATTTGGTCCTGCATTTTTTCTAATGAGAGGGCTCTTGTTCGGGGCTGCCTGGGCTCTGACATTTAGGCAAGAAGCAGGGGAATAAAATAAAAATACCAAAAATTTCCGTCTCACAATTTACAAATTTGGCTACCAAGTTCAAAAGGTCTAAATTTTCTCTCTTATTTAGTCTTTGTTCTGTTCTTTTCTGAGCTTCCCAAGCCCAGATATATATTTTTAAAGAGATTTTTCCCCTTTAAAAAATGACGAAATTTTTAGCTTCACCAATTTGAAATTTGACAGTCAGGTTCAATAGAGCAGAGCTTGCCCTTTCCAGCAAGCCTATTTTCGCTGGTTTCTGAGCCTCCAAAGCCAAGATATTTATCAAAAAAGCCTTCAAAAATTCCAAGATGGCGGCCGCGATTTTTCCCCCTTTAAAAAAATTTTTTTTCCCCTTTTAAAGTCCTCCCAGGAGCCCACCAGTAATGTAGTCAATAGATCTTGTCCTCTTACCCTCTTTCCCGTCGATTCTGTTAATTTTTAAAGTCCCAGTTCTTTTTAAAACAATATTTTAAATCGGACCTCCCAGCAATGGCTGCCGATGTTTCTCTATGATGTAGAGTAGGCTTTTTTCTTTACTGCTTCCTGTCTGTATCAGCTTCAACTCTCATGGAAATCTCACGATACTTGACGCACTTCCTGTCTTGCTCAGAAGGATTGAAGAAGTATTCCAGTAATATTCCAGTGCAACGTGGCTATTTACATTCCAGGAAACCGCAAACTGCAAGTAGACACAACTAAATTTCCTTTTCGAATTTTAGCAGTTTTTAACACTGTCTTTTGTATTAAAACAGTCCCAACTTCTCAACTTCTTTCTTCTAATTGCAAGTTTTATATTTTCCCTTTCTTCCCACCTTTAATATATCCCTTTAGTCTGTAAATAACTCCGGAGTGAAAAGAGAGCTTCTGTACCTTTTTTTCTTCACTTATCCAAGTTCCACTGGTCTTCCAAAACTTTAGTTGTTTAGAATTGTCCCAGAAGGTTAGGATCTTGACGGGCTTATGCCAAATCGATGACTCTGAAAGATCTTGCAGACGATAACTATGCAAACTTCTGAGACCCCTCAAAGCCTCAAAGAAACCCCCTTCAGGGTTCCTTTTCAGCCAAGGTAAATCTCTTCCAAAGTTTTAAGTGCATGTCTTGGTCCTTTCTCTCACTGAGAAAGGTAGGCAGTGGGCTTAGATTGCCCTCCACTACCCCGAACAAGATCTTCAGCTTGCTCCCGATGTGAGAGACAACTCAGCCCGCCATTTTCCTCCCCGGAAGTGTCTGCTATTTAATCCTAAATAGGTACACATATGTTCCGGTCCAACATGGTCCGGCCTGACAAAGTCTCATTTATGCCAGATCCGGCCCTCATAACATATGAATTCGACACTCCTGCTTTAGGTATTTCCCAACTTGGAGCTGGCAACTACCATATGCATATCCACCAGGGTTACCAGAGCCCCTGGTGAAGCTAGGGATTCCCCACTCCCAGGCCCTGCCTCCCAGTTGTCCATTAACTGGCTGACAGGGGGATCTACCAGTAGAAACAGAAATGCCAGGTCAACGTTGCCGGTGTTACACAGAAAGTAACATAATCACATGAGCAATTTCCAGGTGACACTCTGGTACTTGGGCAAAAACTCTATGGCAGAAGCTGACTTTTCCACAGGAATTTTGTCCAAATACCAGAGTGTTGCCAAGAAGTCACTGACATGATGATGTCACTTCCTATGCAACACTGGCCACATGAACCAGGCCTTTCTCTTTCTCCTGGTATGTGCCCCCCATCCCCCACAAGTTGCCAGGAGGTACTTGAACACCCTAGTGGGGCCTGCCCAAGAGAGCTTTCTGGTGGATTGTCCCGGTCTTGGAATCTGCTACCTTTAATGACATTTCAGATCCTCTGCTTAAAGCAGCTTTATTTTATTTCATGGCAGGCTCCCTCTGCTACGATGAGTAAAATATGGTAAGAATATAGGGGTGGATCCAGCCAGCTTTTTCTGCTTCATCTTGCCTCATTACAGCCTATGTTCTAGATTTCACAGCAGCTGCCAACACAACACAAGGATCTTCACTGTGTGACTGACAGTAAGCTGTGGGAGCTGTTTTCTGACTGGCTCAACCTCCCATGGCAGCCATTTTGGGGCTCAGCCCACCACCCTGTATCAGAAATTCAAAGGTTTCTATGAGTTCAGAAAGATTGGATAGCCCTGATCTTACATCTTACAAATCATTTCCTCTGCCCTGATCCCTCAGGGAAAAGGGTGAACTGGACTCCCATATCCATTTTCCTCTTTTTAAAGAAAATCCAGATATTTAAATGCATGTTCTTCCCACAGGTGTTTTATCTCCCATCATCAAGCCATCGTGCAGATTATCTCTTGAGCAGCTGTTTTCGAAATCGAAACGAAGCATTGCCTGGCTAAATCAGGCGAGCAATCTGGTCTTTCTTTTCTCCCTTCCTCTCCTGATAGCTTATTTCACGGAGAAAAGAAACAAAAAATTGATTGGGCCAAGAAGGGGAGGGGGAAAGCTGATACAGCTATATTTTGACAATGGTATCAGTGTTTTTTTTCTGCCCAAATGGCTGCTGTTGCTAGGCTTCCAACTTGGTTGCTAAGGGGTTTCGGGGCACGTGAGAGTTGGAATGTCTGGGGGTAGCTGACTCAACTGCACTTTTCTCAAATCGGGGGGTTAATCCTTCAGGGACGTGACATTGCTCAATTTTCTCAAGTGGGATTTGGGAGGCGGGTTATTAGGGTTGCCAGGTCTGTGTCAAAAGATACCTGGAGACTTTGGGGGTGGATCCAGGAGAGGGTGGGGTTTGAGGAGGGGAGGGGCCTCAGCATGGTACAGTGCCCCAGAGTCCACCCTTCAAAGCAGCCATTTTCCCCAGGGGAGCTGATCTCTGCCAGCTGGAAATCAGTTGTTACAGCGGGAGATCTCCAGGCTGGCAACCCTATGCTAATGTCTGAGAGGCTTTAGGCCCAGATCTGGTTTGTTATTCCCCACCCCCTTTCCAGAGCATAGAAGACACTTTTCCACCTTGGATGTTATGAGGGGTGTCATGAGCCCTGACGAGGAGGAGCTGGAACGGTTAACAGACCTGGAAGAGTTGCCAGCCAGTTCCTCAGCTGAACCAACAGCAGCTGGTCCATCAATCTCTCTCCAGGCACCAGTGTCACCTGTTGACGATCAATCTCCTTCAAGCTCTCCTCCTCCCATCTCAAGAGTTTGAAGCAGGCTCCGGAAAGAACTTTCAGAGCGAAGACATGAGGCACACCAAGGCTTCAGATCTCTCAGCCCTGAGTTCTAGCAGAGTCACTGCTACCCAGGGAGCAGGCTGATTGAGACTCCCATATAGCTCCCACCCAGGACCTGGTAACCTTGTGGAAGCAACAAGTCTATTCTCTGGCTTGCATCCATGCTCCCTGATCCTAACCTGCTTGATTTCCTTGGCACCCTGACCTTTTGGCTTTTGGACATTGACTTCTGATTCCGGTTTGTGATTCTGCATTGGTGACTTGGCTCCTGCTTGACTTCCTGGACTTTGACCTTGGACTGCCTTTGGACTCCTGCCTGCCTGCACCCTGAGAACGTGACAAGGGGTCTCTCTCACATTATTTCAGTGGTACAAGAGACACTTCTCTTTTGCAATCCACCACTGCTTTGGCAAGGATCCGCATACCAGAATCATATGCATCATGTAGGGCTGCCGATCTCCAGGTGGTGGCTAGAGATCTCCTGGGATCACAACTGGTCTTCCGGTAACAGAGATCAGTTCATCTGGAAAAAATGGCCACTGTGGAGGGTGGACTGTATGGCATTATACCTCCTTGAAGTCCCTACCCTCACCAAACCCTGCCCTCCTCAGTCTCCAACCTCAAAATCTCCAGGCATTTCTACTTCCTGACCAGGAGCTGGCTACCCTAATTATATGTGTGCGACCAGCCATGTGGATGTCCCCTAGCCAGTCATCCTTTTTCTTCTTGGTGGACTGGAAAGAATTATGTCTTTCAAGCCATGAGAAAGAATCCAAGATTCCGTTCACTGCACTGCAAAGCAGCAAGATACAATGAGCCAATATTGATAGCAGCTCACCATATACATTGTAATGTGGTTACTAGGGTCAATGCATTACTACAAATATGCAGGGCTGCAGTGGGAGTCCCAGCGGGAGTTCTCCCCAGTTTTAGGGGCTTCTGGGGGAAATCCTGCCCCCAAACAGTGACATCACTGCAGGATGTCCCTGATGAGATGATGTCACCCAGAAGTGATGTCATCATGTCAGGGACATCACATGGCAACACTCTGGTTTGAGGGCAAAACTCTATGGTTTGAAGTCAGTTTTCTGCTCCCAAACCACAGCTTCTCCACACAATGTCCCCGACACAATGACATCATTTCTGGGTGATGTCACTGTGTCAGGGACATCCTGATACGCCCCCAAATTGCTCCCTGGTGCAATGAGGGGACCTGGCAATCCTACAAACATGGTGCATTCCAGCACCCTTGGTATGTGCTCTTATTAGGATTGCCAATTGCCAAGTGGGGGCTGGAGATCTGGGATTTCAAGCATTCTCCAGATGACAGAGGCCAGTAAGGAAGGAGCTCCTGTTGGTTTGCACAGTGTCATGATGAGAGACTTCTTTTAAGAAATGGTTATTTCCCCTGCTTTTTATTTTTAAAGAATCAAACCACTAAAGGTTGATTATGTAATGGGAAAGATTAGGATAGCAGTTTTTGTTGAGTTTTTCCCACCCTCCCCCATTTTGTCTTCGTTAGAAAGTTGCTTTTGTTTAGTTTACCCAGAAACTCTGATCTATCTTCGAAGTTCTGCTAACTCGTGTTTGGGGTCAAGGGGCTTGGTGTGTGTATGTACATACGCATATACATATGGGCACAATTGTAAAAGAAATTTCAATGGGTAAACAAACCATTTGGAGTCCCCCCCCCCTCCTCAATTCTTTCTTTTCTTTTCTTTTAAAGCAGTGGAGTACACATGTGGGCCTCTGGGAGAGGCGAAAAATGGAAATCAACTTCAATTATGCATGCAAAAAAGCCTCTGGATAACTCAATATTTACATAATTCAGGCTGGTTTCACTGTGAGAGACAGGGTTGCCACTTCTGATCAGGAAATTCCTGGATATTTGGGGGTGGAGTTTGGGGAGGGCAGGGTTTACGAAGACCGGCATTTTCTCCAGAGGAACTGATTTCTTAGTCTGGAGAGCAGTTGTAATTCTGGGAGATCTTCAGGCTCTGCTTGGAGGCTGGCAACCCTTTTTGACTCATTTTGAATTGGTGGCTGTTTTAAAATGGAACAAACAGGATAAAGCAGAAACGGCCCGATCTGCTCGAAAGGAGTTTGGCTGGCAATCCATGTTCTGACTGGTGTTAACTCTTTTTTTTTGATGTTCAATACGTTTATTTATGGTGTTTATTCTTCTGTGTGTTCACACACTTGTTATGGACATACTGAATACTGTTTACAACTGTATGTTTGTCATACCTTTTCATATTATGGGTTGCGGGGTAGTGCTTGGAAATCTCCTGCTATTACTGTTGATCTCCAGGCATTGGAAATCAGTTCCCCTGGAGAAAATGGCTGCTTTGGAGGGGGAACTCTACAGCATTGTACCCTGTTGAGGTCCCTTCCCCTCCCCAAACCCTGCTTTATCCAGGCTCTACCCCCCAAAAAATCTCCAGGCATTTTCCAGTCCAGAGCTGCCAACCCTAGGGTAAGGTGTTGTTTCCAATTTGTTGAATACAATCCGGCCTCGGATTCAGTGGGAGTTCACAAGAGTGCAGCTCCTGAACCTTTCTGCGGGTTCCACCTCTTCCTTCTCACCTTGTCCATGGAATAGTGGGTGCAGCTGCATAACAATCCCTGGATGAGCTCCACCACCTTTTTTTTCTACAAAACGACCCTTGCTTACAATACAATATTTTCTAATATATTTTATTGTACTTGGGAAGGGAAAGCAAACATCTTCACACCATAGCACAGGGTGGCCAACTTGCACAACATATTGATGTCACCCGGAAGAGATGTCATCACGTCAGTGATGTTGGGGCAACACTCTGGTTTTGAGGCAAAGCTCCATATTAAATCCACCCTCAAACCATAGAGTTTTGACCAAAAACCAGAGCATCACTGCATTGGGGACATCCCTGTTTAGGGACAGGGTTTCCCCTGCCGGCCAGCTGGTCCACAGTGGGGAGCAGCCTAGGGTTGCCAAGTCCAATTCAAGAAATATCTGGGGACTTTGGGGGTGGAGCCAGGAGACTTTGGGGGTGGAGCCAGGAGACATTAGGGGTGGATCCAAGATCAAGGCTGTAACAAGCATAATTGAACTCCAAAGGGAGTTCTGGCCATCACATTTAAAGGGACGGCACACCTTTTCAATTCCTTCCTTCCATAGGAAATAATGAAGGATAGGGGCACCTTCTTTTGGGGCTCATAGAATTGGACCCCCTGGTCAAATCTTTTTGAAACTTGGGGGGTATTTTGGGGAGAGGCACTAGATGCTATACTGAAAATTTGGTGCTTCTACCTCAAACAACAGCCCGCCCAGAGCCCCAGATACCCGCAGATCAATTCTCCATGATTTTCTATGGGAATAAATCTCCATAGGGAATAATAGAGTTCCCAGCAGACATTTCCCTCCCCTCCCCCCGCTTTCTGATGACCCTGAAGCGGGGGGAGGGTCTCCAAACCGGGGGATCCCCTGCCCCCACCTGGGGATTGGCAACCCTAGAGCAGCCCCTGGACCTGGGGACTGGCAACCGTAAGCATCAGTGACATTTCCTTATTTTTTTTTCAATTAACAATTTTTATTGAACTTTCTTTAACCTTGATACAACAGTCCTTTAAACCTTGAAAGTTACAGAACAGAGGATTTAGCATAGTAACAGGTATGCATATCTAATGTATAGAATTTAACAATTAAAATTTGCAGTATTTTGTGTAAACAGTAAGGTGAAAATAATTTTGAATTACTTAACTTAGCTTAAAATCTACCTAAAAAATAGTAAAGTAACTAAAAAGATACATATTTCCTAAAAGTATATTAATGATTGGTACATAAGATTACTTGGTATAATTTCCTGCTGAGTTAAAAAGGTAACTATTGGGAACCAAGGGATTACAATCTTTTTCTCATAAGACGACAAAGAAGAGATGTTATAACAACTAAAGGCAATTTTACTATAAATAAAATGTTCCTAAATTTTGTCAAACCAATTGTTGAGTGTAGGTATGCGTTCTTCCTTCCATTTTTTTTTTGCAATTAAAGTTTTTGCTATTGAGAACAATAGAACGACCATTTCTTTTTTTATTTCTGTCAATATTTTTAGTATTCCAATGGTTTAAGAATATAGTCTCTAATGATATAGACATTTCCCACTGCTCACTGAAGCAGCAGCAGAGGCTCGGAGGAAGCGGAAGATCGCTCACCATAGCAGGTAAGTTGGTAATCCTACCACAGCAAACAAAAATGTCAGTAACTAGGGGTAGAGCTAGAACAGCCATAGAATATGACAAAACCAGCAATGGAGATATGAACTGCAAGTTTTTGGCATGTATTTAAGAATCAAATGAAATTTGTTGCATTTCTCATGTGGCACCTTGGCTAGGAACAGGAGGAAACATGCTGAGAACATAATTACACTGCAAATTTCAGGTGGGATCTAAACAGTTGTTTCGTTCAGTCTCATTAAGTTCCGGTCCTTACTATATCTCCAGCCTTACTTGGCTTTGCCCAAGTAGATCCCATGATCCCTAGCATAGCCTTTCTGGGTAATCAAAGAGCTCTGGGTAAGGAAATACCTGGAGATTTGGGGGCGGGGTCTGAGGAAGGCGGGGTTTGGGAAGGGGAGGGACCTAGCAAGGTACCACAGAGTTCACCCTCCAAAGCAGTCATTTTCTCCAGGGGAACTGATCTTGGTTTTCTGGAGATCATATGTAATAGCAGGGTCTCGCTTTTTTGCATAGGTTTGTGGTATGGGCTTGGCCTAAAATGGTGTGCCTGAGGGAATCCAGAGCCTATGGTAAAAGAAATGCTAATGTCTGTAAAGGGGGATGGTATCCAGTGTAGGAGAAAAGTGTGGTGGCCATATGCTGAATATACCATGTCCATGGCACAGGACCCCAAAAGTATGAGAAGTCATGTCCATAGTATTAGAGGGTTTGCAAATCAACCTCAGAAGCCCCTAAGGACATGGTCCAATCTGCTGATTAAACTATTGTTATATTATCTGCCACCCTGACCTGAATAGCCCAGGCTAGCCTGATCACGTCAGATCTTGGCAGCTAAGCAGGGTCGGCCCTGGCTAGTATTTGGACAGGAGATCTCCAAGGAATACCAGGGTAATGATGCCAAGGCAGACAATGGTGAAACCACCTCTGAACATCTCTTACCTTGAAAATAGGGACGGGAACAAATCAAAGCATGAATTGCAATTTGTGCCTAAAATAGCCGATTTGTTGATCGTTGTGAATCAGTTTGGGTACTCAGGCTATGCATGACTTGCAAAACGAAGCGGCTTGTTTTGGGGGTGTCGTTACGGGTGGAGGATCCTCCTCAAGTGCCGCAATGTGCCCAGCATGATGACATCACCCAGAAGTGACGTTATTGCACTGGGCACATTGCCGGGATGACACTATCACTGAGGGAAAACCGTATGGCAACATGTCTGGCACGATAGCATCACTTCCGGATGTATTATCACGCAGGGCATGTCGCGGCATGCCTGTACATTCTAGCCCTCTCTGGGGGTGTTCCATGCCTTCCTGAGCCAAATGAACCAATGGAACACAATTCGTTCAGAAAATCAAAAAAACCACGAACCAAACTAAACCACCAAACAGGCAAAATCAAGAACCATGAAACGAACCACCCCTACTTGAAAACCCTGTGGGGTCGCCACAAATCAGTTGTGACTTGATGGCACTTTCCATCGCCATAATATCTGCCAAATTTTTAAAATCCAAAACAGGAAGGTTTATGTTCACCCTTGAGGTTTTGAAACTCTCGCTCCCTCTCTTCTCAATCCATTAAAAAAAAAAACCCAAAATGTAAAAGCAGTCCTCCTTCATCTGCATATAATTAATATTTCCCCGAGTTCAGATCATAATTCTGAATTATGTTAAACGCTTCGGAGGATGCTTTGTATTCCCATGCTTTAAGAGTGAGCCGATTTATGTATTCTGCTACGCCTCTTTTTGCAAATTTTGTGCTAGGTTTATCTGGCAAGGTTTGCCGGCTGAACTTCGGATCAGAGGAATTTCCCTTGATTAATTTGCCAAGTCACCAGCAGCCTCTTAAAGAGTTCTGCTTTGATGTATTAGTTTGGCTTCAGCAAGGCTTGTTAAAAGCAGGCGCTTTGCAATCAACCTAAGTTGGGTTGTAAAACATGCGTCGAACCAATCATTCTGCGGAGCACCTTGTACTGCATAAGCTTGGGTCCCTCCGGCTAATTAGCAGACTTTTTGCTAAGTGACAGGTAGCTCCTAACGGACCTGAATAGTGGAATTTTTGCTCCTATACAGGGCCCGTCCTAGACTGTCTGACATCCTAGGCAAGGCTAGCTTCTCTCACACACACACCCTGCACTGATAACGTGGTAGCCACAAGTATCGGGACAATCTATGTATGGTTGGAATAAACTTAGTGGCTGGAGATCTTCTGGAATTTCAACTGATCTCCAGGCAACAGAGATCAGTTCACTTGGAGCAGATGGCTGCTTTGGAAGGTGGACTCTATGGCATTAAACACCCCACTGAAGTCTCTCCTCTCCGCAAACCCTGCCCTACTTAGGCTCCACCCTTCCAAATCTCCCACGTATTTCCCAACACAAAACTGGCAACCCTAGTTAGAAGGCTCTGGGTATGTGAGATGACAATGTCTGAAATGGTCATCTGAGCCAAGAATATGAGCAAAAGAATACATAAGAACATAAGAGTAGTCATGTTGGATCAGGCTAATGGCCCATCCAGCCCAACACTCTGTCACACAGTGGCCAATATGTGTGTGTGTGTGTGTGTATACCTGGGAATCCCCTGGAATTACAACTCATTTCCAGACTACAGTGATCAGTTCCCCTGGGGGAAATGGATGCTTCGGAAGATGGATTCTATGACATATAACCTAACGTTGCCACCTCCCGGTGATGGCTGGAGATCTCCTGCCTTACAACTGATTTGCAGGTGACACAGGTCAGTTCACCTGAAGAAAATGGCCACTTTGGAAGGTGGACTCTAAGGCATTATACCCCACTGAAGTCCTTCCCCTCGCCAAACCCTGCCCTCCTTAGTTCTACCCCCCAAATTTTCAGGTATATCCCAACCTGGAGCCGACAACCCTAATTTTACCCAACCGAGGTCCCTGTCCTCCTCACATTCTACCTCCAAATCTCCAGGAGAAATTCACTTTGGGGCTGACAACCCTACCCCCCATTCCCTGCTGGTAGCCGGGGGAGGGGGGGCCTGGCAACCCTGTAAAGAGAGCCAGTTTGGTGTAGTGATGAAGTGTGCGGATTCTTATCTGGGAGAACTGGGTTTGATTTCCCCACTCTTCCACTTGCAGCTGCTGAATGGCCTTGGGTCAGCCATAGCTATCGTAGGAGTTGTCCTTGATAGGGCAGCTACTGTGAGAGTCCTCTCAGCCCCACCCACCTCACAGGGTGTCTGTTGTGGGGGAAGAAGATATAGGAGATTGTAAGCCGCTCCGAGTCTCTGATTCAGACAGAAGGCGGGGTATAAATCTGCAGTCTTCTTCTAAAATCACCACCGAGTTACCTGTATGAGTCCCACATACACATCTGTGATTAGCAATTAGCATTGCCTTCCATACCTCCTATACCCCTGCAGTTTTTGTTTTTAAAAATTAATGAACAGATTTCTAACATGCAGATATTCTCAGTCCTTGGCAGAACGTGTCACTGCAATGAGACCTGGCCAGCCATGCAAACCATTTACAATTGTTTAAAGAGCCCTCTTATTTGCAGTGCAAATGTTTCCCATTAACTGTCTCCTCCTCTCTCTATGTATACCCCCGAGATCTGCCCCTTGCCTTGTCTGTCTGTTGAAGAGCAACAACAAAAAGCAAAAGCTGGTATACTTCAACAGGCCCTAAAAAGATTCTGGCTGCAATCACACAGACTTGACTAAATAACGCACTTTCAGTCCACTTTCAATGCACGTTCTAACTGGATTTTGCCAGTTCACACAGTAAAATCCGGTTGGAAAGTGGACTGTAAGTGCATTATTTAGCGTGTGTTTCTTGCATCTTGGATTCCTTACTATTTCATGGTCCCATGGGTCAGGTGTTCATTAGGAGACCAGAGTTTCACGAGAATCAAACAGGCACAAGCTTTCATGCTTCCGTGGGCCTGATAAAAGATTCTGTTCTTGAACCTTGCATCCCCTACTACTTTGCAAATTGTCCCACGGGCCGAGTGTTTATTAGGAGAACAGAGTCTCACTGCTTGCAGAGTCCTACCACACCTTGTCCCCAAGAGATCTTCTTGGCTGTCTCTGACATTCTTCTAAGGGGCCTGTGACTTTTGACAGTTAAGCCTAGTGGGTGTTTTATATCTAATACATACCCCCAAATAGAAATGCAGCTCCATCCCCACTAAACTAGCAGTACAATGGCTGAGAATGGGGATGGGGGTAGTGGGAGAGAAGACAATGGGGAACTACAGAAGGTAGCAACTTGGAACAGTGGTAAATCCAACAGTTTACGTGATCTTATGAAGCTGCCTTAGACTGAAGCAGACCCTTGGTCCAGTATTGTCTACTCAGACTGGCAGGGGCTCTCCAGGCTCTCGGGTAGTGGGCTTTTGTGTTACCTGCTTCCTGATCCTTAACTGGAGGTGTTTGGGCTTGAACCTGGGGCCTTCTGCATGCTAAGCAGATGCTCTGCCACTGAGCCACGGCCCCAGTTATTGGGAGGGGGAGCCCTCGGCTTGAAGCATCCTGGGCGGAAGATGCCTGGATTATTTTTCCAAGAAAGATTGCACTAAATGGTTCCGTTATTCAAATGAATGTCATTTTATGCAAATTAGGTGCTTTGTTTTCCCTAACTGTGACACTTTGATTGGTGTTTGGCTCTTTAAAAAACAGCCGGAGTTTGTTTTGTTTTTTTTTTAAAAGGGAATAAATATGTAGGGCACGATTCAGGCTAAAACAAGTCCTTTTGAGGCTCGCTGACTTCAATGGGAGATGTGAAGTTTAAAAATTCCTCATAGGAATCAACGGGCAAGATTTGCCCCCCATCCCCATCCTCAGCAACTGTACTGCTAGTTTAACGGGGATGCAGCTGCATTTCTATTTGGGGTATGTATTAGATATAAACACCCACTAGGCTTAGCTGTCAAAGTCACAGGCCCCTTAGAAGAATGTCAGAGACATCCAATATCTCTTGGGGATAGGGGTGGAATTCTAGCAGGAGCTCCTTTGCATATTTGGCCACGCCCCCTGATGTAGCCAATCCTCCAAGAGCTTACAGGGCTCTTTTTTTGTAAACTCTTGGAGGACTGACTACATCAGGAATGCAAATCAATACGTCCCAATACGCATGGATTCTTTTTTGGGGGGGGGGGATTGTATTTATGTATGCGTGTGCGTTTATGTGTGAGCATGCACCTGGAAGTCATGGTGACCTCTGGTGACTGACTCCTACTGAGGGCCTGGAGAATAATCAGGGAGGTGGTTTAATAAAGCCTGCACCCACCTCCCAACTCCTGGTATTCCAAGGACGTCTCCCATCCAAATACTTGCCAGATTTGACTCTGCTTAGCTTCCAAGATCTGATGAGATTGGGGTTGCCTGGGCTATCCAGGCCAGAACCTGCATGTATATTTTTAATTTGCAGGCCTCCAACTCTTGAGGTTTTGTAGAATTTAGTGGCTGAGGGAAAGGGAGTTGCTAAATGCTGAAAGAGAATACAGAGGAATGGGGAGATTATGGCCAACAGAGGTTACAGATGTTAACAGGGAAATGGAATTGGAAAGACACAGAATCTCCACTAACATTCTGGCTGGATCTTCACTGTCTTATGTTCCAGCAATTCATATGTAGTTGATACTAATTTTAAGAGCCCCATGGAGCAGAGTGTTAAAGCTCCAGTACTGCAGTCCTAAGCTCTGCTCACGACCTGAGTTCGATCCCAGCAAAAACTGCTTCAGGTAGCCGGCTCAAGGTTGACTCGGCGTTCCATCCTTCTGAGGTTGGTAAAATGAGTACCCAGCTTGCTGGGGGGAAAGTGTAGATGACTGGGGAAGGCAATGGCAAACCACCCTGTAAAAAGTCTGCTGTGAAAACGTGAAAGCGACGTCACCCCAGAGTCGAAAAAGACAGGTTGCTTACCTGTAACTGTAGATCTTCGAGTGGTCATCTGTGCATTCACACTCATGGGATAGTGCGCCTGCGCCGATCCCCGAATCGGTATCTGAAAAAGCCCGGGATTTTTCCGCGCTCGGCGCCAATGAGCATGCGCAAGCGACCCACTGCGCATGCCCACCAGCGCCCACGCGGCAATCCCGCCAGTTCCTCCCTGACCGCTGAAAGCCCCTTTACTGAAGAGAGACCGTCAGCAGCGGGGAAGGAGGGCGGGTAGTGTGAATGCACAGATGACCACTCGAAGATCTACAGTTACAGGTAAGCAACCTGTCTATCTTCTTCGTGGTCTCTGTGCCTCACACTCATGGGAGATTAGCAAGCAAAGCATACCTGGAGGCGGGAAGACGGTCAGCCTGAAGAAACAGCTTGCAACACCGCAGCTCCCAACCGAGTCCTCTGCTGAGCATGCACGTCCAGCGCGTAGTGCTTCATGAAGGCATGCGGAGAAGACCAGGTAGCCGCCTTGCAGACATCGGAAAGGGACACACCCTTCAGGAATGCCACCGACGTGGCCATCGCCCTTGTGGAGTGTCCACGAACAGGTCCAGGTAGAGGCTTCTTAGCCAACAAATAACAAAGTCTGATCGTCTCAGTGAGCCATTTGGACAGTCTCTGAGAAGAAATTTTGGAGCCTAACTTCGGGGCAGAGTAGGAAACAAAAAGTTGATTGTCCTTACGAAAACCCCGTGAACGGTTTAGATAAAACAGGAGGGCACGCTTAACATCTAACGCGTGCAGTCTGCGTTCCTCATCCGAGGAAGGGCTAGGGTAAAAGGTGGGCAACCAAACCTCTAAGTTAAGGTGAAACTGGGAAACCACTTTCGGGAGAAAAGTAATGTCTGGGGCCAGAGAGACCCCAGCCTCTCTAAAGGCAAGGTATGGGTAGTCACACCGCATCGCTGTGAGCTCCCCTGCACGACGTGCCGAAGTGATGGCAACTAAAAATGCAGTCTTCCAAGACAAAAGTTGCAGGGAACATGTCGCCATAGGCTCAAAGGGGCGACGAGTCAACTTGTCCAGGACCAAAGTCAAATCCCACAGCTGTGGAGGGGATCTAGACGGGGGATGAAGGCGGAACAATCCCTTCATAAATCTCTTGGACTGCGGGTGAGCAAAGACAGAGTAACCCTCAACTGAATCATGAAAAGCAGAAATAGCTGCTAAATAGACCTTAATGGATGAGAATACCAGCCCCTCATCCACCAAGGACAAAAGAAACTCAAAAACTGTGGGCAGCCCAACAGTGTCAGGTGACATTGGAGAGTCAACCACAAAGTCACTGAACTTTTTCCACTTCCTCTCGTAAGAGGCACGGGTGGAAGGTTTCCTGCTACTCTGGAGCACTTGTTGAACCCTGGTGGAGAAGTCTAGTGGTCGATGAACCACGCTGTCAGCTTCAGGTGCGGCACGTTGTGATGGAGCACGTGCCCTCCCTGGGCCGACAACAGGTCCGGTTCTGCCGGGAACTGGTAAAAGGTCCCCCTCGACTGCTGGAGCAGAATCGAGAACCAGCCCTGACGGGGCCACCACGGGGTCACCAGAATGCAACGTGGCTTCTCCTGCACTAACTTGTGGACCACCCTCGTTAGCAAAGGTAAGGGCGGGAACATGTACAGGAACCAGCCCTCCCACCGAAGTAGAAGTCCGTCTCCCAAGGAAGCCGGATCCGCACCTCCCCTGGCACAGAACAATGGGCACTTCTTGTTCTGCGCTGTGGCGAAAGCATCCAGCTGTGGGTAGCCCCAGAGTTGGAACACCGGCTCTAGGAACCTCCATTGCAGTTCCCATTCGTGTGGGGAGGCTCCACCCCTGCTGAGAGAGTCCGCCTGTATGTTGAGGACCCCCGGCAGATGTGTAGCTTTTACAAAAATGTCTCACTGGAGACACTCCTCCCAGAGATCCATCGCCAGTGAGCATAGCCTGCGAGACACTGTCCCCCCCTGTCTGTTTATATAGCACAGGGCAGTGGTATTGTCCGTAAGCAATGCCACAGTCTGTCCCACCAGCAGTGGACGGAACGATCGAAGGGCAAAGTGAACTGCTAGCAGTTCTAGGTAGTTTATATGGCACCGGCTCAGTTTCGGTGGCCACTTGCCTCCCACACACAGCTCCTCCAGGTGGGCTCCCCACCCCCACATGGAGGCATCGGTAGCGATGGTTACTGTAGGGGTCGGCAGATGAAAAGGGGCCCCTTGACGGATGTTGCTCTCTGTTCCCCACCATTGCAGGGAGCGGAGAGTCCCGGGTGGAATGGTGAACCTCTTTCGAGGTGAGTCTCTGAGAGGCCGAAAGTGGCGCAAGAACCAAATCTGTAGGCCTCTCATGTGCAGTCTTGCGAAACGTAGCACGCTTGTCGTCGCGGCCATCAACCCCAGCATCCGCTGGAGCTGCTGAGCCGTGCCCCACCGCCGCCTTTGAAGTAGCTGCACCAGATTGATGATGTCCTTCGCTCTCTGCGAAGGGAGGAATGCTCGATGTTGTTGAGTGTCCAACAGAGCCCCTATGAATTGAACTGTCTTTGAGGGAGTGAGATGGGATTTCTCCAGGTTGACTTGCAGCCCCAGGGTGCCAAGAAGACGCAGAGTGGTAGCGATGTGGGTTGTTAGACTCTCCCTCGACTTCGCCACAAGAAGCCAGTCGTCGATGTATGGGAAGACAACGACTCCCTGCAGACGAAGATGGGCAGCCACCACACTCATCAGCTTCGTGAACACCCGAGGAGCAGTAGACAGTCCAAACGGCAGGGCCCTGAATTGGAAGTGACGAGCACCCACTGCAAACCGTAGGAAACGCCTGAACGCGGGATGGATGCTGACATGAAAATAAGCATCCTTGAGGTCCAGGGTCGCCATCCAGTCTCCCTGATTGATGAGGGGCAGGATTGTTTGCAGCGTAGCCATTCTGAACTTCTGGTACAGAATAAATTTGTTCAGACTCCGAAGGTCCATGATAGGCCTTAGGCCCCCGTCCCTTTTGGCAACCAGAAAGTACCGGGAGTAGAAGCCTCCCGTCCTGGCCTCCGGTGGAACTACCTCTATGGCTTGTTTCTGTAGGAGGTTGTTCACCTCCGCCAGCAGAGGTGGGGAAGGGGGAGTGGTGACTACCACGGACTGGTTTGGAGTCTGAACAAACTCTATTTTGTAGCCCTCTTCTATGATGGACAGAGCCCACCTGTCTGTGGAGATCAACTCCCAGGCAGGCAGGAAAGGGCGTAGGCGGATGGATGAATTCCCAACGGGGACGACGACGCGTGCTTGGAAGAAGTCAAACCCCCTGCTTCTGGGAGCGAACCCCCTTCGACTTGCTGGGCGGTTGTGATCCATAACGGTTCCTGCCGTTACCCGAGTAGGGTGATCGCTCGGACTGGGCAGGGCGAGGACGCCATTGCTCCGGAGAGAACTTCTGATAAGGCTTCTTGGTCCAGGGTTTGGACCATTGCTTGGATTTGGAAGCCTTAGGAGCAGATTGGACACCCAAGTTCTTAGAGGTTTTGACACTCTTGTCGAACTCTTGCAGCGCCGAGTCAGTTGTGGTGCTGAAGAGCCCGTCACCCTCAAACGGCAGATCTTCGATGAAGGTCTTAGTGTCCTGGTGGAGCGTGGTAGACCTGAGCCAGGAGTGCCGTCGAATACAGACTGCAGACGTAATCTGTTTGGCCGAGGCTTCAACCATATGTTTTGCTGCGGCCAGTTGTTGTCTGGCCACAGCGAGACCTTCTTTTTGTAGCCTGGTTGCAGCAGCCCTCTTTTCCTCAGTTAACGAGGAAAGGAAGGGGGAAAGTTGTTCCCACACGGCATACTGATATCTAGCCATGCAGGCGGCATAGTTAGACACCTTTATGCCGAGTGCCCCCGCGGAGTAGACCTTGCGGCCCATTCCATCAATCTTCCTCCCTTCTTTGTCCGGTGGGGAGGAGTGGACCTTCCTTGCCTTCGAAGAGGAGGAGACGACCACCGAGTTCGGGCGCGGATGGGTGAACAAGAACTCAGCCCCAGTCTCTTGGACCCTATACATATGGTCCAGCCGTTTCGATGAGACTGGCGTCGAGGAGGGTCGCGCCCAAGGCTCTTTGACCACCTGGAGGATCACCTTGGTCACTGGCAGGGCAACCGCAGTGGATGTGTTCCTTTGCATTATATCGAACACATTGTCGTCCACTACTGGCTCCGGTTGCGTCACAGGCAGCTTGAGGGTGGCGGCAATCCGCTTCACAAGGTCCCCATAGGACTTCAGATCCTCCGACGGCGAGATCGGGAGATCCTCGGCCGTCTGGGAACCCGGTGAAGGCTCCAATCCCTGAACTTCACTCTCCGACTCCGACGACGAGGAGTCCTTGTGTGTGGAGTGCTCCGAGAGCATCGGGGTCGATTCTCGCGGTGGAAGGATCGGTGGTCTTCGATCCACATCTACCGGAACCAACTGTCGATCCGGGGGAACCGACGCCGACGCAGAGGCCTTCCGAGACCGATGGGATACCCTCGACACCGATGAAAATTGGGATGCTTGCTCCCAATCGTGGTAGTCGTCCGGGTACCAACGACAGGTCTCGTACCGGGAGTAGGGAGGCTGCCACCTGCGTTGCTCCCACGGTGGTATCGGGAAGCGTTGAGGAGGATAGAATGTGTCTCGCCTGACTCGGGGCTTGAATGGTGGGTCGATCACCGGTGCCGACGCATCAACCTCCGAGGTCGATTCGCTTTCGGAGCGACGACGGGAGCCCGAAGACGAAGACCGTTGGGTTAAGTCGATTTCCGGCTCTTGTTCCGACGCCGACAGGCGCTGCTGGGCTGGGCTACGGCGCGGAGGCGTCCGAGGTTTTTTCGGAGGTTTTGTCGACGTCGATGTCGACGCACCGCCCGATGGGGAAGGAGTGCGGGGTCGCTTTCGCTTCTCCTTCGACTTCGCCTTTTTCGGAGGTCGGGTCCCCGAGTCCTCCTGGCGCTTTTTAGCGGGCGTATCCACCGAGCCCTCAAGGGAACGTTTCGTGGAGCCACGCTCTTCCGGCAAGTCCAAAGTCCGTATCGGAGCCGCATCGGCCGATGCGAGCTCCAGGGCCGGGGTTTCAGGCGACTTCGGTGCCGATACCTTCATCGGTCGATGGGGTGTAAGCGCCGATTCGATCAGTGCCGCAGATAATCGAGCCGCCCGGTTCTTCCTCGTCTGCTTCGAAAAGCGGAGACAATGCGGACACGAGTCTACTCGGTGGGCCTCTCCCAGGCACAGTAGACACAGGGAATGACCGTCTGGAGGGGCGATCTTCTTCCCACACGCACGACAGCGTTTGAAAAAACCCCAGCGACTTTCCATAGAAAGTAGCCGCAAAAAAACTCCCCAGAACAATCTGAGAGAGAAAAGAGGAGTGGGGGAAAAGCGCGGGCGAAGCGCCCCGAAGGGCCGTCCGGCGGGCGAACACAAAACGCTTTTTTTTTTTTTTCTAACTAACTAATTAACAACTATGAACTACAACTAACTACTAAACAACAACGGTAAACGGGCTAGAACGAGAAGAAAAGGCGAAGCCAAAAAAACTTCTCACCGACCGGGGAAACGGAAAGGTAAACCTCTCAGCGCAGCGGTCAGAAAGGAACTGGCGGGATTGCCGCGCGGGCGCTGGTGGGCATGCGCAGTGGGTCGCTTGCGCATGCTCATTGGCGCCGAGCGCGGAAAAATCCCGGGCTTTTTCAGATACCGATTCGGGGATCGGCGCAGGCGCACTATCCCATGAGTGTGAGGCACAGAGACCACGAAGAAGATCGACTGGTGCTTGTACAGGGGACTACCTGTACCTTTTTTTACTCCATACATTAATATTGAGATGGCAAGCTTCAAAGGACTGAACCATACCACAGAGTGTTCTGCTGGGATATATCAGTCTGTATCCTTGGACACTCTTAGTTGTCAATAATAATTTGTTGTCAATAACACTGGGACTCAGTTTGTTCTTCAGCTATAAGCCCAACTGCCTTTTGCCACTGGAATGACCAATGCACATGTCGATGAACTGGACGCTGGCTCAGCAGCCTGCTTTTATTTTTTTTTCGTGTTGTGCAAACATTTATTTATTCAGCTCATCATCCGTTTCCTGATTTTCATTCTAAAAATGGAAACTTTTAGAAAACAGCTGCAGAATTACTTTGGAAGAGTGAGAGATAAGTTCATGGCATCACAGGCACCAACCAATCAGTGCTGGCCACTCAGGCCTCCTGTTGTAAATTTGCTGGAATGTTATTTTTTTTCCCTGGAAAGGGATTTATTTTTTTTTTCCCCTGGAAAGAGTTTGACCTTGGAAAAGAATAGTATATTTGGAACAAACACAGGCTGCATCACCACATTGTTGGATATTGTACTCTCGTTCGTATAGAAATTAACTGTAAATAGAATATCTAGAATATTCCAGTTCCCTGATGGGGGATCCCTCACCCCCACCACTTGTTTTGCTCAGAAGGTTGGCTGGAAAAACCATACAAAATATGGCCACTGGGCCTAATGGTATGATGTCACTTCCAGGAAAAACATGAAGGTGATGTCATGCCTCACTAGATATCAGTGGACACTCTATGGCAAAACCATAGAGTTTCTGGCAATTCTTAGAGAAGAGTGATGTCAGGGCTGGGTTTCATCTGGAAATAGGATCATGCTGTCATTGACAGATGCCAGCCCCCCGGTCTTCGCTGGTTACAAGACTGTGCAACAGCTATAGCACAATGTCCAACAATGTGCAGATACAGCCTTGGGACACTACTTCCAACACAGGCCCACTTCTCTCTACATCAGACATCAGGCTTCTTTCAACAAAGGGGGAAGTGTCCTAAACAGCGGCAAAACCTGGAAGCTGGATTTCAAAGCAAAATGAATGGGTTTTGCACTAAAGTTTGGCCAATCTCCCTCCAGCAGGAGGACGTGGGCTTTCCAGATCAGGGGTTTGACTTTCAGGCTGTTAAAGCAACTGGCCTTGTTTTCTAACCACTCGCCAGCACAGTGGTAGAGCATCTGCTTGGCATGCAGAAGGTTCCAGGCCCAACCCACAGCATTTCCAGTGAAAAGGGCAATGCAACCGGTAATGTGAAAAACCTCTGTTCAAGACCCTGGAGAGCTGCTGCCTGTCCAAGCAGACAATACCGATCCTGATAGAGCAGTAGCCTGACTCAAGAGAAAGCAGATGCATCTATGAAACAGATTAGGATGAAAAGTCAAAAGCCAATAGTGAGCTTTGAATTGGGGTCTCCACAATCACAGCCCAACACTCCAAGCACTGCACAATGTTACCTCCGAATTTGGAGGTTGGAAATATTTTGACGTTTCTAACATAAAAGTGGATGAAGACAGAATGGGCATCAGGACACACCTGTTCTAGGAAGCGGGCATTTACAAATTAGAAACTGAGGAATACTGCGTACCCATGCATGCTCATAAGGAACAACCTTCAGAAAGTACACCGTGAATCTACCTAAGATAATTTTACTTACCAGCAGATAGGGACGGCTGGTGCAAATCTGAGGCATTGTTCATACATTCCAGGAGAATGCACTGACCCGCGGGGGTAGAATGTACTGTACCACTTCCAGATGCAGGTGCAAGATCAGAGGCTAAACCCCCCCCTCATTTTGTTTTATCTGTTCACTAAGACAAGTTATATGCTACCCTAGGGTTGTCAATTCCCCCCAGCCATCTACAGCAGGGGTGTCAAACATGTGGCCCAGAGTCCGAATCAGGCCGCCGGATGGCCCTATCAGGTCCCTGAGCAACTGGCTGTCATCTGCTTCATTATCCCTCTCTCTTACTTCCTTCTGCATCACAGCTTACTTTGCCAGGTTTGCTCCATATCACAGGAGCTACAGAGCAAAACCTCTATTTTCTCCATCGGCTGAGACTCTTCCCTTGGGGCTGAAGCAGGGGAGGGACAGCTTGCTTTGCCAGGCACATCAGAACTACTGAGCCAAACCTCTGCTCCTTCTATTGGCTGAGACTCCTCCCCCTCCTGGTCCCCCTGGGGAAGGAAGTAAAGAGCCAGAGCTTCCTTTGCCCAGATCCCTGGGCCCCATGGAAGAAATACAAAGAAAGCACCCTTAAGACTGAGTGCTAATATTTTAAGGATGTTTTAATGTTTTTTTTATAAAATCTTTGTCTTTGTGCCATTTATAAAGTTTACATCTCTGCTACCCAATCCTAAATAGGTACACACATGGTCCAGCCCAACCCAACATGGCTCGGCCTGACAAGGTTTCATTTATGTCAGATTCAGACCTCATAACAAATGAGTTTGACACCCCTGATCTACAGGGTATCAGTGTGGGGGTGGGGGGAGGTAGGGTTGTCATATCCAGATGGGAAAACTGGGTATTTGGAAAGGACAGGGACCTTAGTGGGGTACAATCAGGGCTGACTCTAGGGCATATGGCAACTAAGGCCAACTGGACCACTGCCCACACCTTTCCTCCCACCCACCCTCACCTCTTCGGTGAGGGAAATAGGTGAGCGCAGCAGTGCAGTGTGGCCCCTTCACCTCAGAGTGTTGCTCAGCCTCTTGGTGCACTCTGGGGCGCAGGAACCATGCTGCAACGCCGCACTTGCCTATTTCCCTCACCGAGGAGGTGAGGGTGGGGGAGGGGAGGGCCCTCCCCTCCCAACACTCCCCAGGATAGGCTAGCCCTAACCTGGTGGTCTGGAGAGCACTGTAATAGTAGGAGATTGTTGGTGGCAGGTAAGTTCACACTGAAATCATTTAAATGTATTAAAAATCAAGCATTGGCCTGGGTTGGGTTCCTCTCCCCCGCCCCCGGCAAAATAAAACGAACCTGAGGAGTCTATGCCCTGCTGTGGTGTGGTCTATGTAAACAGGAAAGAAAGGACCGCAGGGAGGAAGAAGGGAAGAAAGCTTTTAGGACACGGCAAAGGAGGGAGGGATTTTGGCACAATTAAGCAATTCTCAGCTCCCTTCCAACAATCCCTTTATTGTGCCTGCTGAGAAACAACTTCATTATATCTGCCTGGTTAGATAAGACAACTTCTCTGATCCTGCCTCCCCGTGTGCTTGTCTCCCCCTTCCCCGCCCCCACATCTCTGCACCGCTGTATCAGCTGATGCTACGCCTGCCAATTCTGCTGTGCCTTGAATATTTTGTTGCAGGAAGCATCAAAACTTGCAGGGGAAAGGAAGATGGAAGGGACTGTGTGAGGCAGTCGAGGAGGAAAAGGAAAGATCCCCTGCCCAAGCACCAGTCATTTCCAACTCTGGGGTGACGTTGCTTTCACAGTGTTTTCACGGCAGACTTTTTTTACGGGGTGGTTTGCCATTGCCTTCCCCAGTCATCTACACTTTCCCCCCAGCAAGCTGGGTACTCATTTCACCGACCTCGGAAGGATGGAAGGCTGAGTCAACCTCGAGCCGGCTACCTGAAAACCCAGCTTCTGCCGGGGATTGAACTCAGGTTGTGAGAAAAGCTTAGGACTGCAGCACTGCAGCTTTAACACTTTGCGCCACGGGGCTGTTAGTCAAGGAGAAGACACACCCAAATTCTTGCATTGCATGGAAGCTCCATCCCCAATGCCCACCCACCGTTTCTTCTGGGTTCCCAGGTCTCCTCCGGCTACGGTGGGGGATTGGGGGGTTAAGGTTACTGGACCCAGGTTGGAAAACTTCTGGAAATTTTGGGTGGAGCCTGGGGAAGACAGGGGCCTCAGAGGGGTACAATGCCGTACAGTCCACCCTCCAAAGCTTCCATTTTGCCAGGAGAACTGATCTCTGTAGGCTGAAGATGAGTTGTAATTCCAGGAGATCCCCGGGGGTCCAACTAAAGGCTGGCATGCCTACCTGGTTCGGCTTAAAAAACTTAAAGCCACATTCACATGTTACAGTAAACACATTTACATCCACCACGTATGTCTGTAAGGAACAGCCAACATGTGTTCACTTTACAAATAAAACCAAAGATTAGTACCTGGATAAACACGCAGTTCAAACGAACCTGCGTTGAATCTAACATGAGGATTACTCAATGCACGTATAAAGAAAAATCAAGCACACACTACACACTGGTTTTTTGTGCCTTCACTGTAAATTGTGAACAGGCCTTAACTCTTCTAAAGTTCTAGTAGTTCACAAGCAGCAAGGCAGCCAAAAATTCAATATGTTTTTTTTTTAATCCAGTTAATTGTATTATTACAGATAATGAACAGGTGGTTTTGCTTGGTGTAGAGGTTATGGAAGGCCCAGGAGCTGTGTCATAGCAAAATGTAATCTAAATAGTTGCCCCCCCCCAAAAAAAAACCTCACACACTACTGAGCACTGTGCAATTCCCAACTCCCATTTCTCCGTCAACAGCATTTGCTAAAAAAAAAAAAAAAAAGACCCAGAGAATCCATATTGTCAGTGAAATAAAAGTAACCATCAAGCAAAGTGATTTTTTCCCTCCATTTCACTTTAAACGTCGATCCAAGAGACTGTTCCTGGCTAATTTCCATCCTGTTGCATTGAATTAAAATGCAAATTGGACTCTGCACCAGCATCCCTGGGGTTGCGGAAAGTGGATGCTGGGATTGTTCATGATTTGAAGGCAACTGGCAGGAAGGAAACGGAGCTGATGACTTTTGGCAGGGGTGGCTACTCAGGGGAAAAAACCTGAACCCAAAGTTTGCATGCTTCAATTCCTGATCCACAAAAGGACCGCCCTCTCTAGCTGGCAGAACCTCTGCTACTACTCTGCTTCCTTGAGCATCCCAAGAGGACTTCACCTCACCACACTCCCAACTACAAATACAAGTTGATGGGGTGTGAACTGGCAGAGACTGACCAAGAGAGAGATCTTGGGGTCGTGGCAGATAACTCACTGAAAATGTCAAGATAGTGTGCGTTTGCAATAAAAAAGGCCAACGCCATGCTGGGAATTATTAGGAAGGGAATTGAAAACAAATCAGCCAGTATCATAATGCCCCTGTATAAATCGATGGTGCGGTCTCATTTGGAGTACTGTGTGCAGTTCTGGTCGCCGCACCTCAAAAAGGATATTATAGCATTGGAGAAAGTCCAGAAAAGGGCAACTAGAATGATTAAAGGGCTGGAACACTTTCCCTATGAAGAAAGGTTGAAACGCTTGGGACTCTTTAGCTTGGAGAAACATCAACTGCGGGGTGACATGATAGAGGTTTACAAGATTATGCATGGGATGGAGAAAGTAGAGAAAGAGGTACTTTTCTCCCTTTCTCACAATACAAGAACTCGTGGGCATTCAATGAAATTGCTGAACAGTCAGGTTAAAACGGATAAAAGGAAGTACTTCTTCACCCAAAGCGTGATTAACATGTGGAATTCACTGCCACAGGAGGTGGTGGCGGCCACAAGCATGGCCACCTTCAAGAGGGGTTTAGATAAAAATATGGAGCAGAGGTCCATCAGTGGCTATTAGCCACAGTGTGTGTGTATGTATAAAATTTTTTGCCACTGTGTGACACAGAGTGTTGGACTGGATGGGCCATTGGCCTGATCCAACATGGCTTCTCTTATGTTCTTATGTTATATGTTCCCTCTACTTAAATTGCCTTCGCTCTCTCCAGACAGAGGTCTTGCACCCTCATGCAGCTGGATACGGCCACCTTTGCCTTGCAAATTCCTCACAGTCAAAACCAAACTTTCAGTCCTCGCCTTCGGAAAATCCAAAACAAAATGTTTGGACCTGTTTGCTGGAAGCAAACTTTCTATTTGCACAGAAGTCTTCTGCAGGCAAAGCATCATATTCCAGAAACATGTTCTCTCATGTGGGCAAGCATTTCTTAACAACTAAAAAGCTTCCTAACAAAATGCTGTTGGTCTTTAAGATGCTACTGGACTCCTGTTCTTTTCTACTGCTGCGAACAAACTCAGCTACACATCTCGCTCTAAAAAGCTTCCACTCATCGTTTCTAAAAGCCCAAATAAACAAAAAATGTCACCTCACTTCCTGTGACCACGGCAGCTAACATTTTGCCATAGAGATACTTTCCACGTAAGAGTAAGGCAGCCATCCCTGTCCCAGCCATGGTAAGCGAAACACAATTGAGTCACTTCAGAAGATGATTTCCTTATAAAGGTTTTCAGCATGGCAGGAGCAGATATGCAGTCGGAAGAGGGTTACAAGCAGTATTCCCTCTAAGCTGAGTTAGTGTGAGCCAGCTCACAATTTTTTAGCCCCCCCCCCCCCAGTTCACACATTTTTGTCTTACCTCAGGGAAAATGGCCTCAGAGCAAACAAACATATGCAACAGCTCACAACTTTAATGCCACTAGCTCACGAAGTAGAATTTTTGCTCACAAGACTCCACAGCTTAGAGGGAACACTGGTTACAAAATCTGCAATGACCCTTCCCCATAACCCATCTCCTCCAACTTTGACCTTAGAATCTTTTCCCAGAATCCCAGTAATCATGACAAAATTTGTTAGCAAGGAAGACCTCTGACCATGCTTTTTGGTGTAGTGCCAGTTTGGTGTAGTGGTTAAGTGTGTGGACTCTTATCTGGGAGAACCGGGTTTGATTCCCCCTCTCCTCCACTTGCAGCTGCTGGAATGGCCTTAGGTCAGCCATAGCTCCCGTAGGAGTTGTCCTTGAAAGGGCAGCTGCTGTAAGAGCTCTCTCAGTCCCACTTCACGGGGTGTCTGTTGGGGGCGGGGGGGGGGGAGGTAAAGGAGATTGTGACTGCTCTGAGACCCTGAGATTCAAAGCACAGGGCGGGATATAAATCCAATATCTTCTTCTTCGTTTGAAGGATGTATGGCCTGACTCATCCTGTACTAAAGGGCAAGAGTCACATGAAAGGGCTCCTAGCTTCTTTACAAAGACACTGTTCTTCAGGGGGGGGGGGGACATGGCCAAGAGGGAGTTGTCCACCGCTAAGTGTTCAGCTAAGTGTGGGCTTCCCAGACACTTCCCCCTTCACAGCCTGTTCTGTCAAATTTTGCTAAGATAAAGAGACTGGAATGCGTTCAAGGCAGTCCGAGGGCTGGCAGGGAAACTACCTCCCCGTGAGGATGGATAACAGTCCCTTTGAAGAAGGTGCCAAGAAGTCAATCCGCGCTGTTCCACCGGATGCCTCCCAGAGAACTTTGCTGGCGGGATGATTACCATATCTCCCTAGGACCACAAGAATCCCAGGGCTGGAGCAAAGACATCCAATGCAGAGCTCGCCCACAGGCAATATGGGGGTCAGTGGTCATTTGGCAAATGGAGAAGAAAAACCCTGGACTCTGGGACTCTGATTTGGATTAATCCAATGTAATTCTGCTTTAAAGACTGCCTCTAACTAAGTGGTTACCAACTGCTAACCCCTGGGCAAAATGTGTTCTCCCTGTTCCAATTACTAGTAGAAAGGCAAATGGGAGGGAGGGGGGAGCTGCCAATGGGATTAGCTAGTTGCCAGAAAAGCTTACAATGATCGATACAAGAACTCGTGGGCATTCGATGAAATTGCTGAGCAGCCAGGTTAAAACAGATAAAAGGAAGTACTTCTTCACCCAAAGGGTGATTGGCATGTGGAATTCACTGCCACAGGAGGTGGTGGCAGTCACAAGCATAGCCACCTTCAAGAGGGGTTTAGATAAAAATATGAAGCAGAGGTCCATCAGTGGCTATTAGCCACAGTGTGTGTGTATATATAAAATTTTTTGCCACTGTGTGACAGAGTGTTGGACTGGATGGGCCATTGGCCTGATCCAACATGGCTTCTCTTATGTTCTTATGATACTGTGGATGTATAGCTATACTCACTGAGAGTGGGTTTAGCATATACTCTCAGTGAGTATAGCTATACATCCACAGTATTCCAATGTATTTCTTTTATAATAGTGTATCAGAATAATCAAAGATTTCAGGTTTTCACGGCTGGTAACATCGTTAGGGTTTGTAGAATCTTTCGGGATCAAGTGCCGTGTTCCACTGGAGAAAGTTTTCCTTCCAGACGTTTTGTTCTCCGCAGCTGAGAACGAAACGTCTGGAAGGAAAACTTTCTCCAGTAGAACACGGCACTTGATCCCGAAAGATTCTACAAACCCTAATATCAGAATAATGTTTTATATTGACATACTGAAATAAGGGATATTGGCTATTTATCCTACTACATATACTTAACCCATTTTCATTTTATGTATTCTTGTATTGTTTTCTAATGGCAGACTAGAATGATGTTTATAATGTATAGATTGATGTTGATAAGTAAATTAGGTGGACTACAACTAGGAAATACACGTCCTTTTGTGATTCACCTAGATTTACAGAAACGCCAATTGGCAGAGGACTTTATTACCTTTTATGGCTCTGCAGACCAAATGGCCAAGCCACACCGGTTTACCATGTGATCAGTCTGCATACTTAATCAACAAACTGCTTGAATTTCAGCCCACAATACCTGATCCCCTCGTCTGATGAAGTGTGCTTAGAGAGCACACGAAAGCTGAAGTTCTGAATAAAACTCGGTTGGTCTCAAAGGTACAACTTGACTCCTGCTTTGTTCAACATAGGGTTGTTAACCTCCAAGTGGGGTCTAAAGATCTCCCAGAATTAGAACTGATCTCTAGACTACAGAGATCAGTTCCCCTGGAGAAAATGGCGCCTTCGGAAGATGGAAACTATGACATTGTACTCTCATGAGGACTCTTTCCTCCCCAGAGCCTGACCTCCCTAAGTTCCACTTCCAAAATCTACATATATTTTCCAACCCAGATCTGGCAATCCAATGTCCAGGGTTGTTTTTGCACTCACCTTAATCAGCAGCGACGACCCTCTTCACCGCGCAGGATCTGCGCGGATTTCGCACTAATTGCCGCGGAGCACCCAGAAGAGCCGGAAAGTCCCGGCGCTTTTGCGGCGCAAACGGAAACTGGTTTTTGGCGGTTTCCGTTTGCGCCGCAAAAGCGCCGGGACTTTCCGGCTCTTCTGGGTGCTCCGCGGCAATTAGTGCGAAATCCGCGCAGATCCTGCGCGGTGAAGAGGGTCGTCGCTGCTGATTAAGGTGAGTGCAAAAACGACCCAGGTGTTTGGGCTTTTCTGGAAAGACTGTGTAAATTGGCTTTCCTAGAAGGACTGTGTAATTGGAGTCCAAATTATAGGATCCCATAAAATGTTATCATAGTAGATTCACCATGTATGATCCTTCAGATGCCTAGTAGGAGCTACAAATTAAATGTAACTCTTGCCCCAGCAACGGGGACCCATCCTTTTAAAAATGGCTTTTAAAAATGGCTGTGCCGGTACTGCACCAATTAGACAGCATCCGTGACATCAGCATGAAATGTGTCATCAATTCCTCTCCTACCTGCACCCCAATTAAAGGACAGGACTTCAGCATTGCTGTTTGCCTTTTCCAGTAACTAGCTGAAGCAGAAGACGTTATATAAAACAATAAAGATATGCATGCATGTTTGTACTGATTATAACCACTGTTTTCTAAAGTCTGTTTTTTTGGTCAGTGAGAACACAGCCTTGCGTATCCATTCCCACTCTGCCTATGCATTTGCAAATAAACATTTTTTTCACGCAGACACCTTCATCTCTTCTGAGTGAATTATTTCCCTGTGCGGCCATACAAGCAGGGAAAGGATGCTCCTTCATGTTTGAGTAGGCTTTAAAGTTCAGCGTCAACAACCACGGATCCTCCCCTGCCTGGGAAACCTTTCATGCCAATCCCACAGCTCTTGTGCTGTTCTACAAACTCTACCCCATCAAGCTACAAGTTGGGCCTGAGACGCATATCAGTTTCATACCGTTAGGAGAGGACAAGGGAGGAGGAATCTCTGCTGCATGAAATTTTATCAAAGTGGAATTCTTTCCCTTGTGAATTCTTTGGGCAACTGCTTTCTTTGATGTCATCTCATGTAGCAAATGCAAATTCCCCCCCTCCCCCCCAAAAAAAAACCAAAAAGAAAAATTCTCAATTAGCAGCCGAGGTGAGCCTCTGAACCATCTGGGAGATGCAAAATGAATAAGCCTCCTGATCATTACATATTTCCCCCAAGAGCTTCTCATGCGGAGGCAGCAATCCAGTACATTTGTGCCTCTTCCAATTCCAGAGTTAAATCTTAGGCTTCCACAGCTTCTTCCTTTTGACTGCCTGTTGGTGGTTTGTACAGGGAGGGGATTTTTTTCCATTGATCAGAGATGGCCAAACTGCGGCTTGGGACCTACATGTGGCTCTTTCACACATATTGTGTGGCTCTCAAAGCCCCCACCACCTCATCAGCTGGCCTGAAGAAGGCATTTGTCTCTTTAAATCACTTCTCCAAGCCAAGCTAGTGGGTGGCTCGGAGAATGCATTTAAAGTTGCTTTCTTCCCCCATCTATTTTCCTTCCTTCCTTCCTTCCTTCCTTCCTTCCTTCCTTCCTTCCTTCCTTCCTTCCTTCCTTCCTTCCTTCCTTCCTTCCTTCCTTCCTTCCTTCCTTCCTTTTTTTCTGCTTGTCCTAGAGAAAATGGCAGCTCTGTGTGTTGCTGTTATCTGATGGATCTTTGACCATATTAAACGATGAGGAGGAGGAGGACAACAACGATGATGATGGCAGCAGCTTCGGAATGTGGATTAGCAATAAATTATTATTGGCCTTCTCTCTTCCTCCACCCCAATTGCCTTCTGAGGGAATACTCTTACTCTCTTTCGCTTTATTCCACCTTCCATCCACACTCTCTTGCTGTTTACGACAGGAGGTGATGCCTTCCCCTACAGCTGTTGCATCTGTACAGTTGGCTGGGACAAAGCCTGCATCTGGGTTATACTAGGTGGAAACCAATTCCAACTGTAGAGGAAGATAGAATTTCACCGTCTTACCTTTCAAGACACTGAGAAACTTTCCTGCATCTTTATACAAGAGACCTGCACTTTCTGTTGCTCTGTCTGTGCTGGAATTGTCAGGGGCTCACAGCTGGCGAACCAATAAGGAGCCATATTGGAAGTGGTCCGTTTTGAGCATCAAATTCCACCAAGGCAGGAAACACTGGTCTTTCTCCAACCTAGGGTTGCTAATTCCTACTTGGGAAATAACTGGCAATTTTGAGGTGGAATCTGGGGAGGGCAGAGTTTGGAGAGGGGAGGGGTTTCATTGGATTATAATGCCACAGAGTCCACTCTTCAAAGCAGCTATTTTCTTCAGGGAACTGATCTCTGTCAACTGGAGATAAGATTCTAATACTGGAAGATCTCCAGCCTCTACCTGGAGGTTAGAAACACAACTTCCACCCCCTCAATCCCTGCTCTGGGCTGTCCTGGACGATACAGAAACTACAACTGGTTTGGAACATGGCAGCTCAACCTCTGTCAGGGGCTAGCTGAGAGAAAAATCCTATCTATTTCAAAACAGCAACAATGGTGGCCAGTTTTTTTCCATGTTCAACTCAAGGTGCAGGTTGAAAGCTCTTCATGATCCGGGGTCCATACATCTGAAGGGTTATCTCTTCTTATCAGCGAGAACCAACTACATTATGGTTGCTAATTTCTAGTTCTTCCCCTGCTTAAGGTGACTCAATGTTTGTTGATGTTTTTTGAGGAGGAGGAGACAGAATTTATACTCTGATCATCACTTGGAGTCTCAGAGTGGCTTACAATCGCCTTTCCCTTCCCCTCCTCACAACAGACACTCTGTGAGGTAGGTGGTAAGGTAAGGTAAGGTAAGGTAAAATTTTATTTGTATCCCGCTCTCCCCCGCCGGGGCTGAGAGAGCTCTGAGAGAACTGCTCTTGAAAGGAACAGCTATGACTGATCCAAGGTCATACCAGCAGCTGCATGTGGAGCAGTGAGGAATCAAACCCAATTCTCTCAAATTAGAGTCCATGCTCTTAACCACTACACCAAACTGGCTCTCAAGAGGGTTGTAACCAGAAAAGGGAGGAACAACAATGTGAGGACTTCTAGTGTCTTGGCCTCCTTGATTGACCTCCTGATGGCACCTGGGTTTTTTGGCCACTGGGTGACACAGAGTGTTGGACTGGAGGGGCCATTGGCCTGATCCAACATGGCTTCTCTTATGTTCTTATGTGACACAGAGCGTTGGACTGGACAGGCCATTGGCCTGATCCAACATGGCTTCTCTTATGTTCTTATGTGATACAGAGTGTTGGACTGGATGGGCCACTGGCCTGATCCAACATGGCTTCTCTTATGTTCTTATGTGACACAGAGTGTTGGACTGGATGAGCCACTGGCCTGATCCAACATGGCTTCTCTTATGTTCTTATGTGATACAGAGTGTTGGACTGGATGAGCCACTGGCCTGATCCAACAGGGCTTCTCTTATGTTCTTATGTGACTCAGAGTGTTGGACTGGATGAGCCACTGGCCTGATCCAACAGGGCTTCTCTTATGTTCTTATGTGACGCAGAGTGTTGGACTGGATGAGCCACTGGCCTGATCTAACATGGCTTCTCTTATGTTCTTATATGACATAGAGTGTTGGACTGGATGGGCCACTGGCCTGATCCAACATGGCTTCTCTTATGTTCTTATGTGACACAGAGTGTTGGACTGGACGGGCCATTGGCCTGATCCAACATGACTTCTCTTATGTTCTTATGTGACACAGAGTGTTGGACTGGATGGGCCATTGGCCTCATTCAACATGGCTTCTCTTTTGTTCTTATGTAACACAGAGTGTTGGACTGGATGGGCCATTGGCCTGATCCAACATGGCTTCTCTTATGTTCTTCTGTGACACAGAGTGTTCGACTGGATGGGCCATTGGCCTGATCCAAAAGGGCTTCTCTTTTGTTCTTATGTGACACAGAGTGTTGGACTGGATGGGCCATTGGCCTGATCCAACATGGCTTCTCTTATGTTCTTATGTGACTCAGAGTGTTGGACTGGATGGGCCATTGGCCTGATCCAATATGGCTTCTCTTTTGTTCTTATGTGACACAGAGTGTTGGACTGGATGGGTCACTGGCCTGATCCAATATGGCTTCTCTTTTGTTCTTATGTAACACAGAGTGTTGGACTGGATGGGTCACTGGCCTGATCCAACTTGGCTTCTCTTATGTTCTTATGCTGGTCTGTTTTGAATTTGCAAAAACCAGACTCATGTTTGCTTTGAGGCCTGAAAAGGTCCTGTCCATCGGGAGCACTAAGATCAAGGACTATCATGTAAAAAGGAAAAGTGACCAGGCCCATAGCAAACCAGAGACCCATAGGGCCCAGCCCCATTACATTTTTAGGGGGGGCCTCCTCCCCCATCCCAGGGCCTCCCCTCTCCCTCCTGCATGATTTAAATCATGCCAGAGAGGTGCCCAGGAACAGCTGCTGCCCCTCCCCTGCCATTTAAAGGGCCCACCAATCAGCTGACTGGTGGGTTCTTTAAATCATGCAGGAGGGATGCCATCAGCCTCCCACACAATTTAAAGGGCCTGCCAATCAGCTTATCAGGGGGGCCTTTTAAATCACATGGGAGGGGCAGTGGCTGCTCCTGCACACCACTCCTGCAGCCCCCGGCCTTTCCAGCTTCCTGCTCTCACCTCCATGGCCCCCTCTCCTCGTGGCCCCTAGCTACAAGACTGGAAGTGACTGTCTTGGGTAGTGTATTTAGGTGTCCAAAAAAGATGCCAGAGTAGAAAGCCGACAAATCTGACTCATGGAATACAACCGCACTGAGACTGCACCTGAAGATATTGGATTTATATCCCACTCTATACTCAGAGTCTCAGAGCGATCACAGCCTCCTTTACCTTCCCCCCCCCGCCCCCCACAACAGACACCCTGTGAAGTGGGTGGGGCTGAGAGAGCTCTCACAGCAGCTGCCCTTTCAAGGACAACTCCTACAAGAGCTATGGCTGACCCAAGGCCATTCCAGCAGCTGCAAGTGGAGGAGCGGGGGAATCAAATCCCGTTCTCCCAGATAAGAGTACACACACTTAACCACTACATCAAACTGGCTCTCAGAACCTGCATAGTTTCCTGCACTGTAGCTGAGTTCACATAGGTGAATCCCCGCCACCGTATCCTATGCACTGCCACCTAGAATTTCCACCTCCAGCACTGAAGCTATCTTAGGAAATACCTGGGCAGGAATCTATCTTTGCCATCCAGACCAAAAAGCAGTGAGCAAACCATGCCACATGCTGCAGGGCAAAACATACAGACTGTCTATATTTACTTTACTTATGCCCTACCTTTCTCCACAGTGGTGACTCAAAGTAGGTTACATCCTTCTCCTCTCCTCCATTTTATCCTGTCCTCTTGCCTGCTACAAAGAGCTACGGCTCAGGGGTAGAGCATCCGCTTTGCACGCAGAAGGTCCCTGGCTCATTTCCCAGTATCTCCGGGTAGAAAGACCAGACAGCAGGTGACATCAAAGAGTGATTAAAATGTGGAATTTGCTGCCACAGGAAATGATGTAGTGATGGTTACAGGAAGAAGGGGGTTTGGTTTTACACCCCACCCTTCACTTCCTGAAGGAACCTCAGAGTGGCTTACAATCACCTTCCCTTCCTCTCCCCACAACAGACACCCTAGGTAGGTGGAGCTGAGAGAGCTCTGAGAAAACTATTCTTGATTGAAAGAACAGCTCTGAGGAAACTGTAACTGGCTGTTGGTCACTCCATTGGAAGAGTGGGAAATCAAATTCAGTCCTCAAAGTTAGAGAGTCCGCCGCTCCTAACCACCATACCAAACTGATCAGATAGAAGAAGAAGAAAAAGAAGAAGAAGAAGAAGAAGATATTGGATTTATATCCCACCCTCCACTCCGAAGAGTCTCAGAGCGGCTCACAATCTCCTTTACCTTCCTCCCCCACAACAGACACCTTGTGAGGTGGGTGGGGCTGAGAGGGCTCTCATAGCAGCTGCCCTTTCAAGGACAACTCTGCCAGAGCTATGGCTGACCCAAGGGCATTCCAGCAGCTGCAAGTGGAGGAGTGGGGAATCAAACCCAGTTCTCCCAGATAAGAGTCCGCACACTTAACCACTACACCAAACTGGCTCTCTCCCAGATAGATTCATGGAGGATAAGTCTATCAATGGCCTACTAGCCATGGTGACTAAGGGGAACCTCCACATTCAGAGGCACTAATCCTCCAAATCCCAGAGCCAAGAAGCAACATCGGGGGGGGGGGGAGTCTTGGCTTCTATGCCCTATTGTTGGCCTTCTAGAGGAACAGGTTCTCCACTGCGTGAGCCAGGATGCTGGACTAGATGGACTATTCATCTGATCCAGCAGGGCTCTTCTGATATAAGACCTGTGACCCTGAAGAGATGCTGCCAGTCAGAGTAGACAAATTTGATCTTGAGTGACCAAATGGCTTGACAGCATGAGGCATGTTCATGTGAACCATGCTGAGAGAAACAGAGGGATGTTGGCCAACATTAATGAATCCTCCACCCCCACCCCTAACGCCTGGATGGAAACAGACTCCTGGAGCAGTAAACTTATGAAACTGGCTCAGTCAGTCCCCCATGCAATATAAACCATTGATTTTTATCTTATCTTCCACCCCATTTCCATCCTGGGCTCATCCACTCTCTCAGCCAGCTTGGTTTGGGGGGTGGACTAGGGGTGTCCATACCAAATTATTTCAAAACCCGTGCATCAGTTAGGGTAACAACTAATCCATTTGGTTGTTTGAAATGCTCACCGTTTTGTCAGGATTATCCCGATTAACCCAGAATTAATCCCGATCTTGACGTTAACAGGATTAATGTTAAAATCGGATTAGCCAGAAAATTGCACCCCTTGGCTAACGAGCATGAAGAAAAAGCCAGGAGGGGGAAGCAGGAGGGAGGTGGGTCTAGAAGACACTTGCTGGACCACCCAGTATGAGAATAAACTGATGATACTGCGAGAATCCTGCTCCCTTCAAAGTATAGGAAGTTTTAATTTTGCCTGACTGCAGTCATTTACACACACACACAGTCCTAGATTAACCATTAAGCAAAATAAACACATATTTAGGGGGCACCACAAAGATAATACCGGATCATATTTTGCTGCATGATCTTTGGGAGGGTGATTAAAAATAGTTTTCAATAAATTTTTGGATTTGCATTTTCCCCTTATCACATGCATTTTAAAGTATTGAAAATTTGCATTTTGCTGTTGCCCTAGTTGTAACTAAATACTTTGCTTATATTGCCTACGGCTATAAAGAGCCAGTTCGGTGTAGTGGTTAAATAAGCGGACTCTTATCTGGGAGTACTGGGTTTGGTTCCCCACTCCTCCATTTGCAGCTGCTGGAATGGCCTTGGATCAGCCATAGCTCTCGTAGGAGTTGTCCTTGAAAGGGCAGCTGCTGTAAGAGCTCTCTCAGCCCCACCTACCTCACAGGGTGTCTGTTATCGGGGGGGGGGGGGGGGGAAGGTAAAGGAGATTGTGACCGCTCGGAGACTCTGAGATTCAGAGTATAGGCCAGGATATAAATCCAATATCATCATCATCTTAACTAAACAAAATTGTAAAAGATTATGTTTAATATAGTTGTGGGGTCTGGTCTGAATTTTTATCTCTTATTTCACCTTCAGCACTTACTGAGTTCTTAATGTCTTGTCAGTTAAGCAATGGAAGGGCTGAGGGGCACCATTGTTGGACTGTGCTGAGGGAATCAGTTGGCTTGAATCTAGCCCTGCACATTATTGTTGTTGTTGCTGTTAATTTAATTTCTATTCTGCCCTTCCTGCAAACAGGCTTAGGGCAGGTTACAATATAAAATTCACAACATGTGTTATTTGGCCTGGCTTGGATGGCATCGGAAGAGATTTTTTCTCCTCCCCCCCCCCCACAGCGTCACGGTGCTTCTATGTATCACCCAAGTTTTCCTTGATTTTTCTGTGATTTGTTTTGCTGAGATTTTTGGGACAGATTATACCAAAGTTGGGTTGGTTGTAGGGTCACCAGGTCTGTGCTGGAAAATACCTGGGGACTTTGAGGGTGGATCTGGGAGAGGGCCTCAGCATAGTACAATGCCCTAGAGTCCACCCTTCAAAGCAGCCCTTTTCTCCAGTGGAGCTGATCTTTGCCAGGTGGAATCAGTTGTAATAGCAGGTGATCTCCAGGCCCCATCTGGAGGCTGACAACCCTAGTTGATTGTATGTGGGCAGGAAAGTCCAGATCTTCCCTGTCGCACCCACATGGCAGCCATTTTCCTTTCTCCACTCCTTAGATTAGCCATTCTCCCATCTGTGCCACTGGGAAGAGGGGGTTTTTTGTGATGGTATATCAATTACTGGGGTTTGTTTTTTTTTACAAAACTTTGGAAAAAGCCCCACTTGATACTGCGATGGGGTAAATGTGGAATGGCTGCCGCAAGAACTGGGGCAGGGAGAATGTAAGGAAACCTACCATCACACCTGGTTGCCGCTATGCTGCCTCAGCAGCCTCAATGACAACTGGGCCTTCCCTAGGAAAGGGTTGCCATGTGGAAAAGGTCAAATTTATGCACAGTACAGCTCCAGTCAGGTGCCTGGAGCTGTACAGAAGTACTTGGATAGATTATGCCACCATTTCCGTGTGGTGATACTCCCTCCTCCCCTCAAAGACATTTCAGTCTCTTGATTTCTTTTCACTTTTCAAGGAGTGGATAAGAGCTGCTTCACTCACAAGAGCGAACAGGGAAAGAGGGAGACTTTCTTTCCCTCTCTCCCACTCTCGTAATACAAGAACTCAGGGTCACATTCAGGACTGACAAAAGGAAGGACTTCTTCACACAAGTCCTATTGAGCATCCAGAATTCATTATCACAAGAGGTGGGGATGGCCTTAGACGACGTTTTAAAAGGAGGAGGCAAATTCAGGGAGTAAAGGTCTATTCACATATTACAGCCAAGCAAGGAACAAAACCTTTATGTTCAAAGGCAGTCAAAAAAAAATACGTGTGTGTTCGTGTGTGTTTTAAGATTACTAGAGGTAGCTAGAGAACAGCGTCACTTTTCATTATATACAGACACAGAATTTCTTTTTTTTTCTCATCGGCGAACAAGTTTTCTGGAGGTTCACGGTAGTTCAAAAACCTGACAGACCTGTTCCCCTGAGAACAGAGTGGGATGAGAATGTACACTCCGTGGTTCCATCCACACAATGAGGATTCTCAGGGCCAAACTACACGTGACGGTGTCCTCGTGGCTGCCATGGTGATGTCATTGCCATTGTAAGGTTTAAAAATGTTGCAAGGTTCGGGACCCATGAGTGACAAGCTGAGGTGTTCTTGTTATGCTCCTCCCATTGTGTCTTATCACGTGTCAAACTGACCGCATACCCCACAGCTGTTCAGCGCTTGAAAAAGCCACGTGACAGGGGGAGGAACAGAAGTGCTACACTGTGGGCCCAATTAGGATGCCCTCAGGTCTAGTTTGGTCATCAATCAGTGGTGTCCCTGTAGTAGCTACAAGCAGGCCACATTTTGGGCAGGAGCCCATAGGAGTGGGACACTGGAACCTCTAAATTTTATTGTGCTCTTTCTTTCCCTCCCCCACAAAAAAAATACTTGTTTCTGGGCTCCATTGTTCAAACCCCCTGTGCGAATTTTGCTGAACTCTAAGATCTGACAAACTTTCTAATATTTCTACCCACAAAAAATGGGAAAATGACCAAAACATATCAAAATCTTCATCATGCCACTGTGGCCACACCGGAGAAAGTCATTTAAAAAAGTATGATGGAAGTATTATGACAATTGTAATTCAAGAAGCATTTTAAGGTAGATGCTGAACTGATATAATTGAGTACACCTTCCGGTGATGTCAGGGGTGTGTGGCATATTCAAATGAATTATGCAAATGAGTCGTACTAATGAGCTCCGGCACCTCTTTTTCTACGGAATGACCCCTGGCTACAAGTACACTGTCACACCTGGTTTGGACATCAGTCAGGGCATATTGACCATTAAGGCCATTTGAAAAATTGTGGTGGGCTGGAAAGAGCTGACATCTAGGATTTCCAGCCTCCAGGTGCTGTCTGGAGATTTCCCACCAAGGCTTTTTTGGTAGCAAGAACTTGCCACAGCTTGCAGGTCAAAGGCTAAACGCCAAGGGGAAGACATTGTTGGTTCTCACCCTTTAGCTTGCACCTCTGGGGTAGGGTTGCCAACCTCCAGGTCGCATCTGGGGATCTCCTACTATTACAACTGCTATCCAGAAGACCAAGATCAGCTCGCCCCAAGAAAATGGCTGCTTTGGAGGGTGGATTATACAGCATTATACCACACTGAGGTACCTTCCCTTCCCAAACTCTGCTCTCTCCAGGCTTCACCCTCACAATCTCAGGGTATTTTCCAACCCAGAGCTCACAACCCCTGGAGTCTGAAGATCTCCTGGAATTAAAACTGAGTTCAAGACTACAGAGATTGGTTCTCCCTGGAGAAAATGGCTGCTTTGGAGGGAGGAGCCTATGGCATTGTCCCCTGCAGAGGTACCTCCCCTCCCCAAACCCCACCCTCCCCAGGCTCCACCCCCAAAACCTCCATGTATTTCACAACCCAGAGCTGGCAACCCTAGGCTGCAGACAGTCTGTTAATACCTGTAGTTTACTTACAGCCTGTTTTTGATTGTTTGTGCTGTCGGTTTTATTCCCTGATGGTTTTTAATACAAATTGTTTTACAGATGAGAGATGAGTTTGCTGAAATTATTTTTAAATTGCTCTGTTTATGCACTGGTGTGAAATCTGCATGTTTCTATTGTCATATTCTTCTTCCCTTAGCTGCCAGGAGCAGATATCTGGAGAGGTGCAATACTAGGGCCCCCTGTAGGCTCACTAAGCCTGGATATTTTCCAGAATTGCAAGTCATCTCCAGATGACATATATCAGTTCCCCTGGAGAAAATGGCTGCTTTGGAAGGTGAGTTCTATGGCATTATATCCTAACAAGGTTCCTCTTCAAGCTCCACTCCCAAATCTCCAGATATTTCCCAATGTGGAAATTTTTGGGGGGGTTAGGGCCTGGATAGGGTGGGGTTTGGGGAGAAGAGGGACCTCAGTCGGATATAATGCCACAGACTCCACCCTCCAAATCAGCCATTTTCTCCAGAGGAATGGCTCTCTGTTCTCTGGAGATCAGTTGTAATAGTGGGAGATCTCCAGGCTGCACTTGGAGGCTGGCAACCTTAAAATGACCGCTGTAAATAATACAGACACCACATCTTGTGTTGTAGGAACTCTTGCCCATAAGCTCAGGTGTTCAGGGGCTGCTCAGCAGGGAGAGAACTTTGTGCATACCCTGAAGCACCCTTTTCTTATTCAAGACTTAGCCACAGCCACCAGGCCAAGCAAAATGTAACTTTCCATTCCTCGACGTGGAGCGAAAATTCCACAATTGCTGCCGCTGCGGCAGCACAGAAGGCACAGATGTTGTTCAAAGCTGCCGGCAAGCCCAGCCTGGGATCGCTGGCTGACTTTTGGCAGAGCATGAGAGGCGCTAAGCCTGCCTGATATTTGCCTGACTCATCAGAGCAAACATCTCTGACGTACGCAGCGTCGATTCGGCAAACTCCCCAGCCTGTCAGAGGGCTGCAAACAAACAGACATGCAAGGGTGGGGAAAGGAGCTGCTTCCTCAGAGCCCTTGGCCCTCTCACGCTTCACACCCCTCAAATGTCCTTCGGCGCAGAAACGCTATCAATGACTGGGCCAAATTAACAAACACAGAAAATGTTCCTAGCTGAGGCCAACCCAAGATGTGTTGGTATTTGAGGAGAGGAATCCAGATGGCATCTCTGTTTTTTCACTATTTGATATCCATTGTTTTATGTATTTTTAAAATTTATTCATCAAATTTATATCCCGCTCTCTCCCCACCCCCCATATAGGACTTGAAGTGGCTAACAGCATATAAAAACAATACATGATAAAAACAATACAAAAGATGGGTATCTGGCTCTCCAATCTTGACAAATACCCATCCTTTAGATGGCCAGAGCAGACTAGATATCAGGTTGGATACTTAAACTATCTCCTAGATGTCCATAAATTCAGAAAAGCTTTTACTCTGGCCACATGCTCAGCGCTTCCCTGAGTAGTTCTTGAGGGCAGGTACAACGCGATCCCTTTTGTGCAAAGGCTTTGCCACTGTGGCTTAGGGGAAGTTGAATCCACTACGCGCATAATTCTTAGGTGTTCCTGGTATAAAAAGGCCCGTGTGATATATATAGAGCCAGGACTTTTTTTCAGAAAAAGCCCAGCAGGAACTCATTTGCATATTAGACCATTCCCCCGATGTCACCATTGTTTCACACAGGTTTTTCTGTAGAAAAAGTCCAGCAGGGACTCATTTCAATACTAGGCCACACCCCCTGACACCAAGCCAGCCGGATCTGCGTTCCTGCTTACAAAAAGAAAAAGAGAAAAAAGCCCTGTATAGAGCCTATATTAAGGGCAAATTCTGGGCTGCTGGAATCAGAATGTCTTAATCTCATGCTTTCAGATGAAAACCAGTTCAATTCCAAAGCTGTTGCCAAGTTCTGTGCTGCCTGCTATAGTATCCAAAAAACTCATTTTACTGCTTCTCAGTGTTAAGATTTTCTGTTTTAACTTGTGTCTTCATGTAATCTCTTATATTGAACATATTAAGACAATTGTCCATTCTAATACTTATACTATAGATTTTATCTTCTGTGAAGGTTTTATATTCTTGGTTTTTTACTTGGTCTGTGGCCATAAATAAACCAACTGACTGACTGACAGACATACCATAAATAAACTTTTAAAATGTAGAATGGTTAAAAGATCTGTCCCCCATTAAAATCTGTCCAATGACAAGTAGGGTAGGATGTGTGGATGGTGAAGATGCAGCTGAAGCATACCAGCCTGGTGGATCACGATTATCCAAAGGCCTCCAGAAAAACAGCAGCCTTGCATGCCCTGCAGAACCTAGGGAGGTCCCACAAGGCACGTACCTCTTTGGGCAGCTGGTCCCACAGGACAGCGGCCACTACTGAGAAGGCCCTCACCCTTGCTGACACAAAGCAGACAGCTTGTGGACCAGGGAACTTCAGTAAATGCTGAGATAGTTTGTATTTCAATCCCACCACTTTCTTTAATCAAGGAACATGGTTTTCCTGCCTTTCTTAGATTCTGTCCTCACAATGACCATGTGAAGTAGGTTCACTTGAGAAAGACTGGCCCAATGAGCTTCATGGCTCAGCGCAGACTGGTCTAGGGATGAATACTACCATCTTTTCGGCTGGCCCCCTTTTGACCAGAGAAAGGATTGTGGGACAGAGGCTATAGTGAGAAGGAGACTTGGAAGAGAATGGAGAGAAAAGCTGATCCATCCAGTCATGGATATCCGGAGGGACATTCCCAGGTTGGATGGAGACATGGGTTCTGGAGTTTTGCTCTGCCCAGTGCTGATGTAGATTGGTACATGGAGAGAACATGCTTAGACCTTTCTCCCTGCTCCATTTTCCCAAACAGAAATGCTTTGGGGGAGGCCAGGCCACCTGGGCCACATAGGAATGGCAGGCAGTCTCATAGGGCATCAAGCTTTTTAAAAAAGGAAAAGGTAGTCCCCTGTGCAAGCACCGAGTCATTTCTAACCCATGGGGTGACGTCACGTCATGACGTTTTCATGGCAGACTTTTTTTATGGGGTGGTTTGCCATTGCCTTCCCCAGTCATCTACACTTCCCCCCCCCCCCAGCAAGCTGGGTACTCATTTTACCAACCTCAGAAGGATGGAAGGCTGAGTCAACCTTGAGCCGGCTACCTGAACCCAGCTTCTGCAGGGATCAAACTCAGATCATGAGAACAGCTTGGACTGCAGTACTGCAGCTTACCACTCTGTGCCACGGGGCTCTCTACCAATTCTAGGGGCACTGAATTGGACAGAAATTAATTTTTGTTTGCTTTTGCATTATTTGTTTTGAATGTCAGGTAAGTAAGCATTAAAGTTCGTTCCTGTTTTTCAGTACGCTAAATGTGGCACGGGTCACCAAACTCACAGTTTTCCTAGAGCACCCAAAACCTCAGTGTGTATGGAGGTGGTGGTGCCATTTCATTTATTTTTTACTTTGTTTCAATTCGTTTATGCTATGCTGTTCTCTCCAAATGGAGACGCGAAGTAACTTATGTTCTACTGTCCTCCAGTTTATTCTCACAACAATCCTCTGAGGTGCGACTGGCCCATGGTCAGCCAGTAAGCTTCCATGGCAAAGTAAGGATTCAGATCCGGGTCTCCCAGGCCCTAGCTCAACATATGGGCTGCAAGTATACTAAGAACATAAGAGAAGCCATGTTGGATCAGAACACCAGCCCATCCAGTCCAACTCTCTCTGTCACATAGTGGCCAAAACCCATGTGTTATCAGGAGGTTCATCAGTGGGGCCAGAAGCCCAGAAGCCCTCCCACTGTTGCCCCCAAGTATCAAGAAGACAGAACATCACTGCCCCAGATACCATGTTCCATGCCTTGCAGCTAATAGCCACTGATGAACCTCTGCTCCATATGTTTACCCAATCCCCTCTTGAAGCTCTCTGTGCTTGCAACTGCCACCACTTCCTGCGGCAGTGAATTCCATATGTTAATTAAGTATACTGATGAGCTACCCATTATGTTTCCACAGGGGGGCAAACAGTAACTCCCAGTGGGGTGTTTCATGACAGGAAAACAGAATAGGGTGAGATGTAAATACTGATGAATTTCCCACAACAAACTCCGCGGAGTGGATCCGCAGGTTTTAGGAAACTCCGCTAACATGAAGAAGAAGAAGATGAAGAAGATATTGGATTTATATCCCGCCCTCCACTCCGAAGAGTCTCAGAGCGGCTCACAATCTCCTTTACCTTCCTCCCCCACAACAGACACCCTGTGAGGTGGGTGGGGCTGAGAGGGCTCTCCCAGCAGCTGCCCTTTCAAGGACAACCTCTGCCAGGGCTATGGCTAACCCAAGGCCATTCCAGCAGGTGCAAGTGGAGGAGTGGGGAATCAAACCCGGTTCTCCCAGATAAGAGTCCTCACACTTAACCACTACACCAAACATGAGCATCCAGATACTGCGGGGTGAAACTGCTGAAGCCCCGGATCAAACCGTGACCACGGAGCAACATGTGCGAAATCAAGCAAAAGATCGGGAAGTAAATGGGATGCCACCCTGGAGTAAACGCTAATGCGAAAACGACCACTCTCTTTCCAAGCACAGGAGTTCTGATCAAAACGGGGCCTTTACACACCTAGAAGATGTAGAACCTCAGAATATTGTTCACTAGGGACATTACCAAGGAAAACATAATAGGTACTTAGACCCATAATGGAAGCTAGAAAAAGATCCTTAAATGTAAGGATGTGTTGTTGATGTTCAAGATCGTTAATTAATGCCCACAGTATTCCCTGTCACTACATATGGATGTGAAAGTTGGACAATAAGGAAAGCTGACAGGGAGAAAGTAGATTCCTTTGAAATGTGGTGCCGGAGGAGATTTTTATGGATACCGTAGACTGCCAGGAAGAGAAATAAGTAGGTTCTCAAGACTGAATTCTCCCTAGAAGCTAAAATGACTAAACTGAAGCTATCATACGTCATGAGAAGGTCAGTCATTGGAAAAGACAACATTGCTAGGAAAAGTTGAAAGCAGCAGCAAAAGAGTAAGGCCCAACATGAGATAGATTGACTCAGTCAAGGAAGTCACGACCCGCCATTTGCAAGATCGGATAATGGCTGTTAATGATAGAACATTTTGAAAGACATTAATTCATGGAGTTGCCGTAAGTTGGAAGCGTCTTGACAGCACTTAACTCACGCACACTTAATTTACGCCCCCTAGTCTGACACAAATCACTACATCACACTGGCACAATACATTTGGAGGTTCTCCCAAGCCAACCTCACAGAAATTACATGTTTCAACACAGAGGCTTCTCATGGACAGAAAACATTTTGCTCCACACAGAATAATATAAGTTGGCTTTCCTACCCCCCCCACCCCCACCCCGCTCTCCATCACTTATTCAAAGTGCTATAAGTGCTGAAATCTGTTTTCAGCAGTGGTACTCAAGTGTGCCCTGAAAGATGTACAGAATTCACTTGCACCTGTTGCTGGATAACTACAACCTAGAAACAAAATTCCAAGGTTATGGAAAGAGGTATGAAGTCAGCAGCTAGACATTCAGCAGCTATCTGTAACCAGCATCTATGAATAAATCAAGCTGAGAAAACTCCCGGTTGCAAGAAAGACAACTGTCAGGAAAAAGAATGAAAAACTCCCCATTCTCTAAGCAAACCGTGGAGATGATGGGTCTAGTTTTTTTTTTTTAAATAATAGCAACAACAACAAACACCTCTGCTGAGTGTCCCGCATCATCTTCCCTTCCTCTGGTTGCTGGGGCTGCAGTTGCTAGGTAACCAAAAGGCCACTGGGTACCAAATTGGACTGGATAACATTATGGAATTTACAATGGGTCAGAGGCTTCCTCTGATAACTGTGGATGGAGGTGATGGGGTAGACAGCTGAGCTGGGCTCTCTAATGCATAGCCTCAGTAAGGTGATGAGTGGATTCCCTTGGTTCTGGCTCTTTGAATATTCTGCAGTCTCATTCGGGCTCGGGTTCTGCTCCAGTTGCCCTCTATCCAACAGGAGAGAGAGCTTCAGGAAATAGAACAGGGGGCCTAACCTTTACAAGCCTGTGGGCACCTTTAGAATTCTGAGCCATAGTGGTGGGCACCATTATAAAATGGCTGCCGCAGAGGCACAAGCGAACCATATAATGTCAGGAAGAGAGGTCATGCAGAACTGTAAGATTAATTCTTCTACATTTCAGGCAGAATCTGTTTAATGGGATGCCTTTTAAAATGAACATATCATTTTAAAGCAGTATCTCGTGTACTCGCATCTAACTTTCAATCATACTGTGAAGACCCTTGTACTGCGGTGGCAGCTGCTGCCAAAGTAAATTAAAAAAAAAAATCTGCTCAGCCAGTCATATCTCCAATAACTGGTCAGAAAGCCTGCTAGGCATAAGCCCCACCTGCCCCCCCCCTTTCTAAAACCTTTGGCGGGCACCAGGAATGGGGTCACGATGGCAACCCACAGGCACCACGTTGGGGGCCTCGAGATAGATTATGGATTCTGCGCAAGGAAAGTAGATTCCTTTGAGCTGTATAAGTATATTTTAGAACTAAAGAAAAAAAATGTTAATGATAAGAACAGCCTTACCGGATCAAACTAGTGATCGATCTAGCCCAGTATCCTGTTTCACTCTGTGGCTAACCAACAGAAGACCTATTAGCAGGACAGGGAAACAACAACTTCCTCCTGGTTTTGCTCCCCCAGACTGGTACACAGAGGGCTACTGCTTCTGAACATGGAGGTTCCATTTCATGATGGTAGCCAGGGCTTTTTTTGTAGCAAGAACTCCTTTGCATATTAGGCCACACACCCCCTGATGTAGCCAATCCTCCAAGAGCTTACAGGGCTCTTAGTACAGGACCTACTGTAAGCTCCAGGAGAATTGGCTACATCAGGAGTGTGTGGCCTAATATGCAAACGAGTTCCTGCTACAAAAAAAGCCCCAAACAGCTGTTAATATACCTATTCTATTAGAATTTGCTTAGTTCCCTTTCGAAACTAACTAAACTAGTGGTCCTGAGTACAGCAAGCTGTGGTAGCGAAGGGGGCTCCACAGATGAATTATTCTGAAAGGAGAAGTTCTTCCTTTTGTTCATCCTGAATCTACTGCCCACCAATTCCACCAGAGTTCAACAATTGTAGGAGGAAGAGAAAAGGTTGTCTCTATTCTAGCTTCACTTGCCAGCACATCATTGTTTCCTAAACCTCTATCATACCTCCCGTAGCCATCTTTTCTGCTTTCTAAAATGCTCCCCAAAAGCTCAGCCTTTCTCAAAAAGGAGAGTATTCCAGCCCCTTGATCATTTTGGTTGTCATCTTCTATACCATTTCCTGCTACTACAATAGCCTTTTTGAGAGATGGCAGCCAGAACTGTGCACATATTTCAAAAGACGCTGCATCACAGATCTAAAACAGGGTGTTACAATATTGGCCATCTTGTTTTTCAGCCCCTTTTCTAATAAGCCTTATCTACATAACTTGCCTTTTTTCACTGCTGCCACACACCAAAGTGGCATTTTCATTGAGCCATCCGTGACGGCCCCAAGATCTCTTTCCTGGCAAGGTACGGCCAGTCCAGACGCCATCAGCGTATCTTTTAAGTTAGGATCTGTGAGGCAAAGACCCGCTGGTCTCCCCCTTCAAGGATTAATGTGAATGGTAATGGGCTTGTTCCATCCTGCAGGTGTTACTAATTGGTCTCTCGGCCTACATGGCCCTTATCATCTTTAAGGCCAGAGCTGGAACGTTTGTAATTAGCCTCTCATGAGCACCTGCTACCCACAGGATGGGAGAGGGGAAATCAGGAGTGATGAGGTAATTTTCTAGAGGGTTCTAGCAAGAGTGTACCCTGATTGGGTGTCATCATCACTTAACACTACTTGGCCAAAAAACTAAAATTAGCTAAAAGCCTGGAAATGGAACCCAGCTTGGTTTCTGACAGACTGAAGGCATGGACTATGGCATGCTTATACTGCAACAGATAGCAATGTAGTGAATGCATTAAAAAGGTAAAGGTGCAAGGGCTAGTTGTTTCCGTCCCTGGGGTGATGTCACTTTCGCGATGTTTTCATGGCAGACTTTTTACAGGATGGTTTGCCATTGCCTTCCCCCATCACCTACACTCCCCCCACTCCCGCCCCCCAGCAAGCTCGGTACTCATTTCATCGATCTTGGAAGAATGGAAGACTGAGTCAACCTTGAGCCGCTTGGACTTAAGATTTGTGCCATCTAACACAAGTTGTGTAAATGTCTTTTTTTTCCTGCTGTATGACTTCAAAGTAATGTGCTGCCTGTAGAATAAGCCCTTTTATATGGACAGACATAAAATAAAATTTTATATTTTAATCAGACAAAGTAAAGCTTGGTTACTTGTGTGCAACAGCCCTGGGAAGCTACAGCTTTGGACTCCTTGACAGACTCCTTGACGGGACACCTTAACAGATGTAACTTGACTCTGACATAGAACTTGATTTGCCATGTTGTCCTGCATGAAGAAATACTTTTGGAGCTTTCTCACAATTCTCATCATCTTGTACGAATCTGGTGTCATGTGAAAACATGACCACCTCACCGTTCACCCCAGATTCCCAACCATTTGTGAACAAATTTAGATTGCACTAGTCCCTGTTAACCTGTGGGACCCCACCGCTTGCTTCCTCCCCTTGTGAAAACTGTCCATTTACTACCATTCTCCACTTCTTCTTCAACAGGTCTATAATAAACAAGTGAACCCATCCTCTTATCTGATGACAGTCTTTGGCTAAGGATTCTGTCATCAGCTTTTGTAAAGGTTAAGTATATAATATCTAGAAGAAGAAGAAGACCGTAGATTTATACCCTGCCGTCCTCTCTGAATCAGAGTCTCAGAGTGGCTTACAGTCTCCTTTATCTTCTTCCCCCACAACAGACACCCTGTGAGGTGGGTGGGCTGAGAGAGGTCTCCCACAAGCTGCCCTTTCAAGGACAACTCTGTGAGAGCTATGGCGGACCCAAGGCCATTCCAGCTGCTGCAAGTGGAGGAGTGGGGAATCAAACCCGGTTCTCCCAGATAAGAGTCCATGCACTTAACCACTACACCAAACTGGCTCTCCTAACATCAGGGATGGACTGTGACTCAACAGCAGTGCATCAGCATGACATGCAGAAGGTCCCCGGTTGAGACCCCAGCATCTCCAGCTAAAAAAAAGTACCAGGCAGTAAGTGAAGTAAAAGACCTCAGCCTGAGAGCTCAAAGAACTGCTGCCAGTCTTGATGGACCAAGGATCTGTTTGGGGAGGGGACATCTCAGTGGTAGGGCATCTGCTTGGCATGCAGAAGGTCCCAGGTTCAACCCCCAGCATCTCCAGATAAAGGATCGGGTAGTAGGTGATGCGAAAGACCTCTGCCTGAAACTCTAGAGAGCTGCTGCCAGTCTGACTTTGATGAACCAAGGGTCTGATTCAGTATAAGGCAGCTTCAGGTGGTACAACATCACCCTTGCTTGTATATTTGTTAACCTTCCCAAAGAACTCTGTAAGGCTGGCAAGACAAGACTTCCCTTTAGAGAAGTTACACTCATTCCTAATTGGAACAAATTAAAATGCACCTTTCCTAATACCTCTGTGGAGCCCACTGCTTACTTTCTTCCACTGCAAAAACCAGGGCTTTTTAAAATCAGAAACGCACAGGAACGCAGTTCCGGCTGGCTTAATGTCAGGGGGTGTGGCCTAATATGCAAATGAGTTCCTGCTGGGCCTTTTCTACACACACAAAAAAAAGCCCTGGTGAAAACTATCTATTTGCTCCCCATTTCCTGACAATGAACAAGTTTCTAGTCTGCCTGCTGCTAACAAGAGCAAATACAGAAGATGAGAGCCAGTTTGATGTAGTGGTTAAATGTGCGGTCTTATCTGGGAGAACCAGGTTTGATTCCCCAGTCCTCCACTTGCAGCTGCTGGAATGGCCTTGGGTCAGCCATAGCACTTGTAGGAGTTGTCCTTGATAGGGCAGCTGCTGTAAGAGCTCTCTCAGCCCCACCCACCTCACAAGGTGTCTGTTGTGGGGGGAGGGAAGGTAAAGGAGATTGGGAGCCACTATGAGACTCTGAAATTCAGAGTATAGGGCGGGATATAAATCCAGTATCTTCTGTACTGAATGGTGATGATGGTCCTTGTGGGAAAACAGAGCTGTGAAGCTGGTATGGAGCAGAAGAAAGATTTAAACTACCATCAATGGTTGGGTCTTGCTTTTAACAGCTTCTTCAAAGGACCACAGCTATTTCAAATGCCAAACCCTCTTCCCCCACTCTGAAAAAATGCTGGGTGTTCTGCAAACAGCAACAAGTTTACAACAAATCTTACAAACCGTTCCTACGTCATTTTCTGGCATACAGAGAGTGCTTTCCAACTCTCAGCTCTCCTTCACCATCATTACACTTATTATCCACTGCCACTCCAAAGACTTGCAAAATGGCAAATTTCCCACAACTAATCAATGATCTTCAGGTCTCAGCAGGATTTTAAGCTGGGTCTCTCACTTCCAGTGCGCCATACACAACGATGCAACAGGCTCTCCAAGACAAATGTTATCATATCATGACACTATATCATATTGCAAGTGCTTAAAATACTACAGGGAATTTAGACCATTTTTTTTTTTGCCCTGTCCTGAATTCTCTTTGTCTCGTACCCAAACAGAAAGCTGAGCAACTGATACCAATTCCTGCAAATTTCAGAAAAAATCAAACTCCTAATCCTTATGAGGGATGAGCTAAACCATGAACTCATATGAAACAGGACAGGGGTGCGAAATGTGTGGCCCAGGGGATGGATCAGGCCCCTGGAGGGCTTCTATCAGGCCTCCAAGCAACTGGCTGTCGTCTGTTTCCTTCTCCCTCTCTCTTGCTTCCTTCTGCATCATAGCTTGCTTTGCCAGGTTTGCTCAATCGCACAGAAGCTAAAGAGCAAAGCCTCTCTTTTCTCCATTGGCTGAACAACACATGAAGCAACATATGTACAAAAGGTTGCAATGCCCAGCCATTTCATGTTTTCCCCTGGGTTTTAGGCACAAAGTACCGACCACAAGATTTCTGTAATCAAAAGTAGGCTTGCAGCTTAAACACACACACCTGAACAACATCTGAACAGCATACTCAAAATTGTTCCAGTACAGACGTTGTCTTCAGATTTTGATGCAATAATTCAGAGCAAAGAGGTGTCAGTTATCAGAAACTGTTAAACAAAATATTGCAAGTGTGCTAATCTTTAAGCATATTTTAAGGGTTTTTTTTTAAAAAAAAAAACAAATAAAAAACTATAATTGTGTTTGTCTGTGTCCTTTATAAAGTTTGTATCTCCGCTACCTGGCAGCACATGGCCGGGCCCAACAAGGTCTCATTTATGTCAGATCTGCCCCTCATAACAAATGAGTTTGACACCCCTGATTTAAATCAAACAGCTGAGTGGCGGTCAGCTGTTTTTCAGGAAGATTTTTCTGCCCTTCCTGAACCTCCACAAACTGCATCAAAATTCATGCAAGCTTGTGGCACTCCTTCCGTTTGCAAACACTGCTTCATGAACCTCAAACCACCCAATATTCGTGACAAACTTCAGTTCATCAACCATGTCATGCCTATCCCTAGTCCTCACGATGAGTGGAAAAGGAATCAAAAGGCCATGCTGCCCCCATTCTTGTGTTCCAAAGGAAGCTTGTTCGCCCCCCAAAACTCAAGAACCACCCTCTGCAGTTCTAGTAGTAGTAGTAGGGTTGCCAAGTCCAATTCAATAAATATCTGGGGACTTTGGGGGTGGAGCTAGGAGACTTTGGGGGTGGAGCCAGGAGCAAGGGTGTGACAAGCATAACTGAACTCCAAAGGGAGTTCTGGCCATCACATTTAAAGGGACCGCACACCTTTTAAATGCCTTCCTTCCATAGGAAATAGTGAAGGATAGGGGCACCTTCTTTGGGGAATCATAAAATTCTACCACCCCTGGTCCAATCTTTTTGAAACATGGGGGGTACTTTGGGGAGAGGCACTGGATGCTATACTGAAAATGTAGTGCCTCTACCTCAAAAACAGCTCCCCCCCCAGAGCCCCAGATACCTGTGGATCAATTCTACGTTATTTTCTATGGGAATAAGTCTCCACAGGAAGAAAAAGACAACATTGGATTTATATTCCGCCCTCCACTCAGAGTGGCTCACAATCTCCTTTATCTCCCTCCCCCACAACAGACACCCTGTGAGGTGGGTGGGGCTGAGAGGGCTCTCACAGCAGCTGCCCTTTCAAGGACAACCTCTGCCGGAGCTATGGCTGACCCAAGGCCATTCCAGCAGGTGCAAGTGAAGGAGTGCGGAATAATAAAAGAGTTTCCCTCCCCTCTGCTTTCTGATGACCCTGTAGCAGGGGTAGGGCCTCCAAACCGGGGGATCCCCTGCCCCCACCTGGGGATGGGCAACCCTAAGTAGTAGTAAGTGCATTTAGCCTTTTCCCAACTTCATTTCTAGAGCTGCCATCTGAAAACGCTCCATAATAAGGAACACGATGTAAAAAAGTAATTCCGGAGGAGTAACCGTGCCCTTCGGTGGCAGGGAAATTAAACAGAGTCCAGCAGCACCTTAAAGGCCATCAAAAGAGACTGCAGAGTAAATCAGAGCTCACTTCACTCTATACCTCTGATGAACTGAGCAATGACTCATAGAAACTTGTTCCAGAATAAATTTTGTTAGTCTTTAGGGTGCCACCTGACTCCTGTTTAATATTTTGAGAAAATGACATCTTAAATGCGGTAGTATTTTACTGGAATGTACTGTTCCCGCAATATATTAAATTCAAATTGCTTTTTTTGCAATTATGGTGCATCTAATCTTTTCCATGAATATTTTTCAAATAAAGGAATAAAGAAGAAGACTGCAGATTTATATCCCGCCCTTCTCTCTGAATCAGAGACTCAGAGCGGCTTACAATCACCTTTTATTGTCCTTCCCCCACAACAGACACCCTGTGAGGTGGGTGGGGCTGAGAGGGCTCTCACAGCAGCTGCCCTTTCAAGGACAACCTCTGCCAGAGCTATGGCTGACCCAAGGCCATGCTAGCAGGTGCAAGTGGAGGAGTGTGGAATCAAACCCGGTTCTCCCAAATAAGAGTCCGCACACTTAACCACTACACCAAACTGGCTCTGAATTATTCCTTGAAATAAGGAACTGGTGGCAACATTATCTAGCCCTGTTTTTTTTCCTGAGGCTGCTTCCTCATGGAGTCTTCAAGTAGCTCTTGCTGCTGCTGCAAAGGCAGAAGCATCCACACAGCAGTTTCCCCTGCAGTCTACTTGCTTCTGTCCATTGTGGCTGCCACATCTCTTCCCCGGAGGACTTTTGTTTATTTTAGCCTTTTATTTATTTTATTTCTTTTAGCCTTTTAAAAAACCTGTCAGTTACTAAATGCTATAGTGCAATAACAATATAACAATCTCCTGCCATGATGTACTAGCTTCTCTGAATTCCCAGCTTTCATTAAAGAAAACCCCTATGCCCCTCGCCCTTTTCATTCTGGATATATAAGGCGAAAGGTATGTCTATGCAAGAGAGCAGTCGGGTTAGAAAAGGAAGTATTTCTTCACCCAAAGGGTGATTAACACATGGCGTTCACTGCCACAGGAGGTGGTAGCGGCTACAAGCATAGACAGCTTCAAGAGGGGATTGGATAAGCATATGGAGCAGAGGTCCATCAGTGGCTATTAGCCACAGCTTATCATTGGAACTCTCTGTCTGGGGCAGTGATGCTCTGTATTCTTTGTGCTTGAGGGGGGCACAGTGGGAGGGCTTCTAGTGTCCTGACCCCACTGGTGGACCTCCTGATGGCACTTGGGATTTTTGGCCATTGTGTGACACAGCATGTTAGACTGGATGGGCCATTGGCCTGATCAAACATGGCTTCTCTTATGTTCTCTTATAAAAAGGTCTAGGAATGTACTCTTGTTTAAAAAAGAAAACTGAGGGTGTTATTAGGTGATGGCAAGAGATCATTACAATGCTACAGTGGTATGCAATTGCCTATTTTTTAAACAGGCATAAAGAGCCCTTCAGTGGTATTGGGGAAATGGAGGCCAAGGGGGCTGAGGTAACATAAATTGTACCAATGTGGACAGGACCTACATAAATGCATGCCTTAACTCTACGTGATATGCAAAAGGCTTTGACCACTATCTTCCCCAAACGACTGCATTAAACCGGGTTTAGGAAAGATTGCAGCTAAGTGGGGGAAAGATGCAGAAAGTGGATGACTAGGAGACAACACTGTTATGCCAATAAAAGTTGTTGTTATTGTTGTTGTTGTGAGACAACACTGTGTGGATGCGCCAAAAAATCTACCCACCCAAACTGGGTAAACTCTGGCTGCAATCACACACACTAAATAATGCACTTTCAATTCACTTTTAATACACTTTCGAATTGAATTTGAATTGAATTGAAAGTGCATTAAAAGTGGGTTGAAAGTGCATTATCTAGCATGTGTGATCGCATGTGTGATCGCAGCCCCTGTGTGGAAGCATCTTGAGAACAACTGAGGAAGGTCACAGTACACCAGAGAGTCTTAAGGACGAAAAAAAAAAAAAAGACATATGGGAGAAATTACAAAGATTTATAAAAATATGCATAGTTTGGAGAAAGTGGGTAGACAGAATGCTTTTTCCTCCCTCTCTTGTACTATTTAGAAGTTGGGATCATCCAATAAATCAACTGGCAGAAATGGTGCAATGGTCAGAGTGTCAAACTAGGATCTCGCAGTCCCAAATTTGAATCCCCACTCTGCCATGGAAGCTTGCTTGGTAACCTTCAGATAGGTACTTTCTCTGCTTTATAGGAGCAGGGCTTTTTTTTTAGCAGGAACGCACAGGAAGGCAGTTTCAGCTGGCTTGGTGGCAGGGGGTGTGGCCTAATATGTAAATGAGTTCCTGCTGAGCGTCTTCTACAAAAAAGCCCTACGTGAAACAATGGTGATGTCAGGGAGTGTGGCCTAATATGCAAATAAGTCCCCACTGCGAGGACTTATTCTACAAAAAAAAGCCCTGTATGGAAGCATTGTGAGGATAAAACAAAGGGGGGGGGAGAATGTCATAAGCTGCGTTGGGCCCCCACTAGGCATGTAAACATCTAAATAAATAAAGATGGAGGATAGACAACAGGAAGTATTCCTTCACCTCGTGCACACTTTGTTTGCAGAATCTGCAAAGGAGACTGGTTATGGGCTTTGACTGCATTAAGAGGAGTTTAGCCCAGCTCCATCAATGGCCGTTAGCCACAGGGCTAAACAGAACCTCCTTGATCAGAGGCAGTCTACCTGCAAATACCAACTGCTCGGAGGGAGGGGCAAACAGAAAGAGAGGTCTCTTGCCTTCGTGCCCTGCATGTGGTCTTCCTGGAGGTCTCTGGCTGACCACTCTGGCAAAGAGGGTGCTGGACAAGATGGCCCTTGGTTCTGATTCAGCAAGGCTCTTCTTATGTTCAACAGCTGACAGCAGATGCACTGGAGAAAAGGGGACTGTTCAGTAAATAGCTCCAGGGGGTTTGCTCCCTGACAAACCCACATGCCTTCCATTAACCATCCCTAACCACACCCACAATTGTCCTTGCTTTGTCTGGCAGAGAGCTTGCAACTTTACCAGGTGCTCCTTAGCACTGCACCAGTGGAATTTCTGCCTGTTGTTCAGCTGTTAAAGGGACAGATACCTTGCTGGATAAAAAGAGGACCCCCTCTAGTAATTACACTCCATAGCCAGGCTTTGATCCACACCTTTCCTCTTGGCCAGAAATTACTCTTTGCAAAAAGGGATACAGAACTCTATGAAGGTTCAAATGCCAGCTTCAGATTACAGTAGGCAAGCTGTCATGAATGCAAAGCAAAACAAAGTTTGGTTGATTCACGTTTCTGGTTTTGAGCAGAGATGTTGCTTTTCCTTAGCAAGAAGTTAGTAAAACAATCTCCATCGCCTACAAACACACATACCACAAGCACCCACCAATCTAGAAAGGCAACGGAATGAGATATTTAGTTGGACTGTATAAAAGGATGTGAGATTTTGAGTTTCCCTGAACTCTTCAACAAGCTCCCACAAAGAATTCAGTGGAACGTGAAAGCTTGCACACTCCTTCCTCAAACTGTTGAGCCATCTGACTTTACACAGCTCCCCCTTTCCTTTGGGACAACAGAGCATACATAAATATCTTAGCAAACCAGGTAGCAGCAGAAATGTAAACCAGCTTGACTATCACCAAGATTCAGCAGAATCAGATACATCTCTGAAATTGACATTCTCTCTTCCCAGACCTTCCGTCATACAGAAATGGCCTTATTGGACTGAAACGAACGGTCACAAGCAATGCTCCCTCTAAGCTGCCGAGTCTTGTGAGCAAAAATGCTATTTTGTGAGCTACTGGCATTAAAGCTGTGAGCGAGCAATTTGGCTACTGCATAAAATAGTTTGCTCTGAGGGCATCCTTCCTGAGCTAAGACAAAAATGCATACTAACTCAGCTTAGAGGAAATGCTGGTCGCAAGCCAAGAATGCAGAGATGCCAGGTTATCTCCAACTTTATCCCAGTCTGAGGGAAAGAGACTTGGCTCGGTGGTAGAGTCCCTGCTTTCCCTGCAGAAGGTCCCAGGTTGGTTCCCTCCAGTTTAAAGGAGTGTGTTGCAGGTCATGGGAAAGACTTCTGAGACCTCAGAAAGCCACTTTCAGTCAGAATTGACAAGACTGCCCTTGATAAACAGATGATCTGACTCAGCATAAAGCCACTAAGTGTTCATCAGCGGTTCCAGATGTCTAGAGGGGAAAAAAAAAATACTGTTTCTTAAATACAGGACTGATGGGTGGTTATTAACCAGGTGATTTACCTCCATACTTTGGTGATCTCCATCCCAAAAGACATCCAGGTGTCCTCAGCCAGGGCCTTTTCTGCCCTGGCCTGGTGGAACTTCTTGCCAAATAACATCAGCGCCCTGCAGGGCCTGCAAGCCAGAGATATTCCACCAGGGCCTTGGTTGAGGACTGTGACAGACATCACCTCGTCTGGCACTTCCCCCTCTTCAGTTACACTCTCACCTACTCCCTTATGAGAGGAAGACATAGTTGAGATTAGATGTATCTGTGCAATCTGAATACTGTTATGTGTGGAATTATTTTAATCAGGTTTTTTTTAAATTGCTGGAATTGTCTGAATGATGTTTTATTGTTCCTCATCACTCAGAGTCCTGAGTTCTCAGGGAATGAACCATTTATAAATCTAAATTATAAATAAACTAGGAGTAAGGCCCGTTGTGAAGAAAAATACAATGGACTCTAGGAGGCTCTGAGTGAGTGCCCACCACCCTTGCTTTCTTCCCACCCATCCAAATGAAGGCACTAACTCCCCCCCCCCCACCTCAAGGGGAGCTGATCTCTGTCATCTAGAGAGCAAATGTAAATCTGAGTGATCTCCAGTGGTTCCCCAGGAGGAAAAGGCATCGTACCTGTCTGAGGTCCTATCCCTCCTTAAACCCCACCCTCTCCAGGCCCCACCCCTTAAATTTCCAGGAATTTCCTAACCTGGAGTTGGCAACCTATCTCCTTCCCTTTATCTGCCCCTCTGACTTCAGGTTTCCATGCAGCATCATTCCCCCTTCCTGCAGCCTCTCCATAGGAAAATGACAGTCTTTTTTCACAGGATATGTGTGAAGGGGGGGGGGGGGGACCAAGCACCTGGAGGTTGGCAACAGTGGTTCCCTGGGAGGAAATGGTTGGTAGCATCAAGCAGCTGGCACTGTGAAGAAAGCCACTGCAAGCCTCCCTTTCACTCCCTCTGAAGTGGCCCCTCCCTGCTGTGAATGAACATTCCTTGTCAGTTGAAGAGATTAAACTGCTACTGTTTGTGTGGATTAAAGGGAGGAAGGAAGACAAACAAAATGAAATAAAAAGACTGAAAGAGGGATACCGAGAAAGAATGAAAGAAAGAACAGAACGGGGAGGTAGAAAAGAGGGGGGGAAAGGAGTGAGAGAAATAAAAATGAGAAGGAAGACAGCGTCCTGAGGAGAGGCAGTAGTGATCAGTAAGCCCTCAGCAGAGAACTGTCTCCCTCAGAGGTCAGTGTCAGCCAATACTTGGTGCAGTACAGCCCCAGTGACTGCAACAAATCAGGATACTGGAAATTGCCACCACATCTTCAGTTTTATGACTAAACTAAAGGATAAAAGCTTCAACTGTCCATTTCTAAACCTCTGTCAAAGGGACAGGGCATTTTTCTCCAGGCCTGCTGGCAACCCTAGCTGTTCATTTGTAATCCTTCCTTGCACTGGCCTGTATGATCTCTCTGCATCTGGGGGATCTAATGATCAATAAGGGATGGTCAGAACTCCTCTCACATAGAAAACTAGAATGTCAGGGAGCAGGCTGACTTGGCCTCCCTTGCAATATGAAACGACAGTGCAACCCTATGTGAAATTACTCCATCACAGTTAACGCACTTACACGGGAATAACTCTGCATTAGATTGCTGCAAGAGGTTCACCACTGCACCCAGGCAAAAGTCGCTTTCCATCCATGAACCTGACCTCCAAACATCATGAAGCAAGGGCTTCAAAGAAGGGGAGGGGCAGTGGCTCAGTGGTAGAGCATCTGCTTGGGAAGCAGAAGGTCCCAGGTTCAATCCCTGGCATCTCCAAAAAGGGGTCCAGGCAAATAGGTGTGAAAAACCTCAGCTTGAGACCCTGGAGAGCCGCTGCCAGTCTGAGTAGACAATACTGACTTTGATGGACCCAGGGTCTGATTCAGTATAAGGCAGCTTCATATGTCCATATATCCAAAGAAGCACATTCTATTCAATTTGCAGAAGTTTCTGGGTTCAATCCCCAGCATCTTCAGTTAAATGGACGAGGCAGGAGATGATGGGAAAGAACTCCTGGGACTCTGGAGAGTTGCTGCAAGTCTGAGTAAAGAACACTGACCTTGAGGGACCAATGGTCTGATTCAATAAGAGGCAGCTTCGTCTTCGTGTTCCACAGAGATGCCATTTTTAAAAAATGCATTTCATCTTTGGCTATGTGTTATATAAAAACTAGAGGTGGGGGAAGAGGTGCTGTGACTTTTCTTGCAGTTTCTTTTTTTCAGGCACAAAACAGACTAAATGCAATCCAAGATCTTTTCTGTCCTGCAGCTGGGAAATCTGGGCGTGGAGGAGGGGCTTGGAGGCAAGCCATATTTTGCACCCTAAAGTGCTCTCAGCACGATAATCGTAGTTTATGAAAATATTGGACTGTTGCCGTGTTTTGCATCCATTTGGCTCAGGTGCTCAGAAGGGAAAGGTGGCATCTCAGGTTTTAAATGGGCCCCCACCCTACTCTGCACAAAACTTAAGAGATGCTCGCCCCGTAATGTTTCTCAGCGCACATGTTGTTGCGCTCAAAAAAGTATTGTGGATGTACTGACTTGTGACTAATAAGCTCTGTGAACGACGGAGCCTGCTGAGCTGACAGAACCGTTTTGGCAACTTTCTCAGAGTTAGTTAAACGTATGTGTAAATTAAGGGCACACCTACGCATTGGAACCGTGTCTAAAGCTGGCTTGCACATTTCAATCTCCCTCCCTAGCCAAAATGAAGTTTAAACAGGCACTTGCCCCGATCATCCCTCAATATGCTGCCCTTCCCCTGTTGCTATTTAGATATTTCACTCTTGATATTTAGACTGTAAACTCCTTGGGGCAGGGACTTAATTTATGAAATGCTGTAAATCATCAGTCATTGATGGCTAATTTTAGAATGGCCTTGAAAGAGGGTTGATCATCATAATTTCTAACAGAGACTGCCCCCCCCCCCAAGAATTAAAGCAAATTATGGTTAGGAGAACATGAGGTCCTTGACTGATCTACAGTTCTCAGAGGTTTGAGGCCAACAGACAATGGCCCAGTCCAGAGATAATTCAATGAGAATGAACACTGCCTGAGTTAGAGGACCACTCCACTATTTCCACTACTTTGCCTCTGTTCCTGTCTCCCCATATGGGATGTCTTGTGCATGTTGAATGTCCCAGACATGTGGAAACTGATTCGCTCCCATTTCTTTCCTTCCTCTGCCGTATTGCTTCTTTGCCTCTTCCTTCCTCCACTACTTCTGTCCTCTTTCGTAGGCACCGCTGTCTAGTATTAGACTGTAAGCTCCACGGGGCAGGTACCTCTCTCTTGCTTACATCACTCTGTGAAGCCCTGGGCACACAATGATGTAAAAGAAACAAAACTGTTCTGCTAATCCCCACCGGGATTCTTCTGCAAGCCACGAGAAACAGGGTCTTGTGAAGCTTTCCATCCACGCAAGAGGCAATCGTTTCCCCCACACAGTGAGGGTCCAAAGGAAGTTATACACTTAGAGCAGATCCATGCACAGAAGAGAGCGAGGAGGACGCTTAAGCAGGCCTGAAACGGGCTTAGATTTGCAGTGTGATCATGCATTTAGGGCCAAATTAGACATGACATGCAGGTGGGTGTAACTTCCTCCTCTTCCTTTGTCCATGAGAAGCTGCCCCGAGAGGCTGTGAAATTCACTGGGGCATTGGTGCCTGCCGAACTCTTTCTCTGCAGCCGATTCTACTGCGCGCAATCGTATCGCCCCCCGCACAAGCACATGGGAAACAACAGCAGAAGAGGTAGGGAGATTATGAGCAGAAATACAGCTGGAAGAGGAAGGACTAAATTCCTCTTCGAGACTTGCCATTTCCCCCTTGCCGATGGTAACCCCCCGCAGGCTGCTTTTCACTTTAGAAAAGGGAGGAAGGCGCACATACCTGAGCCTGCTTCGGCGGGGAGGGCAGGATATAAATAAAATGATTGATTGACATTGCAGGGCTTTTTTTGTAGCAGGAGCTCCTTTGCATATTACGCCAAACCCCCCTTGATGTAGCCAATCCTCCTGAAGCTTACAGGGCTCTTCTTACAGGGCCTACTGTCAGCTCCAGGAGGATTGGCTACATCAGGGGTGGAATTCTAGCAGCAGCTCCTTTGCATATTAGGCCACACCCCTCTTATGTAGCCAATCCTCCAAGAGCTTACAGGGCTCTTCTTACAGGGCCTACTGTCAGCTCCAGGAGGATTGGCTACATCAGGGGTGGAATTCTAGCAGCAGCTCCTTTGCATATTAGGCCACACCCCTCTTATGTAGCCAATCCTCCAAGAGCTTACAGGGCTCTTCTTACAGGGCCTACTGTCAGCTCCAGGAGAATTGGCTACATCAGGGGTGTGTGGTCTAATATACAAAGGAGTTCCTGATACAAAAAAAGCCCAGCAGCTGCATGTAACATTAGCCCTCAAGCCTTCAGTGTTATATGGTCAAGACACCAGAGCATTTTCTTGGAGCTCTGTGCAGGGAAGCCTCCTGTATGGGAACTAGTTATCAGATATAGGAAGTCCAGTGCAAGAAAGAGAAGGCAAAAAAAGAAGCCGAGTTCTAATCCCGAACTGCAGCCGTCACGGCACGCACAGCAACGCAATCTGAATCCCGTCCTGTGGCGGCCTGCACGCCCAGCTGTGCAGAGAAAAGGTGGGAGGGAAGCGCATGCAGTTGTTGTTCAACAAAAGCGTGGAGGGGTGAAAAATTGGAAGTACTGACCTTAAAGCTCCAGTAGTTGGGTTGCTAACGAACACAAAGGGAAAAAAAGAAAAAGAAAAAACAAAACAAAAAAATACCATTAAGATCCTGTTTTGAGAAAACAGTTTGACTTTAAACTGTGTGAGAAGTTATGGCTTGGCTTTCTTTGTTTAAAGTCCCCTCCCAATGGTGTTTTTTTTTCTCAAACAAAAGCAATGGGATTTCGCCAAAACAAAGAGGGATGGTCAATGGGAATTATACAAGCAAGGCTTTCGAAACAGGTAGAATGCGGCAGCCGAGATGCATGACTTCGCTGCAAAGGAGAAAATTAAAAAGCAAACAAATGACATCGGGGTCTTACGAGGGGAATGCGGTGGGCAATCTGCGCTCCAATGAATAAATCAAAAGTTTTCCCATCAAGAAAGAAAGAAACAAACCACAACCTGATTTTTTGCACCCACAGAATGTCATGCAAACGAGGAAACTTGATAGATGTATTTGCTCATTTTGCATAATTTATGTCACTGCCAAGATTTCTCAAGCCTTCAAAGCAAAGCCTATGCCAGAAAACCAGTTTCCATCCTGAAATCTGAGCACGCTGAGCACTGTAATGGCAGGGCTGTATCTGTCAGGAACGCAGCAGAGATAATCGTTTCTCTCTCTCTCTAGGAATGCAGGGTTCAGACATACTTAGAAAGAGTGCAACAAAAAGACTTCAGGGCCCAAAGACTGCGCGCTGGGCACATATTAATCATCAGACAGGCTGGCTAGTAGCACATGATAACAGCACTGCTGGACTGCTTTGCAGCAGTTCCCTATTTTAGGGGGGGGGGGCAGAGAATGCACAGCCCCCCTCCCCTTCTCTGCTCATGCCTCTTTTTGCACCCACCAACGCACATACCTGTGCATCATTTCCCCCCCCCACCCCAACCCATAAGGTTGCCAGCTCTGGGTTGGGAAATACCTGGAGATTTTGAGACTGAGGAGAGTGGCTTTGGGGGAAGGGAGGGACTTCAATGGGCTATTATGCCATAGAGTCCACTTTCTAACATGCCCATATTCTCCAGGTGATCTCTGCCCCTGGAGATCAGTTGTAACAGTGGGAGATCTCCAGCTACCGCCTGGAAGCTGGCAACCCTACCCCATCCTTCCATGAGCCCATGTCCACAGATTCCTGCACCAGCCACATAACATTTCCTATGCTGGGCACTGCACAGTGGGCAGTGTGCAAGGCTTGGTGCATGGATGGTAGAGCATTTGCAGGTGAGTTTAGGGCATACAAATCTGCCACAGTGAGTCCCATCAGAAGCCCTGGGCCCCGGCAGATGCCTAAGATTGTCAGCTCCCTTTGCTGTCCCAGCAGGGGGACTTATGGGGAGTTCCTGGAGTGGGTGGGAATGTCACACGACACGCTGACATCACCCAGAACTGACGTCAGCAACGTCAGAGCCAGCGCTCTGCTTTTTAGGCAAAACTCTATGGTACAATTGGCCTCAACCCATACAGTTTTGCACACAAAACATAGTGTCAGCCCCCCAATGTCAGTGTGTCGCATGTAGCATTACTGTTTGGGGGAGGGGGAATTTCCTCCCACCAGCCAGCTGGCCGGAGGTGGGCAGGAACCCTTAAAAGCGGGAATGGTATCTTGCAATCACTTTGAGATTGGGATCAACTAGGAGGGAGGGAGGGAGGGAGGGAGGGAGGGAGGGAGGGAGGGAGGGAGGGAGGGAGGAAGGAAGGAAGGAAGGAAGGAAGGAAGGAAGGAAGGAAGGAAGGAAGGAAGGAAGGAAGGAAGGAAGGAAGGAAGGAAGGAAGGAAGGAAGGAAGGAAGGAAGGAAGGAAGGAAGGAAGGATATCAGTTCAGTTAATCTTCAAGGATATTTAACATCCACTGCTCCAAAAGCAGTGCGCGTCCCACATGCTGTATGCTCCTTCAGTTGTAGCTACTAAGACTCTGACCTTTCCGGGAGGATACCAAACTAATCATCCAAAAAGAGAGTTCTGTAACAGAAGGATGGAAAAGGCCAGCTGCGCACGTCATCAAAACCCTCCTAATCTCTGTACTGATGCTTATACTTGGAATAAGATTGGACAGTCCTTTGAGAACTTCACCGCTTCAGAATGCAGGTGGGGGAACAGCATGCTCAATTTCCCTGAAGTGACAAAAGAAGAACCACCGCATGAATAAAAACTAGCAAGACAGGAGAAGGTTTTCTGCCTTTCGTGCTAATTTCCCATGAGCAGAGAGTTTCTGAATTGGAAGACAAGCCACGGCAGACTTCATGACCCTGTACAGCTGGGGTTCTCCCACCCTGTTGAGCTCATGGGGACTTGGCAAATTCTGGGAACAGGGAGCGGACCCCCCACCAGGGTCCAATCACAAACTGTTGGGAAGGTCTACAAAAAGTTGGGAGATACCAACTCAAGCATCCATATATGATAGAGGCTGCTGTTTCAGAATGGGTGCTCCCTGCAGATATGTAAGAACATAAGAAGAGCCCTGGTGGATGAGACCAGTGGTCCATCTAATCCGGCCTCCTGTCTCACACAGTTGCTAACCAGTTCCTCTGGAAGGCCAACAACAGGGCACTGAGGTTGAGGCCTTCCCCTGATAAGAACATAAGAAGAGCCCTGCTGGATCAGACCATTGGTCCATCTAGTCCAGCATCCTGTCTCACACAGTGGCCATCCAGTTCCCCTGGAGGGCCAACAACTGGGCATAGAGGCCGAGGCCTTCCCCTGATAAGAACATAAGAAGAGCCCTGCTGGATCAGACCAGTGGTCCATCTAGTCCAGCCGCCTGTCTCACACAGTGGCCAACAGGGAGGGCCAACAACAAAGCATAGGGCTGAGGCCCTCCCCTGATGTTGCCTCCTGGCTCTGGGATTCAGAGAGTTAGAGCCTCTGAAGATGGAGGTTCTTCTCAGTCACCATGGCTAGTAGCCACTGACAGATCTATCCTCCATGAATCTATCTTGGGCTCTGCTGGAGTGCCCCCTATTTCAACAAGGTGGAAGTTTTCAAAGCAGTATTAGAGCAGTGGTACTCACGCCATGGCTCACAGAGAGCCACAATGATCATCAAGCAGAAGACCCATTTGATTATGGTATACCCTTTGCCCCACCTCACCGAATACACATATGCAATAAGACGTAAATAGTTGTATTAAATTAACTATCTCTTTTTAAATTTCCAGAGAACCACTGAGCATGTTTTTTTTTGGGGGGGGGGGTTCTCCCTACCACTTAGGGTTGCCAGGTCCCTTCTGACCATTGACAGGAGATTTGGGGGGGGACTCCTAGAGACTTGGGGATGCAGCGTGGAGAGGACAGAGATCCTCAGTGGTGTACAATGGCATAGAGTCCACCCTCCAAAGTATCCATTTTCTACAGGGGAACTGGTCTCTGGAGATAAGCTGTAATTCTGTGGAGGGGGACATCCCCAGGTCCCACCTGGAGGCTGGCATCCCTAGTACCACTTTTGAACCTTAGCCAATCCTTGTGTATCTAGAATGCAGGGAAGGGCTAGCAAGTCGGACTTATGACGCCAAGCCATGTACAGTCTTCAGGATCTCCAAAACTCTTTATGAAGGCTGGATGTTTGAAGATAAAATGCATCCTTCAGTTACAAGTTCCCTTCAAGTTAAACTCTAGTGTGCTAAGTGGGAACCACCTGCCAACCACAACTGCCACCGGGCAATCACTTTGCCCACTCTCCTGAAAAATGGGGTGGGCACCACATTGGGGAACGGTGTTCACAAGAGCCACTGGTGGCACGTCAAAAAGTCACGGGTGGTCCCCAAGTCCATGCGTGAGCTTCACTGTGAGGAAATGTTGGGAGATCTAGTGAGGGGTCCCTTGTACAATCCGGTTCTATACAACCCTGTTATGAAACAACCCTCAAGCTATTTCAAGAATAGAGGTTTACAAGATAATGCATGGGATGGAGAAAGTAGAGAAAGAAGTACTTTCCCCCCTTTCTCACAATACAAGAACTCGTAGGCATTCGATGAAATTGCTGAGCAGAAAGGTTAAAACGGATAAAAGGAAGTCCTTCTTCACCCAAAGGGCGATTAACATGTGGAATTCACTGCCACAGGAGGTGGTGGCGGCCACAAGCATAGCCACCTTCAAGAAGGGTTTAGATAAATATATGGAGCACAGGTCCATCAGTGGCTATTAGCCACAGTGTATGTGTGTATATAAAATTTTTTGGCCACTGTGTGACACAGAGTGTTGGACTGGATGGGCCATTGGCCTGATCCAACATGGCTTCTCTTATGTTCTTCTGTGACACAGAGTGTTGGACTGGATGGGCCATTGGCCTGATCCAACAGGGCTTCTCTTATGTTCTTATGTGACACAGAGTGTTGAACTGGAGGGGCCATTGGCCTGATCCAACATGGCTTCTCTTATGTTCTTCTGTGACACAGAGTGTTGGACTGGATGGGCCGTTGGCCTGATCCAACATGGCTTCTCTTATGTTCTTAAGAAATATAGTATTAAATAGCAGATTTTTTCTTTCGGCACATAGGCTTGTTTTCTCAGTACTTTCACACTTGTTTTTCTTTGCCTCACGCCATACAAGGCTGCCAGAGGAGAATGTCAGTTTTGCACACAGGTGAGTCACTAGAAAAGAGAACAACTCGTTTGCATCCCACTGATTAGTGGAGACAGTGCTTTGTTTGCACCAAGTTGCACCAAGGTGTGAGCCATTTTTTGCCGGTGCAGGGAGCATGACCCAGATGGCTTAGGCTAGCCCTATCTCATCAGATCTCAGAAGCTAAGCAGAGCTGGCCCTGGTTAGTATTTGGATGGGAGACCACCAAGGAATTCCAGGATCGTTACGCAGGGGAAGGCAATGGCAAACCGCCTCTGAACGTCTCTTTGCCACGAAAACCCTACTGCAATGGTGTCAAACATATGGCCCTGTAGGTCAGAATTGGCCTGTCGAGGGCTCTTATCCTTCCTGCAAGCAGGGATGGAATTCTAGCAGGAGCTCCTTTGCATATTAGGCCACACACCCCTGATGCAGCCATTCCTCCAAGAGCTTACAAAGAAGACCCTTCTAAGCTCTTGAAGGATTGGCTACATCAGGGGTATGTGGCCTAATATGCAAAGGAGCTCCTGCTAGAATTCCACCCCTTGCCTGCAAGTAACTGGTTACCTTTACTGCCAAATGACAGAGGCTGTGTATTATGTCCCTGTATACAGTGCTGTTTAGTTTAGTTTAGTTTATTTATAATTTATATCCCGCCCTTCTCACCAAAGTGACTCAGGGCGGCTCACAACATAAAATGTTGCTAATGTGCTAATGTGTACATGGGGCTGGAAGTGGGAGGGTGGGCATCAGGGAGATACTGTAAAGAAATACTGTAAGAGTGTTAATGTATAAGCACATTTGTGTTTTGAGTTTTTTTTTTAAAGCATTAATTGGGTTTGCCTGTGTCTTTCATTAAGTTTATATCTCCAGTCCCTGACATTACATTTCATGCCATACATGGCCCAGCCTGACAAAATGACATTTATGTCAGATCCCGTCTAGGGTTCCCAACCTCCTGAGGTTTAAGGGCCTCCAACCTGCTGGCATGAAGGATCCACACCCCTGAAAAGCTCAGTCGCCACTAAACGTGCTCGGCACGATGACATCACCCAGAAGTGACGTCATCACACCCCGCGTGTTACACACGTGAGAGACTCTTCCCCCACTGGAGGCCAGGTAAGACTTAGCAACCCCAGATCCATCCTTCATGAGTTTGACACCTCTGCATTTGACATCTCTGTCAATGACAAAGGGTTGCTGTAAGTTCACTGCAACGTGATGGTGCATTACACCAGGGGTGGAATTGTAGCAGGAGCTCCTCTGCATCTTAGGCCACACTCTCCCGATGTAGCCAATCCTCCAAGAGCTTACAAGGCTCTTTTTTGCAAGCTCTTGGAGGATTGGCTACATCAGGAGGGTGTGGCCTAATATGCAAAGGAACTCCTGCTAGAATTCCACCCCTGCTTTACACACACACACAAACACACGAAGCATGCATGGATTCTCCCACATTGCCAGCAACTGCTGGAGAGCACACTCATGCTGCTTCGGGAAGAAAGCTGTATCTGGTTCAGTCGTGGTGGGGTAGGGTGATCGAACCCCAGTGTGACCAGGTTTAACCTGCTCGCTGCACTGCCTCCTAGCAAAATGCCTGAGCCTCCACACTAGAATTCAACATTTCCCCCCAAGCTATCTGCTGCATATACCCTTCAGTGCAGCAGTTAGCACAGGAAATCAATTGCATTGCAGCAGCGCAGGGTGGATGATGACATCAGCAGAATATTCTTCCTCTCCACCCCCCCCCCCCCGCCACTTCCACAGGCAGGAAGGAGAGGCACAATTAATGTCTCCCTGGTTGTAGGGGAGAATCAAAAGGAGATAAGGAGTATGTGAGAGGATTCGAAATGACAGTCTTATAAGCACCGATAAAAATCAAGGCAGATGAGGCGGAAAGGGCGGCATGAAGAATGACAAAGGCCGAGAACAGGATTGCAATGAGGGATAAAGCCAATCCGCCTGACTGTGAAACAACATACAGGCTGAAGGTCAGTTTCTGGGCAGCTGGAGCAAGAGCTAAAGCTCAGTGGCAGGGCTCTAATCCTCATACCGTGGGAAGCAATTCAAAGGAGGAAGAAAGTACCCTTGAGCATGCATGAAGTGCCTTGCCACTTAACGGCTGCCCGGCTGGGTCAAGAACATAAGAGAAGCCATGTTAGATCAGGCCAATGGCCCACCCAGTCCAACACTCTGTGTCACAGAAGAACATAAGAGAAGCCATGTTGGATCAGGCCAATGGCCCATCCAGTCCAACACTCTGTGTCACAGAAGAACATAAGAGAAGCCATGTTGGATCAGGCCAATGGCCCATTCAGTCCAACACTCTGTGTCACAGAAGAACATAAGAGAAGCCCTGTTGGATCAGGCCAATGGCCCATCCAGTCCAACACTCTGTGTCACACTGATGGACCTCTGCTCCATGTTTCCATAAACCCCTCTTGAAGCAATTTCATCGAATGCCCACGAGTTCTTGTATTGTGAGAAAGGGAGAAAAGTACTTCTTTCTCTACTTTCTCCATCCCATGCATCAACGGTGTGGCTTGCTTAGTGCACGTTCTTGAACAGTGACCAGCCAAAGCACCCCGGAGAAACTCAATAAGGGATGGGGGGAGATGGTGACAGCCATAACCTATAGTTTTGGCCCATACAGCTGGAAATTGGGACAACCAACCTTACATGAACGTACACTCTGGGTGGGATCACACTACAGATAAGGCCCAGCAGTATCCTGGTTCTGAAAAGGCTGGTTCTCTTTGATCTATGCCACAGCATTCACACACTCCCCACTCTGCTGCCAGGAGAGGAACCGGCCACACATGTGCAAGACGAGCATTCAGGCTGCTCATATGCAGGCAAGACAGGTTCATTGTGCGCCCGGCCATTCAGACAGTCGGGAAACGAGCCCTACATGCATTTTAGAGGTCTGCTACCAGGAAGTTCCCAATAGCTATTTAATCCGGTCCCAGCCTGTCCTAAGACAGTCTTATAAATGGGACCCGGGGCAAATGAGCGCATGTGACTGTACACATTAAATCTGGTTGGAAGGCATGGCTAGATCAGGCCAAATCTCTCATGTGATCACACCCATTGTGATCTTTGGTTACAGTGACTCCAACTCGTTGGTAGATTTGCCCACCATAAATCTAGCTCCGCTTTTAGGAAGTACACAAACAACATCCAGAAGAACGTAAATGGGGACATATAATTTGTGTTTCCTGCACAGATCCACCAGTGTCACCGGGCCTAACAAACTCTTGTGACTCTCTATTTAGAAATCTTTCTTGTCTCATCCCACTCAAGAGAGACACAGAAACACAGAACTGTAAGGGATCACAAGAGTCATCCAGTCCAATCACCTGCACAATGCAGGAAGTTCACAACTACTCTCCCCTCTCATACCTCCAATGACCACTCCCTTATGCCAAGAGGAAGGGGGAAAACCTCCAGGAACCCTGGGCCAATCTGGCCTGGAGGGAAATTCCTCCCTTACCCCAAAGTAGTGATTGGCATGTAAGAAAGGGTCACAAGAGCTGAGCACTCATTCATCCCTTCCTAGGGTTATCAGGTCCAACTCAGAAAATATCTGGAGACTTTGGGGTGGAGCTTAGGAGACTTTGGGGGTGGAGCCAGGAGGCTTTCCCATTCCCTAAAATAAATAAAAATACAGCAGTGCAGTTCCTCTGAATACAGTCTTCATTTCCTCATCTCTCCAGCAGCTACTAGATGAAAGTGGACACACACACTTTCACAAAGCAGCCAAAATAAACAGTTAGCAAGCACACACTTTTGTGATCTCACCGAGGCAGTTTACTCACATTGCTGAATATAACCATCTGCTGTATTTCAACCAACTTCTTCAGACTATTAGGAAATCAAAAGAACAGCCTAGAGGATGGAGTTTTCTCCAAACAGAGGGGGTGAAAGCAAGGTGGATCTGTCTGCTCACCCCATCCCCCTGCAGCTTTCCTGCCGAGATTTAAAGGCACACACACATTCAGAAACACAAATAGCTGCAAGAAACAGAAACAGTTGCGACTGTCTTCTAAACCTGCTGAGGTTTGAAGGCACATGGTGGCTGTTGGGGAAGGGCTTCTCCCTGCCAGCTAGCTGACTGCCGGGGGGGGGGAGGAGTCTGAGGAACCAGGGATTCCCCTGCCAGGGGTCTGGCAAATCAATCCCATCCTGCCCTCCCTCTCTTGATCTGCCTAAGTTCACAGAACCAGCACTGTTGTGAGATGGCCAACTAGCCTCTGCTTAAAAAACTCCAAAGAAGGCAAACCATGCCGCCTCCTGAGGAAGCCTGTTCCACTGAGGAACCGCTCTAAGCATCAGGAAATTCTTCCTAATGTTTTGCTAAAAACTCTTTTAATTTCAGTCTGCTGGTTCTGGCTTGGATGCAAAAAGCCTTGATATTATCAAGGTAATTCTCTCCCCCAGAACCTGACACTTTTGCTCATGACCAGACTTTGGGTCGCTCAGGTTGTCACCATCCCCTCCACGCTCGGAAGACAGGAATCTTGACGGCAGGTGCAGGGGCCTGATAAAACAAGAGCCGTCATTCAGACCCTCCGCTCCCCACCCGCCCGTCTCCTGGCTCTGCTTTCCATTCAGAAACAGAGCCATGGGAACGGTGACCAGGAAGCAGCAAACCTGATCAAATGTCAAGCCCAGCCATGACGACCGGAGACCAAACAGACTGAGGCTGGCGGCAAAGATTTCAAGGAAACTCAAGTCTCAAACGCAGGGATATTTCCCAGCTTGCCTTGGAGGGTGCCCAGCTATACTCCCTCCCTCTAAACTGTGGAGTCCTGTGAGCAAAAATCGTGCTTTGTGAGCTACTGGCATTAACTCTGTGAGCTACTGCTTAAATGAGTTTGCTCTGGAGCCATCCTTCCTGAGCTAAGGAAAAAATGTTTGAGCCCGAGGCTAAAAAACTGTGCGCTAGCTCATATTCACTCAGCTTAGAGGGAACACTAAGAATAGCTACTCTTTGCAATATAGAGGCTTGTATCCTAAAGCTGAAGAGCCCTGCCTCTCCAAGTATTATTTATTCAGTTTAATTTTGTAAAATTTAATTCCTTTATACCTCACCTTTCTCCCCAGTGCGGATCCAAAGCAGCTTATATCATTCTCCTCTCCTCCGCTTTATCCTCACAACAACCCTGTGAGTAGGTTAGGCCAAGAAAGTGTGACTGGCCCAAGGTTACCCAGAAAGCTGCCATGGCATGAGTGGGGATTCAAATCTGAGTCACGCAGATAGTAGTTTGAGTCGGACTCTTAACCACTACACCATGGTAGGAAGTGGAAAATGGTGCCAGTGAAACTTTCTTGGATGTAGGGTTCCCTTGAAAGTACCCTGGTAACCAGTTGCCAGCACTCAGTACCTCCTGAGGACATCTAGGCCCACCCGCTGAGAAGGCAGTCTTCCACCACAGTATTAAGACCAATAAAAATATACCTTATGTTCCCTCTAAGCTGCAGAGTCTTGTTAGGAAAAATTCTACTTGGTGAGCTATTGGCATTAAAGTTGTGAGCTAGTGCATAAATTAGTGGGCTCTGGGGTCATCCTTCCTGAGCTAAGACAAAAAAAATCTGTGAACTGGAGGCTAAAAATCTGTGAGCTAGCTCAAGCTAACTCAGCTTAGAGGAGGAAGAAGAAGAAGAAGATATTGGATTTATATCCCGCCCTCCACTCCAAAGAGTCTCAGAGCGGCTCACAATCTCCTTTACCTTCCTCCCCCACAACAGACACCCTGTGAGGTAGATGAAGATATTGGATTTATATCCCACCCTCCACTCTAAAGAGTCTCAGAGCGGCTCACAATCTCCTTTACCTTCCTCCCCCACAACAGACACTCTGTGAGGTAGGTGGGGCTGAGAGCCCTTTACAGCAGCTACCCTTTCAAGGACAACCTCTGCCAGAGCTACGGCTGACCCAAGGCCATTCCAGCAGGTGCAAGTGGAGGAGTGGGGAATCAAACCCGGTTCTCCCAGATAAGAGTCCTCACACTTAACCACTACACCAAACTGCTTATAACCAACCTGGAACATTGCTTATAACCAACCTGGTAGCCCCTGTGCAGTTTAGCACTGAGGGAAGAGATTAAGAAAAATAGATCCCAGATAAAGCAAAAAAAAAAAACCACCCCAAAAAGCACATCCCTGTCTTCAGACTTGCCACCTTCCAGGTGGGTGGCAAACAAAATAATAACTGTGGAAAATCACGAAAAGCAATGAATACTGATTCCCAATGCTATGAACAAAATTCAAAAAGCGCCAGTCAGATTCACTGTGGTTCTCTGGTTTTTCTATACCTTCCAGGTGGCGTCTGGAGATCCACTAGAATTACAACCGATCTCCAGACTGCAGTAATCAGCTTCCCTTGGAGGGAATGGCTGCTTTGGAGGAAGAGCTCTACGGCATTATACCCCACTGAAGCCCCTCCCCTCCCTAAACTTTACCCTCCCCAGACTTCACCCCCAAAGCTTCAGGGATTTCCCAACCCGGAGATGGCAATTCTATCCAAGCCTCACCCTTCGTAGAAATGCTCCTTGGATGACAACCAGTGCATTTATAGAAGACATCTCAGAATGATTATTTATTATTAATAATGGCTACATAACTCTTCTCCCTACGCACTTTGCTTCTATTTTCTCTGTCTTTGTACAGCTGCATGAGCTCCGAGAAAGGACAGGACGTTCATGCTAAGTCCCAACCAACCTCCCTCAGCTCTCTTATACCATCCACTTAACCCCAGAGATCGCAAGCGGGCCAAAACACATCATTCTTCTGAAAGGTCTTTAGGGAAACCTTTTACAGAAGGGACGTCTGCTGTTACAGGGCAAGCTTTCAGTGCCCTGTCCCAGCAATCAGATGGTATAGTCCAGAAACAGACAGCTTCTGGGTCAGGGTTGCTGCCAAAAGACATTCAACCAAACAGCATTCCAGAATCTTGTGGATCCAAATTCTCTTCTGACCTGGAGACTCTAAAACCAGCCACATTTTCAACAAACCTCTCAGGCAGTAACGTAGAACATTTTGCGACGTTCGCCTTCTCGAGCTAATGCCACACCATCTTCTGCATTCTCACCAAATTACATTATCTGCCAGACATGAGAACATCCATCTGCACACCAAACTGTCTTTAACGAGATCATCAGACTGTGTGTGAATTAATCAAATTCCACAATGCAACAAACACCACAACACAAGCAAGACATGCTGGCACAAACAAGTTAATTTTTTTGGCAGCCGCAGTGTTACTTTGATGCAGTGCAACTGCGAGCAAACTATGCATCTGTTTAAAAATGTCTGGGGATGATTTGAGATGCCCCATTAAACATATTATATGATCGGTTCAATAAATGGAATTGGTGGAAATCTATGATTGGCTAATAGAATACAAATAGGCCTTAGTAGCTGGGTAGGCCTGTTGTTTAAATGAGGCAAAATACCAGAATGCAACTGTGGTGCAGTTCACCAAACTATTTTCCATCTGTCACTGGAAGGTGAGTGTCGTGTTTTCCAAGGAGATGTGATGGAGCTCTTAGAACTGTCTCTAGCTGCAATTGAGTGGATTGAAAATTTAGATAGTGGTATTTAGGGGGATTGTTGTCAACGATCCCTCTAAGCTGTGAAGTCTTGTGAGCAGAAATTCTACTTTGTGAGCTACTAGCATTAAAGAAGAAGAATTGCAGATTTATACCCTGCCCTTCTCTCTGAATCAGAGACTCAGAGCGGCTTACAATCGCCTATATCTTCTCCTCCCACAACAGACACCCTGTGAGGTGGGTGGGGCTGAGAGGGCTCTCACAGCAGCTGCCCTTTCAAGGACAACCTCTGCCAGAGTTAATGGCTAACCCAAGGCCATTCTAGCAGGTGCAAGTGGATGAGTGGGGAATCAAACCCAGTTCTTCCAGATAAGAGTTCACCCACTTACAACAAACTGGCTCTCTTGGGAGCTACTGCATAAATTAGTTTGTTCTGGGGCCATCTTTTGTGAGCTAACACAAAAATGTGTGAGACAGAGGCTAAAAAACCTGTGAGCTAGCTCACGCTAACTCAGCTTAGAGGGAACACTGATTGCTGTATCAACTTGGTTCCATATTTTATATTGTTATATGCTTCCTGTGTGTAACTCTGCCATACAATAAATAAATAAATGAAAGTGGAAATCTGAAAACTTGCAGAGCTAGAACAGATTTGTAAATTCTGTGGAAAATGCTATGGTGGAACTCTTTGCTCCAAGACATTCTGGTGCTGGGTGGTTTCAGCCACCCAGCAACAGACGCCTCAACCCTAATAGTAGGGGGTCATCGTGGCCTGTCTGAGAGCCAGCTTGGTGTAGTGGTTAAGAGTGGTAGACTCTAATCTGGAGAACTGGGTTTGATTCCCCACTCCTCCACATGCAGCTGCTGGGTGACCTTGCGCCAGTCACAGTTCCCTCAGAGCGGTTCTTTCAATCAAGAGCAGTTCTCTCAGAGCTCTCTCAGCCCCACCTACTTCAGAGGGTGTCTGCTGTGGGGAGAGGAAGGGAAAGGAAAGGTGGGGTTTAAAAACAACTTCTTCTGTGTGTAAAGGACAAGAAATGTCTGCTTAGTCACTGCTGAAAAAAGAGAAGACTGAATTAGACGGGCCTTTCCAGTCCAGCAAGTTAGATGCCCTTATGCTCTGGAGGAAGAGCAGACAAGAGGGTAGAAGGCAAACAGAAACAGAGGCCTACAAAAAGCAGGCTCCGCCCCCAAAATCTCCAGGAATGTCCTAACCCAGAGGTGGCAGCCATAGGTGAGGTAGGGTTGACAGTCCCCAGGTGGGGGCAGGGGATCCCCTGGTTTGGAGGCTCTCCCCCTGCTTCAGGGTCATCAGAAAGCGGGGCGGGGGGGAGAGAAATGTCTGCTGGGCACATGGAGACTGATTCCCATAGAGTATAATGGAGAATTGATCTGCAGTTATCTGGGGTTCTTGGGGGGGGGGCTGTTTTTTGAGGTAGAGGCACCAAATTTTCAGCATGGCCTCCAATGCCTCTTCTCAAACTACCCTCCAAATTTCAAAAGGATTGGACAAGGGGGTCAAATTCTATGAGCCCCAAAGAAGGTGCCCCTATCCTTCATTATTTCCAGTAGAGGAAAGGCATTTAAAAGTTGTGCAGTCCCTTTAAATTTGATGACCGGAATCCCCTTTAGAGTTCAATTAGGCTCGTCACACCCCTGCTGCTGGCTCCACCCCCAAAGTCCCCAGATATTTCTTGAATTGGACTTGGCAACCCTAAGGTGAGGAGGGACTTGAAGGGAAATGGGCTGTGCCAATCAAGGGAGAAAAATCCTTTTCTCCGCACCTTGCCTCCCTGCTGTCTCTCTCTTCCAATGTCATTTGCCCAGCTGGGCTGTGACACTGGAAGTTAGCTTTGCTTTGCCTGAAGGGCATAGGAAATTAAACCAGGCATACGGAAGAGTTCGGTTTGGCTGACAAGCACACAAACCACTTTATATACGACATGCACAGGTCCTAGGGAGGCCAGCTTTTAGGCAGGACCTGGAGATCTCTCGCTTTTACAACTACAGACTACAGAGATCAGTGCCCCTGGGGAAACTGATGCTTTGGAGGGTGGACTCTATGGCATTGTACCCCGCTGAGATCTCTCTTCTCCCCAAACTCTACCCTCTCTAGTAAGGTCTTCAGGCCCCCCATGGCTACTGGTGGGGGGGTGGGGAGTGGAGTTGCCAGATCCCAGTTGGAAAGCTCCTGGAGATTAGGAGGTGGAGCCTGGGGAGGACAGGGACCTCAGTGGGATACAGCATTACAAAATCCACCCTCCAAGGCATCCATTTTCTCCAGTAGAATTGATCTCTGTAGTCTGAAAATGAGTTGTAATTCTGGAGCGGAGGGGGAGTCCCCAGGTCCCACCTGGAGGCTGGCATCCCTACTCTGTAGGCTCCACCCCCAAAATCTCCAGGCATTTCCCAACCCAGAGCAGGAAGGCAGGCCCCAAACCACTGTACGTTGAAAATGCCAAGATGTTATTCCTATCATAGAATCATGGCAGCTCAAATGGCGTTTCCTGTAGATGAACAGCCGGGTCTGGCTTTTGCTCAGGAAAGCTCCCCCTGCTGCATTCTGCTTGTCAACAAAACGCCCGTGAGAATTCCAGAAGGGATGCACGTGTGTGCGCGTGTCATTCATCACCTCCCGACGGATCCATTCTGCAACTCATTCGATAATATCCCTTCCCCGGGGCCAACACGGAATGTAACTCTCCACCTGCTTCTTAAGTCCCTTAAGGCCGCTTTGCGTAAGGCCAGCCTGCCCATTTGCGATACGCTTGAAGCCAACCTGGTTGTGTGAACGGATGGTCATGAGTGCCAGTGCATGCCACTAAGGCCCAACGCACGCATGATACCTTACTGTACCCTGGCCAGGGATAAACAAGTGTCAGAAACTGATCCCTGTTGAGCTCAGTGTATGGGCATCAGCCTTATAACAAATCACTGGTCCAACAAATACCAGTGATTTGTATCGGCTTTGGAAATATTAATCAGCTTTGGAAAATGTCCCAAACTGAACTGAGTCATGAGTTACAGTACAGCCTGAGGCTTTTGCTTGTTGCATACCATTTTGTTGTGAGGAACTCAAAGAACCAAGGAGAGAAGGAAACCACAAAGACATTTGAGGACAGAGAAGTCATTTCCACGAGCTACCTCAAATCACTCAAGCATTCCCAGGAACTGAGCTCTTCAATGCTTTTAGCACAGTGCTCCAGAGCTTTGAAGCTATGTCTTCTTCGCCATCACTCAGGGACAATCCCAGAGAACCGGGGCTCATGGGAATGGGAAGGTATCGCAATGGCACAGCCAATCATGGTGGGATGACATCACAATGTTGTACAGCTAATTAGATTTGGATACTCAATGGTATCACAAAGGGCAAATTAAGCCCATTTGGAGTGAGGGCAATAAATATTTCCTGGATCAGTCCATCTGAGACAATCAGGAACCATGTCATAAATGGGATGATGTCACAGTGCTGCCTAGCCAATCAGATGTGGTTGTGTGCTGGTCCCAATAAGGCAAATAAGGAATTCAGAGTGAGGGAGATCGTCAAGAACAGGCAATCACCTTAGCTCCCTGCCCCATCACAATTGCCTTTTGAAGCGATTACTGAAAAACTATTGAAGGTGGGATATTTTTCAACATTGCTCAAAAAGTCTGTGAGAAGAGGCCCACTTTCATCTCAGCCTTCAGAACACCACAGGCCTATCTTAAAGGGATTTTGCAAGGATCATTGAGATAACATATGTAATGAGCTGAGAAGGTTTGAAGGCATTATATAAATATTAATTACTGTTGCTGTTATAGTACAAAATCAGATCCCCACCTCCAAGTTGCCTAAATTTAAAAAGCCAAAGTCCCAGGTTCCTATATTCGATTCCAACATTACTGCCTGCATAGTTGAGGGGAGGGGGAAACCCAGGGGAGATGGAACACTGATGAAGACTGGATGTTGCAAAGTGGGTAACGTGCCAGCGCATTGCCAGCTTGTGTTTACAGGGTGTCACGAGAGGACAAGACGGTTGCCAACCTGAAGCCAAAAACCACAGATGCCCTTTTTTCAGCCATGCAGAACTCTTTCAGTGATTAGTTTGCAGGCAGAACATTGGAGGTTGTGTTGGAAGCGGAGCGGTTCTCATGCTGCTTAGCTGAACACAGAGGCCCTGATCCAGTGTACGTGTGCCTGCCTCTATGATTTGGACAGCCTCCCATTTACCAAGATTCTACCTTGCTTTTTTTCAAGGCCACCCCTTAACCCTTTCCAGTCTCACCTCCTCTGTTCCTCAACAGCCACCTGTTTCCCTGCAACTATGTGCCCAAGGACTCAAGGTCCAATTCCCCATTTCTCTCTGAACTTCCTTCATCTAAGATGGATTTTATGTCCTTAAGGACTGTCACTTCAGTGCTTTGTATACCATCTGATGGCACAACATGAATAAAGAAGCTTTATTTTACTGAGCACTGTGGTTTCCACCCCATCCTTAGGACTCAGGGCAAATGACAGTCTGAAAATTATATATATTACAAAAAAATATCACATTGTAATCAAATCAGGCGGGATCGTGTGGCTGATTGGGCTTTACTGGTTTTCCTCGGCCACTAGAGTTGCACCCCAGTGTGCAAAGCCACAAATGCCCGTAAAAACACAGCTAATTAATAATGTTTGTGCATTTGTTTGTTAAAGCAATTTCTTTCAGGTAGATCCTACAGTGTAATCTCAAACAGTGTCCGTAAGACTGCGTTGTTAACAGCATAATCCTTGGTAGATTTTACACCTTTCTAAATCCACTGAAGTCAACAGGGGTTAGAAACGCATAACTCTTCCTAGAATTGCACTAAAAATAACTCTCTAGTCTCCTGTGCAAAATGGGGAATGATAAATATTTATGGCAGGTGGATGAGGTAAAGGTTACATCATTATCCAGACAGTCTGTGTGGTGGGGGGGTATGCAGGAAGAAAGGAGGGAGGGGCATAAAGGGGGAAGTGGACATGGATCTTCCAAGCCTGTAGGAAGCAAGACGCGCAGAAATAGGGTTGCCAGCTCCAGGTTGGAAAATACCTGGAGATTTTGGGGGTGGAGTCTAAAGAGGGCAGGGTTTTGGCAGAGGGAGGGACTTCAGTGAGGTATAATGCCATACAGTCTACCTTCCAAAGCAGCCATTTTCCTCCAGGTGCCTGGAGATCAGTTGTAATAGTGGGAGATCTCCACCCCCCACCTGAAAGTTGGCAACCCTACACAGGGGCATAGGTTATAGATCTCCTCGGGAAGCTGAGAAGCAGCCTAGAGAAAGTGAAGGGGGGGGGGGGAGATAAGACTTCCCTTAAGAGTTTACCAGGAGTCCACCCTGATCCTTGCAATATGAAAACTAATATGATCTGGCTGGCCTCCCCTATTCTTGATCTGGTTGGCCTCCCCTATCGGCGCTGTCACCTGTGCTATCAAATGGATTCTCACCTGCCATCTCTATGAGATATCATGATGTGAGACGGCCAGGTTGGGCAATATGTGACGATACGGTAAACTTCTCTGAGTGCTGTTGAGTTGACTGTTTTTAAAAACGTTTTTATTGTATTTTATTGTTTTATCATATTTTGTACTCTGCCCTGAGCCCTACGGGGAATGGGCAGAATAGAAATATACTAAAATAAATATAAATAAATAAAAGTGCCTCTGAGCATGTGCAGATTTTTTTTTCAGAACAGGAAAGTGCAGAGACAGACAGACAGAGGGAAAGAGTGACACAGAGAGAGTACATCTTCCAGATTAATGGGCACAGCTTCCGCACAAACATAAATCTTAACCCTGATACCTCTCTTTTTAGAAATCAGCCAATGCCTGCAATCCCTGACTGATTCTTCATTTATTATAATTTAGCACATTTTTCATCTTGCCATTCCACCAAGGAGCTCGATCCCCCTCCTCCATTTTGCCTTCACAACAACCCTGCAAGTTTCCACTGCAGCAAGCTCCCAGGGTGGAGTGGGTATATGAAGCCATCTCTCCCCAGTCCAACTACACCATACTACCTCTTCACCGATGTGGAGGGAATGGACACAGAAACGTGTCAGTCTTACTTGTTATGAATTTCCTACCATCACTTCTAGATTCTTATGCTCCTATTTACCATCTCCCCCACCCCAAAAAAAACAGAGAATGGACAATCTAGACACGGATTAGAGAGACCTGTGTTCAAATTCTGCTGCCACCACAAAGCTCATGGGGTGACTGTGCATGGGTCTGTCTCAGTCCAACCAGACCCACCTCCTAGGGTTGTCGTAAGGAGCAAGTGGGATAATTGCCTTGGACCGAAAAATGACCACAAACAACCATCAAATACTTCATCCAGTCCCACCCCCTCCATCCAGTCTTGTCCGCCAACATCCTGAAAGAAAACTACCACAACGAACACACCCACACAAACCCTCCCTCCACCCCCCCTTCAGCCCCAAATTCAAGCTGACCTCTTGTAGTTCCTGCAAGGGCTTGTGGCTTAGCAACCGCACAACAGCGCACCCCCTCTCTCTCCCTCCTCCTTTCTCCTCTCCCCCCCACCGCAAATTAAAGCACAAAAAGCAAAGGAAAAAACCAAATTCAGCCGTGCAGTTCTCGTCTCTGTAAGGCAAGATCCTAGACCAGCAATCCCCAAGTCTGTGCATGTTTCTCTAGTCTAGACCGCTGTCCCAATACACCCTTCTCCATCAAGAGCTCCATCTGCAGCCCCTCCAGACAAGTGATAGCTGTGCTCCTGCCTTTCCAGATCTGGGACAGAAGAGGTTATTGACCAGTTTCTCCAGTTTGGCGCAGTGATCGAATTACAGGAGAGACTGTTCCGGAAGAGCAATTGTTGGGGGGGGGGGACCAGACCCCCCCCTTTCCTTTTTTCTCAAAGGAAAGCTTGTCAGTTCTCCCCCAAAGGACCCCATAGGAGGGGGAGATGGAGAACCGTCTTTTGCCTCCTCCATCACCTGCGCAAAGATGCTCCACCGCTGCTACCGATTGATTTCCTCTCTCCCGGTCTCTCTCCCCCCCCCCCCCAACACAACACATACCTTGCTGTTTTCTCCCCCCCCCCTCCCTGCCCTCCCCCCTCCCCTCCCCTGTCCCGGCCCGTCGCTTACCTGCCACAGGTTAGATCCCCCCGGGCCCCCTTCCTGAGCCTCCCACCTGGGCCATCCACATCCCGGAGGCACCAGCGGCCAGGCAAGCAGCCGCTTCCACACAATGGGAGGCTGCAGTGCCTATAAATTCATCCGTCAGCGACGGCGGCGGGAGCAGCAGAGCTGGGTCGCTCGCCTTCTTCTTCCCCCTCTCGGTTCCCTCGTTCTGCCCGCTGCTGGAAGGGCCAGGTTGGCTGGGGGAAGGCGAAGGGGAGGCAGGGAGAGGAAGATTGCACCCTGCAGTTGCTTCTGCTCTCTTTTTTTTGGGGGGGGGAGGGAAGGGGGTGGGCAATGACCTCAGGGGGAGGAGAGGGAGGCAGGTGTGCAGGTCACCCCCCCTCCATCACTCGCCTGCCATCCTTTCCTCCCCACAGCCCCCCAAGGCTGACTTTAGCAAGAGGAGCCAGCTTCCTCTGGCTTCCCTTATAAGGGCACCGTCACTGTGGTTACCAGGACTCCACCTGTCTTTTGGAGCCTGTGCATGACGCCAGCCCAGAGCGCTACGGGGTGGGGGGAGGGGGCAGGCTGTTCCAGCCCTAGGCCCGGGTTGGGGAGAAAGTCCCCATCCTCTGATCCTCCCCCCCAGGGGTCATATGTTGTAGAAAAACAGGTGGTGGAGCTCATCCAGGGATTGTGATGCAGCTGCACCTACTATTCAAAGGACAAGGTGGGGAGGAGGAGGGGGAACCCTCAGAAAGGTTCAGAAACTGTGCTCCTGTGAGCTCCTGCTGAATCCGAGGCCTGCTCCTCCCACTCTGGACTGTGCAAATCCCACACACAACGTAAGAGGCAGTCTTAGAGCTACACTGAGTCTCTGGCATGTGCAGCATCCGGGGTAGACCTCAGTCACTCCCAGCTGCTCCCCCCCCCCCCACAAGAGCCTTTTTGCTGGATTGAATTGGGAGGGAGGGAATTGTTTGAGGCAGGACGTGACCAGTGTTCCCTCTAAGCTGAGTTAGCGTGAGCTAGCTCACAGATTTTTGGCTTCCAGCTCATACATTTTTGTCTTCGCTCAGGAAAAATGGCCCCAGAGCACAAAAATTTATGCCGTCGCTCACAACTTTAATGCCAGTAGCTCACAAAGTAGAATTTTTGCTCGCAAGACTCTGCAGCTTAGAGGGAACATTGGACGTGACCTCTTCTTCCCCCCTTCCCCAACCACCAAGCATGTAAACAGCAACCTGTGTCTGCAAGAGGGCAGGTAGAGGAGGTGAAGAACGCCTGACCCCAGCTGCGAGGGTGATGGGGAATGACACGACCTTTGGTGGGAGCCATTTGGAAAGCAATACGTTTAGGGAATCTTCTGCAACTCTCATTCCCGCACATCCCTGAAAAGAAATGGGAAGGATCCAGGCATGCCAGAGGTTTTAATGCCCCTCAGTTTGGTAGGCCGCATGATTTAATTTATACCAGTTGCTTGACAGAATCGAAAAACATAGATCTCTGCCCCAATGGGCAAAATCGTAGCAGTGGGGAAAGCAGGACAGCAAAGGCTGAATCTGAGTACCTGCGAAAATGTGTTTAATTAAAATATTCATAATGACGCTTATAACTCAATCATAACAGTAATAGTAATAATATATTCTAATAAAATGTATAATTATTATTCAGTATATAATCATATACTGCAATAATATATACTGTATTCCTCTGAAGACTCACTAATAATAAATTATTATTAATAATTAAGAAATAATCAATTAATAATTATCATATGGCACTGTATGTAGAATAGCCAAGAGATTCTAAGATCATCTCGCAGACAGAAGTTCTAGCTCTTTTAGCATTATGCGCCACTAGGTGGCGAGCCAGGTTTTTTTTTTAAAAGGCAAGAGATATTTCATAGGTGGCCTGCTGAGGCCTGCCTCTGCATCAAACCCCTGGTATTCCTAAGATGTCATCCTTTGAAATTGTTGTCCAGGCGACCCTGGTTAGCTTCCGAGATCTGACAGGATCAGGCTAGTCTGGGCCAAGAGCGCTGTCACTGTGGCAACCCAATCTCTAGGCATGTTAACAACCCACTTCATGTAGTGGTTAGTGTGTCGGACTACAATCTGGGAGACCCAGGTTTGCATCCCCACTCATGAAGCTAACTGACTAACCTTGGGCCTCTCTCACACACTCTCAGCCTAGCGCCCCTCACAGGGTTGTTTGTGAAGGGAAAATGGATGAAGGATGACTGATAACATGCTGCTTCATCAGTAGGGCCGGTATGGAAGAAGGAAGGCCTTGCCACGCAACAGGGTGAAGCTGCGAGGCCCGCATCCTTGAGTCTAGCAGAAAGAAGGTCAGGCAGGTCCCAGCTAAAGCTCTTCAGCTACAGGTCCACTAAAGTGAACATGCCGCAGCGTCCATGGCACAAAGGAGAACTTTATTTGTTTAGTAATTAATAGCACCTGATACTGTTTTATGTTTTTATATATTCTTATATTTTATGTTTGCAGTTTATATCAATACCAGTTTTGACGTGATTTTTACGAAAATGCGAGCCACCCTGAGCCTGCTTCAGCAGGGAGGTCAGAATATAAGCCGAATAAATAAATATTTTATTAGATTTCTTTCCTGCCCTTTCCCGATGGCTGAGGGTGGATTACAACAATCAAGCATTAAACTAAAAAAAAAATGCTTGAATAAATGCCCCCCCCATAAGTAAATTAAATAATCAAGGAACAACTGCATATAAAAATACATAATATGTAAGATAGTAAAACAGACACTGGCCCTTCATAAATAATAATATACAGAGAAATGACGGGTGGATAAGTTCAGAGAGGGCCCACAGAACAAGATCACAAGAAGCCTTTGAACGGGACTGACTTGCAAGCCCTGCAGAAGCTCAAAAGGTCCCACAGGGCTTAAACCTCACCCAGCGAGGCATTCCACTCAGAGGGGGCCAAGGTGGAAAAGGCCCTTGTCCTGGCAGTAGCCAAGCAGACTCCTGGGGCCCCCGGCACAAACAACAAGTTGTGCGATGATGAGCGAAGCGTACAAAGGGGATTATAGTGAGAGAGCTGGTCCCCTCAGCGGGTTGTGCTCCAAGTTATTGAACAGGAGGGAGGGGGGGGAGATGGGGTTAAAACTGCTACCTTGGAGAGCTCCAAAATCAGAAACTTGTGGCAAGAAGGAAAGTTCTTTTTGTTTTGCATTTGCAAAGGAAGGTAGTGTTTTTAAAAAGGAATAGGTGGCCAGCCTTTGGACCCCTTCTGTGGGTAGGGCCAGACCAGGCCTTGGAGAGTTGGTCTTTCGTATCTCTTAAGGCAGGGATGTTAAACTCATTTGTTATGAGGGCTGGATCTGACATAAATGAGACCTTGTTGGGCCGGGTTAGGCGTGTACTTTAAACTTTTAAAGGATACAGCCAAACACAATTAAATATTTTTTTTAAAAAAACCTTAAAATGAAACATGCTTAAAACATTAGCACACGTTGGTCTTCAAGGTGCTTTATTTATATCTCTCCCACGGGATCCAGGGAACTGGGCAAAGAAAGCTCTGGCTCTTTCCTTCCTTCCCCAGGGGACCAGGAGCCTCAGCCAAGCAAGAGAGGCTTGGCTCAGGAGCTCTGCTGCGAGATTAAGAGGGCCTGGCAAAGCAAGCTAACCCTCCCCTCCTTCCTCCCCAAGGGAGGACCCTCAGCCAATGGAGAAAGTAGAGGCTTTGCTCTGTAGCTCCTGTGCGATTGAGGGAGCCCGGCAAAGCAAGCTGTCATGCAGAAAGAAGCGAGAGAGAGGGAGGAGCAGATGACAATTGGTTGCTCAGGGGCCTGATAGGAGTTCTCTGGGCACATGACTTAGCCCCCAAGGTCACATGTTTGACACTCCTGACTGAAGGCATTATACCCACACTTCTGCTTACAGACCTTGATGGCGGAGGCCGGAGGCCGCAAATAATGTTCAGGAGGGAGACAGATAATAATTTTGAAGAGCTGAAAGTGGTTTTCCATTCCAGGAGTGTACAAACATCTATCTTTTCTTCCCACTTGTACATCTGGCTAAACAATATAAACAACCACACTGGGAATGCGTTGCTGCCAGTGATTCCCCCCCATCTTCAGCACTTGGAAAAGAATAAAACACTCTCCAGCTAAACATTCTGCATAAAAACATTCCATATCTGGCATCCTGAGGAGTTGAATTTTGCAATCTGTACAAATTAAGGCTAATTTGTATAGATTTCCTTAATTTACATAATTTATTCTGCTTCTTCTGGTTATGCAAAGGGCAGCCAAAACTCTATGCCTGGAGATTTTTTTATAACTAACCACCTGGTCGTGTTCTGATCATCAAGCGCCCCCGTTCAAGCATAACAGCAACTTATGGGTCAAGAAGCAAAACTGCGGTTTCTTGGGACCAAACCATGGTTTGTGGACCAGCAGGCAAAGCAGAAGAGCCATGGTTTGAAGCGGGTTTGCAAATCATAGTGCTGGCAATGTTTTGGGGTTATGCCGGATTTGACACACTGCTGTAATAATCACTGCGCCTTGGGTTACTGCAGCACCAAGCCAGGAATGAATTTACAAAGCTGACACAGGAGGGGAATTGAAAGGAGATGTGCATCTCTAAATTGCAAAGTTGGGAACATAACACTATATCAAACTGTTAATATAGGAGCATATATGACCATATGAAGCTGCCTTGTACTGAATCAGACCCTCAATCCATCAAAGTCAGTATTGTCTACTCAGACTGGCAGTGGCTCTCCAGGGTCTCAAGCTGAGGTTTTTCACGTCTATTTGCCTGAACCCTTTTTAGTTGGAGGTGCCAGGGATTGAACCTGGGACCTTCTGCTTACCAAGCAGATGCTCTACCACTGAGCCACTGTCCCTCCCTCATTTGCAGCAGCCCAAGAACTATAAAACCTATAAGACCCTCCCCCTTATACAAACAGCAAAAAAAGCAAACAGATAAAAACTAACAACCTACTAAGAAGGGCGGGGGGGGGGGGGGAGAAGCATTTTTTAAAAATAAAATTCAATACAGCAGCTGTAATAAAAAATATTTTAACACAAAAAGTAGTTCAGCAATGGAATCAGCTGTCTAAGGCAGAAGCGTTGAACTCATTTGTTATGAGGGCCGGATCTGACATAAATGTCGCCTTGTTGGGCCTGGCCTTGTGCGCCTTAAAATGTAATGCCAGGGACTGGAGATATGAACTTTATAAAGCACACAGGCAAACCCAATAAACATTATTATTTTTTATTCATACATGTTTAAAGTGTTAACACTCTTACAGTATACAAAAGACATCATGCACAGCCTCTGTTATCTGACAATAAAATAACCAATTGCTCATGGATCGGATAGAAGCTCTGGATGGGCTGGTTCCGGCCCACAGGAACACCCCCGTTTGGTTTCTGGCCCAGTTTAACACCCCTGGGCTTGGAGGTGGTGAGCTCCCCCTCACTGGCAGACTTCAAGCAGAAGCTGGATGAACACTTGACAGGGAGGCTCTAGGTTGATTCTGCATTGAGCAAAGGTTGGACTAGATGGCCTCTATGGCACCTTCCAACTCTACAGCCCTTTCCAAACTTCCTTCGTATTCCATTTTAGTAAGTGGTTGCTGATGGAGTTTCTGGGGTGGGACAGTGGCTCAGTGGTAGAGCATCTGCTTGGTAAGCAGCAGGTCCTAGGTTCAATTCCCAGCATCTCCAACTAAAAAGGGTCGAGGCAAGTAGGCATGCAAAACCTCAGCTTGAGACCCTGGACAGCTGCTGCCAGTCTGAGTAGACAATACTGACTTTGATGGACTGAGGGTCTGATTCAGTATAAGGCAGCTTTATATGTTCATATGTTCTGTCATTTCAGACAGACCCATTTTAGTAACTGGCTGCTGGCCGAATTTATTTACCCACTCATACAAACTCTATTGTGTTGGGTTAGCAAAGCGTGGCTGTTGAGGGCAATTGCTTCTTTCTGTTTTCTACCCCTTTGCTGTGCTTCTGAACCACTTTGGTGTACTACCCAACGCAGTATCAACACCCGCCTCACCGAACACAAGAGACACTGTCGCTTGCTTCAGCCAGAAAAATCAGCTGTTGCTGAACATGCATTTCAAGGAGACCACGTCATCCACTTTGAAAGAACTGAAGTCCTTTCTATGGTCTCACATTATCACACCCGCCTGAACAGAGAAGCTATTGAGATTTATAAACACCAGCACAACTTTAACAGAAAGGAAGAAGGCATTTCCATTCACCATTCCTGGTATCCAGCTCTGCAAAACACCCTACAGACTACAAATTGCAGAAGGTCACAGAACAACCAGCACATTCCAGAGAACAATCAGCACAATCAACAACCATCTTCCTTATCTTCACACCCCTTCCAACCCTCCCAGCAATCAACACAGAACAATGGTCACATTCCACAGCCAGTTTCCTTATCACCACCCTTCCAGGAAGCCCCACCAAACAATGGGTACATTCACAAACCAATTGCCCTCTCACCACACCCCCTCCAGCCTAGAAATAGCAGCTCTCCAGCAGCCCTGGCCTCACTCAATGCACAGCAGCCAAGAAGGTCAGAACGCCTGCTCCGGCTGCAATGCCACTGAGGATGTTCTCCGCACCTGAGAACGAAACGTCTGGAAGAAAAACTTTCTCCAGTAGAACACGGCACTTGAGCCCGAAAGGTTCTACAAACCCTAACTTTGGTGTACTATTTAAAATGTCCATACTGCTTCCTACAATGCTGTTTTCCACCCCATCCTTTTTTGTGGCACAGTCTTTCTCAGATATTTCTTTCATGTTCTAAGTTAAGCGCTATAGAGCTAGACCTATATAGAACTTCAGTGCTATAGCGACACCACTGAGATGTCTTAAGTCAATGGAATCTCAAGTGCTATACTGATACAGTGAGATGGCAGCTGTTGTTACCCAGAAACAAGAGGAGAGAAGTAGCTCATTGGGCAGCGGGTGCTCAGGACATCAGTGATTGGTGTGACAGATGTTGCTAACCTAAGAAAGTATCTGTAGCAAACATCCTGATGTTCATCCATCCATGCAGTCCATCCGTACCCAGACATGATTAGCTGATGACTTGTTGCTGAGTGAATCACAGATATACATCTCAGGGAGGCGAATTTTTTTTTCCAATTGTATTTAATTTTAATTTTTTGGAATTTTTTGTATTTGTGTGTGTGCACACCTGGGAGTCATGGCTGCCTCTGGTGACTGACCCCTATTGGGAGCATGGAGGATATTCAGAGAGGTGGCTGTATAAAGCCTGCCCTCCCGGCTGCTGGTATTCCAAGGAGGTCTCCCTTCCAAATACTTGCCAAGGTCAGCCCTGCTTGCTTTCTGAGATCTGATGAGATTGAGCTTGCCTGGGCTATCCAGGCCAGGGCAGGATGGCAAAAGCGTTTGCGTGATGCCAGCATTTGAATCTGACTTGCTGTGCATGAGTAATTGTATCGCAGGTTACGTTGTCCCCATAACATGCATGAGCCTGATGAAGCCATGTGGGAAACGGCTTTTTACCGGTGTGCCGTTGCGCCACGTCTGTTATTCTACAACTATGGGACTTTGAATATTAAGACAGGGGTTTTTTACTTACGGAATTCCCTGGTATTCAGATTCACGTGAGCAACGGAAGTGGGAGCGGCTGCTCCTTGTCAAGGATACAAGTGCTGCCTTTTGTAATCAGTGTCTATTCTCAAGTTGGTCGAGTTTGTGATTAGGCTCAATACATTTTTCATTCATACTGTCATAGAGTGGTCATTTAGTACCTTCATCATTTTCAGTAAATATTTTTGCAGCTACGGGCCGTTTGCTTTTGCTCATGTGTTCTGACCCCAACTGGGAGCAAGGAGGATATTCAGAGGGGTGGCTGTATAAAGCTTGCCCCGCCCTCTCAACTGCTGGTATTCCAAGGAGGTCTTCCTTCCAAGTACTTGCCAGGGTCAGCCCTGCTAGCTTTCTGAGATCTGATGAGACTGGGCTTGCCTGGGCTATCCAGGCACAGCAGGACGGCAAACTTCTTGTCTTGGTGGGCTGAAGTTGGCAAGTGGTTTGTGTGCTTATCTGTGAGGCTACTCTTGTTGGTAAGGATGAGTGGGGTGAGGGGGGCAGCTTGGAAGGAGCAGAAAACTCTTGATCTCCTTGCATTTGGGGGAGAAGAGAGAATTCAACAAGCCCTTCAATCCTCTCATAGGAATTATACCTCTTATAAGTGTACTCCAGAGAGCCAGTTTGGTGTAGTGGTTAAGTACGTGGACTCTTATCTGCGAGAACCGGGTTTGATTCCCCACTCCTCCACTTGCACCTACTGGGATGGCCTTGGGTCAGTCATAGCTCTTGTAGAAGTTGTCCTTGAAAGGGCAGCTGCTGTAGCTCTTGTAGAAGTTGTCCTTGAAAGTGTAGCTGCTGTAAGAGCTCTCTCAGTCCCACCCACTTCACAGGGGGAAGGTAAAGGAGATTGTGATCACTCTGAGATTCAGAGTATAGGGTGGGATATAAATCCAGTATCTTCTTCATCATCATCTCCAGGCATCATAAGCAGACATCTGAGGGACACAGCACAAAAACAAAAACATTGTGGCTTGAGTACAGCCACATATCCCTATTATAGGGAGTTACGCAGCATCCTGAAAGGAGATGCCAGCCTGAAGCCCAAGAGACTGGCATGCAGCATCACCTTTGAAGATGACGAGCCAGCTTCTTCTGTTCGTCGTGAGGTGTTTCCCCAAGAACTGTTTTGTGATGCGGCTCCGGCAACAGTGAACTCGGAGGACATCTGCCCAAATGGTCCTGGTAAGTTGTGCATGCATTTTTCGACTGTGGTAGCATTCTGAAGGGTAGTTCGTTTGCCTGTTTTTCTTTTTCTAACAGATGCTTAAACCACAGGTGCTGCACCATTAGCACACTGTCATCTGTTGCACAGCATATCATATCTGGTGTTAGTAGATGTTCCACAGGTTGTCATGATGGATAGGGGTGGGAATGAAGCAGTTTAATGGGTTGTGTGTGGGATTACATGTGTGTGCTGTTGCTTCCTGTCTTACAGAGGGGTGCAGCGCAATGACAAAATTGAAGAGGGGAAATGGGCCACCCTGCTTTCTAGGGCCAACAGACTCTGTGTGGGGTTTCAGGGGAGTACAGTTCCAAAATTGATGCACAGGGGAATGTAGCATGCGCGCTTAAGTTTGCATAGCCTTGGATTATGCATGCACACTTCATGCACATGAAAGCATACACTCAGAATTAAACTATGTTTGCCTTAAAGGCGCCCCGAACTTTGTTCATGCTGCCTGTCTGGATTCTCACTCACTGCCTTGCCTTCTTACCAACCAAATACAGGTGTTTAAGTATCTATCTGCATAGTTAAATCAGAACAATAAAGATGTATTCAGTGCCGTGGTACAGACAGGCAGCGAACAAGAAATAAGCTAGTATTCTACCACTGTAAGCTTAAAGCTGAAGGATAAAACCACAACCCTGTAAAGTGGGAAATACACAAAACACAAGACTATGCAAACTTAAACGTGCACATTACATTCCTCTGTGCATCAGCTTTAGAAGTGCACTATGATTTTAAGCCAATTTTACCATAGGCCGTTTTCGCACTAGCGTTTGCTCCGGCGTAGCGCCCCATTTACCTCCGGATCTTCTCTTGGATTTTGCACATGTTGCTCCGGCGCTGCGCTTTGCTCCGGCGCTTCAGGGATTTTACGCCGGAGTATGTTTTTCAGCAAGTTGCCGGAGTTTCCGAAAACCTCCGGATCCACTCAGCGGAGTTTCCTGTGCGAAATCCATCCACGCCGGATCGACTGCTTTGGGGGCGTCACCCTCTCCCTTTCCGTCCTCCCACCCCATCCACCCGCTTGGCCAATCATCAGCATTTCGCGGCGCTTCCCCAAAGTGCCGGCACGGCCATTTTTTTTTTAAACTTCACAGTTTTGCGTAATAGCGATATTTCGAAATTAACAAATAGAAAAAAAAAAAAACCCCTCCTGGAATAGCCTCAATTGGCACTTCAATTGGTTTCGTTAGAATTTTTTTTCATTATTGACTTTAGTTGCGTTATTCCGCTGTTGCGTTATCTCGATAATGCGAAAACGACCATTGCTGGGGGGGGGGGGGGGGAATGTAGTGCCGGTGCGGGCCAAAGCGTCCATGTGTGTGTGTTTTAAGAAGGGAATGCCTCCCGCAGCTGTGCCACCAGGATTTCTGGACCTGCACAAAATCGCCATGTATAAAATGGGAAGTTGGAGTCCTGCATTCTTCTCCCTGGCTACATTCCGCTCGGTTAGAAAGTAGACGCGAGCGAGCTCCTCACACGCGCCACAGAAGGGGAAGGAGAGAATGGAGCGGGGGGGGGGAGCTCTGGCAGCAGGAAGCAGTCAGGTCCCCGTTGCAAGCGCCAGCCGGGGAGGGGAAAGAGAGCGGAGGAAATTTTTGGGGGGGATCTAGTGCTTCAGAATTTGGGGGGGGGGAATCTAGTGCTAGGATTCTCCACTGTGAATGCTTCTGTTAATACATGAAGGGCTGTGGAGGATTCTACAGCTGCAGCCAATCCATAAGCAGCAGCAGCACACGTGATGCGGTTTGTCCACGAAAAGAAGGGGAGGCAGCAGCTCGATGTTACGTTAGTACGTTAGTACGTCATTACGCAACCAGACTTGCGCTTAAAAAAAAAAAGATTGACAGGGCATCAGACTCAAGCCGATGCCAGTGGGAAAACGATTTGAGCCGGGGCTTCAGGGAAGGCGACTCCGCAAAGAGTCACTAGTGGGAAAACGAGAAAAATGATCTGGACATAATTGCGCCGCGGAAAAAGGGGAGCAAACGCTAAGTGCGAAAACGGCCAGAGAGTTTGCCCCAAAACCAGAGCATCCCTTGTGCAACGTCCCCGAAGCAATGACATCGCTTCCGGATGATGTCATCACATCAGGGACGTGAAGACTGTACTCTCAAGGGCACAGTTTCCAGACTGCCAGGTTTCTAGAGGTAATAGCTCTATAACCAAACACTGTGATATGTTGGGAGTAAGGCCATGGAAAGACAGGATTGGCACAATGGTATGATGATTCCTAATCTAGGAGTGAAGTAGGACAGACAAGATGAGGTCCCGTTACTGCTGAGATCGGAGAGCAGTTCTGACCTTGAAGCTCTTGTAAGGGTCAAGCTTTAACATCTGAGTAGCTCTGCCCTTCCACTGTTCCAGAAGCTTCAGTACTACTCTGAGTAGTTTACAGTTGCCAACCCCCAGGTGGTGGCTGGAGATCTCATAAGAATATAAGAGAAGCCATGTTGGATCAGGTCAATGGCCCATCCAGTCCAACACTCTGTCACACAGAGGCCCAAACCTGGGTGCCATCAGGAGGTCCACGAGCAGGGCCAGGACTACAGAAGCCCTTCCCCTGTTGCCCCCCAAACCCCAAGAATACAGAGCATCACTGCCCCAGACAGAGTGTTCCCCCTATACCTTGTGGCTAAGAGCCACTGTTGGACATCTCTGCAATTACAACTGATCTCCAGCTGACAGAGATCAATTCACCTGAAAAAAAATTGTTGTTTTGGAAGGTGAAGCCCTCCCTCCCCAAACCCTGCCTTCCTCAAGTTCTACCACCAAAATCTTCAGGTATTTCCCAACCCACTCCTAGAGTAGTTAAAACCACCATCCCTTCTTGGTGCCTGTGCATAGACTGAAGACCTACTCAGTGCATGAACACTGACCACAGGGCCCAGGTCCGGCAAATAACACAATACGCAGGGTCAGGGGTTGCTTTGTGGAAAAATAGGTGGTAGAGCTCATCCAGAGATTGTTATGCAGCTGCACCTACTATTCAATGGACAAGGAGGAGGAACTCTCAGAAAGGTTCAGGAGCTGTGCTCCTGTGAGCTCCCACTGAATCTGAGGTCTGCGCAGGGTACTTATTGCGGGATTAAAAAACCCAAACATACAGCAGGGCCCTTTTGTGTTCACTGGGACCCAATCCAGTGGGGAATCCTCGAGAGAAAAGCTTGTTTTGCAAATGGCTCTCCCTTGATGATTCAGAGGATGCAAGTCTATCAACCCAGCATTAGTGAATAATAAACATTAACAACCACAGAGAGGAACCGGAACATAATGGAAATCATGTTTCTTTGGGTTTCTTTCTGCAAGGTGTAAATCTTAAAGACTGATGAGCTGAGGTGTGAGGGCTTGCACTTGACTTGGTTTGGAGGCACTGGAGTTGGTTTCCCCTTTTATATTCTTTAATCAGATTCACACTGGAAAGCTGGAAAGACACAGTTGTCCGAAAAGGCTGTCAATCTTCCTCACTTGGCCTTTCCAAGTATATCTTCGCCCCCCCCCCCTCCTGCAGCAGCTGAAATTGCCCAGTTTTTATGCTCTTCCATGTGGACAGAAGAATTTTTTTCTGGGTGTTTCAATGCCAAATTTCACATTCAACCCCCCACCTCCACCACTCACAACCTCTAAGGGCATGAGGGACAAGAAGCAATTGAAGCCCGTTTGCTGTCTCTCTCTTCACCTCAAAGGTTAAGATCAAGGGGCTCTTGCTAATCTCCCCATATTTCAGAGATTATAATTGTGTGGGGATTTTTTTTTTAAATGCATCCCAGACAGACACATGCCACTGCGATCTCGGCGAGGGGGGACATTTGCGAAGCAATTTAGCTGCTCCGGGAAAAAAAGCAAGGACGGGGGTGGGGGTGGGGACAGGCCACCAGTTTTAAAATTACTGTATTTTTCTTCCTTTTCCCCCTTCCAGCTGCCATTTCATACTCACTACGAGGAACAGTTTGGATTAATCCAAGGACATGTGAAGGATGCTCAGTCCTTTCACGTCCTTCGCAGAGAGCTCTTCAGTTCTTCAAATGTCTGGGAGGGGGAGAAAGCAGGGGCCACTTTTTTCATTTTCTTTGGATGCATCAGGAACAGGTGCAATTTGCCCCCCTTTGGTCCGGGCACAATCAGCTTCCCTCCTCCTTCCCTCCCCAAATTACACACATATTCCACTCCATCGCTGATTTCCTCATTACCCCACTCAACTTCATGCGTCAGATGTGGACAGCAGGCCTTTAAAGATATTATTTTTCAACCATTGTTAGGGTTTCTCAGTGCTGAGTTGGGAAATATCTGGAGATTTCAGGGGGAGGAGCCTGGGGAGAGCAGGGCTTGAGGAGGGCAGGGCTTGAGGAGGGCAGGGGAGGGACAATGCCACCCTCCAAAGCAGCCACTTTCTCCAGGGCAGAGGTCCCCAACCACCGGGCCGTGGACCAGTACTGGTCCGTGGCCTGTTAGCAACTGGGCCGTGAGTTGTAGAATTATTTCATTATATATTACAATGAAAGAAGACGACGACAACATTGGATTTATATCCCGCTCTCCACTCCGAATCTCAGAGTGGCCTACAATCTCCTTTACCTTCCTCCCCCACAACAGACACCCTGTGAGGAGAGAGCTATGACTGACCCAAAGCCATTCCAGCAGCTGCCAAGTGGAGGCGTGGGGAATCAAACCCGGTTCTCCCAGATAAGAGTCAATGCACTTAACCACTACACCAAACCAATAGAAATAAAATGCACAATTGTGTCATCCCAAAACCATCGCGCACACACCCTTGTCCGTGGAAAAATTGTCTTCCACAAAACCGGTCCTTGGTGCCAAAAAGGCTGGAGATCGTTGCTCTAGGGGAACTGATCTCTGTTGCCTGGAGAGCAGCTGTAATCCCAGGTGACCTCCAGCCACAGTCCAGAGGGTGGCAAAGTCTTCTCTGTGGTGGCACCTCACATATGAAAACCTTGTCAACAGTATATGCCAGGCACCCATCCAGTTATGTTTTGGGCGCCAGGTGGAAACATATGACGATGACTATTATTATTATTATTACTATGATTATTCAGGGCTTTTAATGAGTTGTTTCATTTCTGTTAGCCTTGTCCTGTCATTTATGTGCCTTGAGTTTTTAATATTGTTAAATTATGCATATTCTTGCTGTTTTTCTGCTTCTGTTGTGAAGCATTTTGAGATTACTGGAGGAGAAGGAGATTTATTTATTTATTTATTTTATTTGATTTATATCCTGCCCTACCCCACCGAAGCGGGCTCAGGGAGGCTCACAGCATAAAAGCTCTAACAATAAAATTCAAAATTAAAATACAATAGTAATTTACATAATTAAAACACTAATATATCGATACATCAATCCATGTCAGTGTGCTATCTTATAGACTTCCTTCAGAGTATTTCAGTGCCGGTTAGTTATAAGCCAACCGGAAGAGGACTGGATTTATACCCCCCCCCCCCCCCGCTTCACTACTTGAAGGAGTCCGAGAGCAGCTTATGATCCCCTTTCCCTCTCCACAACAGACATCCTTTGAGGTAGGTGGGGCTGAGAGAGCTCTTTCAAGAACTGCTCTGAGAGAGTTATGACTGACCCAAGGTCACTCCAGTAGTTGCATGCGGAGGAGTAAGGAATCAAACCCAGTTCTCTCAGGTAAGAGTCCATGCCCTTATACCACTACGCCAAAAATTGCTCTCCTGTTATTTTAATGTTGTCACTGCTGTGGGTTTTTGCTGGTATTTCACTGGTTATTTATCGATGATTCCTCTTCTTGTATGACAACCTTCAGTAAGGGAGGGGCCATGAGAGCATCTGCTTGATACACAGAAGGTCCCAGATTCAATTCCTGTCAGTTAAAGCGATCAGGCAGGAGGTGATGTGAACAGCCTCTGGCTGAGACCCTGGAGAGCTGCTGCCAGCCTGAGTCGACAATACTGACTGATGGACTGAGGGTCTGACTGAGTATTAGGCAGCATCAAGTGTTCATGTGTGTGCTCAGGATATCAACAACGAGCATGAAGAAATAAATGGGTGCTGCTTGAAATTGGCACCGCATAGGCATGGCACAGGGTTATTGCAAAAGTGGGGCGAGCCCAAGGGCACATGGACAGAGCAGTCCGGGGAACTGACCATCTGCACAGCCTGGACAGCACAGCAGAGAGGAGAGCAGTGTCTCAGGACATACTGCTAGAACCAAAGCTACAGGAGCACAGGTGAGTCAGTTTCCAAGAAACACAAACCTAGCCATTTGAGGACAGGGACTAGTCTGGGATTACGCCCCTTTTGGTGCCTGGTTGATAACTACAGCCACCGATCCAAGGAGAAGGTTATGGGGGGAAATAGAGATGGCTATGCCACAGAGGACAAAATCAATTCAATCGGAATTAATATTGCAGATCTATTTTTACATACAGAAAAATCAGCTTTCTTTTTGATCAAACAAGATTGATTGATATTGAATTGCAGGTTCTCATACCCATACCCATACCAAACCTTTAATGGCATAATAGATTCAGATAAAAATACACAGAATATAAAAATTTAAACATTGGAGATAAAATCAAGATAAAACCGAGCTTACAGATGCACTCAAACATGGTCAAAATTAAATTTAGGGATGTCAGCCAGAAATTTTGCCACAGCCTCACTAACCACCCCCCTCAGTATCACTCAATAAATAATAACAGGGTGGCAGAATAGACAAATCTGGAGAAAAAGAAAGCTTGCCAAATAAATCTTTACGGAGGTTATGGTATAAAGAACAATCAAGCAATATATGCTGGATTGAGTCAGGGGTATTTGCTCCACAGGAGCAAAGTCTGTCGGCTAAAGGGACTCGCTGATATCTCCCTTGTAAAACTTTGGAGGGAAACGCGTTTAGTCTAGCCAACATAAATGCCCTGCGATGACTTGGAGTGGTTAGGTCTGATAGATAATTGGGCATTTTGCCACAAAAAGCATAAAGACCTAAGGAAGCTGGAGAGCAAATATAAGGGTCAGTTGGCCGTAATTTTGTATCCTCCGATTCCCATAGTCTCAGTTTAATACATCTGAAGATATATGACTCATCAGCGGTAGATAAATCATCTACCTCTAACTCCAATTGATTGAGTTTAGACAGAAGCACTGCTGTCCAGGATGAAATATATGGGTCTCTTTTCATACAATCAAGAAGGCTGTTGGGATCTGTTCTAAAATGAATTTTGAGCCAGAATTTAAACACTGCAATCCAGGCTTTTGTCTCCACCAAAGACTGACCCACTTCAGAGCAGAGAGCAAAGTAGGACACACATTTTGGCAAACCAAGAATTTGTCTAAAGAATGAGGCTTGAATGCCCTCCACTTTCCTGGTAAAAGCTGAGATCCAAATAGGGATACCATAGAGGATTTGGGCAAGCGTTTTGGCTTTGAACACTTTAATAGCTGCTGGAACTAATTGGTTGCCCCTTGCAAAGAAAAACTGTTTAATTTGAGCAGCTGAACATTTAGCCAAGTTGACGGTGTTGTTACGATGTGAAACCCAGCTTAACTTGTGGTTAAAAGTGATCCCCAAGTATTTAAAATTCTTTGTTTGCTCGATTGTTGAATTGCCAATAAACTATCTCTGTGGGCGCCAGCAGTTTGAAAAGACAACTACTTTAGATTTGGTGTAATTGATAGTAAGTGAATTACAATTACAGTAGTCATAAAAGGCATTCAAATACCTTTGCAGGCCCACTCTTGTACAAGAGAGGATGGTAGTGTCATCGGCATAAAGTAATAAGGGGACCGCTCGGCCTGCAAGTTTAGGCGGATGACCGTTGACAGGGTTCAAAAATTGTGCCAGGTCAGTTAAAAATAAATTTAAAAGATGCGGGGCCAGCACGCAACCTTGTTTAACCCCCTTTAACACTGGGATTTTACTAGTCAAGTCACCGCTAGAAGAAAATTGCAGGTTCTCAAAAGCCTTGCAAAAGGCAAATGTTCACCCTTGAGTTTGGGGTTTTTACCTCCTGGGTAAAGGGCTGAATATCTCACCTGCCTAATGGCCCCTTGGCAACGCAGAGTCTATTCTCTAGCTAGGTTCAATGTGCTACCATCTGCCATATTTCTTGGAAGATTCCATAAAACTCCCTATGCTAATAGATTGTGCACTTGTGCACGTCCAGAGATAGAAACTTTAGAACATGTGTTCCTAAACTGCACTTTTTATTCTGACCTGCGCTCCATACTCATTGACCCCTGTTTGAGTAAGCAAAAAGCGAAGCCCAACAAATATAAAATTGTCTGGAGAGCCAGTTTGGTGTAGTGGTTAAGTGTGTGGACTCTTATCTGGGAGAACCGGGTTTGATTCCCCACTCCTCCACTTGCACCTGCTGGAATGGCCTTGGGTCAGCCATAGCTCTGGCAGAAGTTGTCCTTGAAAGGGCAGCTGCTGTAAGAGCCCTCTCCAGCCCCACCCACCTCACAGGGTGTCTGTTGTGGGGGAGGAAGGTAAAGGAGATTGTGAGCCGCTCTGAGACTCTTCGGAGTGGAGGGCGGGATATAAATCCAATATCATCTTCTTCTTCTTCTTCTTCTTCTTCTTCTTCTTCTTCTTCTTCTTCTTCTTCTTCTTCTTCTTCTTCTTCTTCTTCTTCAGAATCAATCGCTAATTGAAACTGTTGCAAATTTTTTTTACATCTAGCATCCAGGAGGCACTTAATGTATTTGCAAATTGCCATTTGATGGATGGATTGGTTTCTTGTTATGTTCGATATTATGCCAATAAAGGTTATTGAATTGAACAGAGATGGATTACAGATGTTGCCACATACTGGACATACTGAATCATGGATGACAGGATGGATACCTCGCTTGGCAGAAAGCTGACAGAGATAAGAACATAAGAGAAGCCATGTTGGATCAGGCTAATGGCCCATCCAGTCCAACCCTCTGCATCAGACAATGGCGAAAACCCAAGTGCCATCAGGAGGTCCACCAGCAGGGTCAGAACTCGAGAAGCCCTTCCACTCTTGCCCCCCAGGCACATAGAATACAGAGCATCACTGCCCCATACTTCACTGTATGCAGACCCTGGCCCTGGCCATCACAAAACAACTGCAACTGAGTTCCACCAAGATAATTGCTTACCATTTCCCCTGCTGTTATTTATGCACTTCCAGGTTCTGCCCAGACAAACTTCAGCGCAAGATCCTGCCAGGAATCGTGTTCTCGTGTCCTCCAGAGGCGGCGACAGGGGAGTTTTTTTAAACTGTCAAGCGTTTGCCTTCCAAGTTTTCTCTTCCCCATCTGGATCTTCAATTAGCAGAGCTTTTCTTCCCCTTCTTTATTGCCTGATAGATGTCTTTGCCGTTAGACAGATGCTCCTGCCCCACTCTCTCAGCGCACCCCCCCTTCCCCAAGAGCGAGCAACATATACCCACGATTAAAATTAACTCCACGCTTGCTTTTGCGTTGCTTCGCATATTATAACAGACGAGGCACAGCGGTGCTTTGACATTTGCAAAGCACGTCTATTCATGTCAGGGGGGGCTTTTTGTGCCTCCCCCCTCCCTTTTTTGCAACACGAGACCACCTCGGAAACAAAAACGCCGCAGTTTCCCAGCAGCTTTCCTCTTATAATAATTCCTTTGAAAAACACAGTCAGAGTAACCAATGGGTTTCCTCCCCCCTCTCCAAAATGCAAGTGAGTCTCAGATATTGAAAAGGTTTCAGCTGCCTTTGTGACTCATTCGCCAATGTCATTTAAAGGTCGTCGTGTGCTCAGTTTGCATTTGGGGATTATTGTAATTATTAGGGGCATACCTGGACAACCTGCATCACACTCCGAGACAAATTGGACCATTAACCGCATAGGTGTCCTGGCAAACATTTAATGATGTCCACAGGTTCCCAGAGAGGCCTAAAAAAACCCCCAAAAGCCCAGGTGTCTTCCAAGTTCCTTCCGGGCCACCGTAGCATGGCTGCATTCTGGCGAAGTCACAATTTATGCTGAGTGGCCTATTTTAGGGCAAGAGGGTGCATAATGAAGGCTGCACATTTTAATCAGCTTAATTGGTCCAATTAATCAGCTGATGCTCTAACTGCAGATTAGCACCTCATTCTGGATTAATCAGCCAGAATGATTTATCTAGTATATTTTTAGCCCGCCCTTTCTTCAAGGAGCTCCGGACAGCATACGTGGTTCCTCGCTGAAACCGCACGACAATCCTGTGGAGTAGGTTAGGCTGGAAGAGAACGACATTGGCTCAGTGAGATTCGCAGCAGAACTGGGATTTGAACTTGGGTCTCTCAGTACTTAGCCACACGCTCTAACCACTATACCATACTACTTCACAATGGTAATGAACGGGGGATGTTTAAAGGGCACGTACTAAGTACAGGTGAAGGTCCTGTCCTACTGTGCAATTTTTTTTTAAAAAAAAACAAACTTGCTTTTATGTTTATTTACTCAGGTCGTTTTCGCACTCACCTCCAGCCGGCGTGACCCCCTCTTCACCGCGCAGGATCTGCGCGGATTTCGCACTAAATGCCGCGGAGCAGCCTTTTGCGCCGGAAACTCCCGGCGCAAAAGCCGCTCAAACGTAAATCGCCAAAAAGCAGTTTGGCGTTTGCGCAGCTTTTGCGACGGGAGTTTCCGGCGCAAAAGGCTGCTCCGCGGCATTTAGTGCGAAATCCGCGCAGATCCTGCGCGGTGAAGAGGGGGGTCGCGCCGGCTGGAGGTGAGTGCGAAAACGACCTCAGTTTATACCCTGCTTTTCTCCCAATGAGAAATGAGTTTTTTTCCCAGTGTGGTAGGTTAGGCAGAACACAAATGGCCCAACGGCATCCAGCAAGCTTTGTTTCAAATCTGGGTAACTGGTCCATGGTGACCTAAGGAGCTATATCGCACTGTAGGGATTTCAACTCAGTTCTCCCACGTGCAAAGCCAATATTCCAATCACTGCAGCACAGTGGCCCTTAAAATCTCGCAGTTTAGTTTAACCAGAGACCACAGTGAGATAGAAAAAATTAGTGGCTATAGTATGTGAGAAGTGATGACCATGGTGGGGGGGGGGGGGGAAGAATGGGAAGTTAAAACAGGCAGCGTGGTGTAGTGTATACAGTGGGGGTCCCCAACCTTTTTGAGTCTTTTTTGGGGGGGGCACATTTGGAATTCTGACACAGCATGGTGGCCATAGCAACAAAATGGCTGACACAAAATGGCTGCTGCAGGAGGCCAAGCCAGCCACAAAATGACGAGCACAGCTTATCTTCAGTAATGCAGAAAAAGCATCCATGGGCTGTGGTGGCAGATGTTGCTGAAGCAACATTTTTTAAAAATCTGCACAGCCAATCAAATCTCCAAAAGTCAATCAGAAGCCTTGCTGGGCAAAAGTCATGCCTGGCCTCTTGCAGTTCCCGAGAACTAGGGTTGCCTGGCCCAACTCATAAAATATCTAGGGACTTTGAGGGTGGAGCCAGGAGACTTCCCCGTTCCCTAAAACAAATAAAAAATACAGCAGTGCAGTTCTCCTGCATATAGTCTTCATTTCCTCATTCCCCCAGCAGCTGCACTTTCACTAAATGAAAGTGAACATGCTTATGCACACTCTCACAAAGCAGCCAAAATAGTTAGAATGCACACACTTTTGTGCACGCAAAGAGGCAATTTACTCATGGGAGTTGCTGAATGTAGCCATCTGCTGTATTTCAACTGATTTCTTCAGACTACCAGGAAAACAAAAGCAGAGTAGCCTAGGGGGCAATGTTTTCCTCCAAACAAACAGAAAGTCAAAGTGCGGCTGTGCAGCAACTGGTGGGGAATCGATTGGTTGAGTAGGGGTAAGCAGAAGTCCGAGGGCAGAGCAACTGGTACTGCGGACTCAGTCTAAGACTGAGTACAAATGCCTTACAGTGAGCCAGGCCCTTGGACTATCAAGGTCAGGAGTATCCATTCTGACAGGCAGCAGCTCCTTGGGGCAGGGTGTTCTTTCACATCATCTATCATCTGATCCTTTTAACTGGAGATGCTGGAGGAGAACCTGAGTGGGACTCCCAAAATGCCAAGCAGGTGCTTTAACACTGGCCCATGCCCCCCCTCTGCTTTACGACATTAAGACTTGTAAGTATTGAAGGTGCCTTGGGACTCCTGTTCATCTCTCTTGACAGGAAGGTCTGACCAACCAGAACGAACATTCCCGGCAGGCAATTTGAATTAATTTCATTGTTTTTATTTACTTCATTTATACCCCATCTATCTTCCCAGTGGGGAACCAAAGTAACTGACAACATTTTCCTCCATGATATCCTCAGAACACCCCAGAGGTCCATGGGTAGCTATTAGCCACAAGTTATGGATGGAACACAATGTCTGGGGCAGTGATGTTCTCTATGCTTGGTGCTTGGGGGGCAACAGTGGGAGGGCTTCTGGAGTTCTGGGTCTGCTGGTGGACCTTCTGATGGCACCTGGGTTTAGGCCACTAGGTGACACAGAGGGTTGGACAGGATGGACCATTGGCCTGATTCAGTGTGGCCTCTCTTATGTTCTTATATGGAGCAGAGGGGTCCGTCAGTGGCTATTAGCCACAAGGGATAGATGGAACGCTCTTGTTTGGGGCAGTGATGCTAGGTGTTCTTGGTGCTTGGGGGGTAACAGTGGGAGGGCTTCTGGAGTTCTGACCCTGGTGGTGGACCTCCTAATGGCACCTGGGTTTTGGCCACTGTGGGACACAGAGTGTAGGACTGGATGGACCTTTGGCCTGATCCAACATGGCTTCTCTTATGTTCTTAACCCTGAGTGGAAGGTAGGTTGAGAGAGGATAGATGGCTCACCTAAGGTCATTCAGCAAGCTTCCATGGCCTGAGTGGGTATTTGGACCAGGGTCTCCCAGATTCTACTCCCACCCTCTTAATCACTACATTTACAAAGCTCCCTTGCAACAGAAGAGACAAAACAAGAGTGAGAGAGCTGGTATAGTAATATTTGTAAACCTAGACATGGAAGAGATTAATTGCTTAGACACAGGAGAGGCTAACATGAGAGAGGCTAACCAGGAGTGTCATGGGTATTTCTGCCGAGGGCTTTTTTGTAGCAGGAACTCCTTAAGCCTGCAAAGGAGGCGGCTGAGAAGTGATATGATCACCATCTTTAAGTACTTGAAGGGCTGTCATATAGAGGATGGTGTGGAATTGTTTCCTGTGGCCCCGGAAGGTAGGACCAGAACCAAGGGGTTGAAATTAAATCAAAAGAGTTTCCGGATCAACATTAGGAAGGATTTCCTGACCGTTAGAGCGATTCCTCAGTGGAACAGGTTTCCTCGGGAAGTGGTGGGCTCTCCTTCCTTGGAGGTTTTTAAACAGAGGCTAGATGGCCATCTGACAGCAATGAGGACCCTGTGAATTTGGGGGGAGGTATTTGTGGGTTTTCTGCATTGTGCAGGGGGTTGGACTAGATGACCCTGGAGGTCCCTTCCAACTCTATGATTCTATGATATTAGGCCACATACACCCCTGATGTAGCCAATCCTCCTGGAGCTTACAGTAAGCCCTGTACGAAGAGCCCTGTCAGCTCTTGGAGGATGGGCTATATCAGGGACGTGTGGCCTAATATGCAAAGGAGTTCCTGCTACAAAAAAAGCCCTGCCCATGCGGTTCTGGACTTTGCAGTACCATGACAGCTGGGCAAGGCTCTGGAGAAGTCAGGGATCATTTAATACAAAAAGAGGTGCCAGAGCTCATTAGCACAACTCATTTGCATATGTCACACACCCTGACCTCACCGGAAGGTGTATAAGAAGAAGAAGAAGAAGAAGAAGAAGAAGAAGAAGAAGAAGAAGAAATTGGATTTATATCCCGCCCTCCACTCCGAAGAGTCTCAGAGCGGCTCACAATCTCCTTTACCTTCCTCCCCCACAACAGACACCCTGTGAGGTGGGTGGGGCTGGAGAGGGCTCTCACAGCAGCTGCCCTTTCAAGGACAACCTCTGCCAGAGCTATGGCTGACCCAAGGCCATGCTAGCAGGTGCAAGTGGAGGAGTGGGGAATCAAACCTGGTTCTCCCAGATAAGAGTCTGCACACTTAACCACTACACCAAACTGGCTCTCCACACACCAAACTGGCTCTCCAGTGTATTAAATTATATCAGCTCAGCATCTACCTTAAAACGCTTCTTGAATTATAATTGTCATAATAAAACCTTACTCCCATCATACTTTTAAAATTACGTTCTCCTATGTGGCTACAGTGGCATGATGAAGATTCCCATCTGTCTGCTTTGTATGTTTTGGTTATTTCCCTCTTTTTTGTGTGGGGAAGATTATTAGAAAGTTTGTCAAATCTTAAGAGTTCAGCAAAATTCTCACAGGGGGTTTTGAACAATGGAGCCCAGAAACAAGTATTTGGGGGGCAGGGGGAAGAGCACAATAAAATGTAGAGGTTACAGAGCTCCGCTCCTGTGAGCTCCTGCCCAAAATGAGGCCTGGGAGAAGCAATTCCTTGCTGTCGTTGTTAACATGTGAAGAAGTCCTTGAGACACCTGTCTGACCACAAACAAGTTTCCTACATACATAAGCCATTAAAACTGACATCTGATATATGCAAAAGGAGGATTTTTTTAACTTCCAAATGCAAGTACTTAAAAAAAAAAACCCTGAGGTGCACAAATTGGAAACAACAAAACGAGGAACCTGTAGAAATATGAATTGTTAAACAGGGGCTCAAAGAAATTGACAGCCCCGCTAGATGATGTCGCACAAACTCCGAATTGCATTTTTGCAACTTTGTGAAATCTGATGAGCTGCTAACCAGAAATTAATTAATCACAGTCACTTGAAGTTGGCTGGTGTCTTCAAAGGGAGTGAAGCTCAGGTTTCAAGTGCTAATCAAAGGGAAACCAATTTCTTGAACTGGATTTGCACATTTGAAAAGCACGTTTCCCCCCCACCCCCTTGCTCTACGATGAGTCCCTTTGCATTGTGCCTCCAGCTCCCCTGCCTGTAAAATGTAGATAATAACCTTGCTTTGTATGCAACAGGTTCGAAGGTGGGAGGTGTAATCATCTGCATACCTATGATCACGTCATGCCCTGTAGGATCTGATGTTGCAAAGCCAGAAAGAAGCAGATTTTGAAGAAATCATTACTGTTTTGGCTTCTCGCTGTTTTAAAAGGATGTGGCTTTGGAAAATGAATGAGCAGTAGTGAGGATCTAGTTAATTTTTAGAAAAATCAACAAAAAGAAGTCTGGTGTTCGAAACACAGGTTTGGGAACTTCTTGCCTTTCCCATAGCACTAAACACAGGGCTTCTTTTGAGCAGGAATGCACAGGAACACAATTCCAGCTGGCTTGGCCTCAGGGGGTGTGGTCTGGTGTGCAAATGAGTTCCTGCTGAGCTTTTTCTACAAAAAAAAAGCCCTGTTTGAAACAATGGTGAAGCCAGGGGATGTGGTCTAATATGCAGATGAGTTCCTGCTGGGCTTTTTCAAGACACATGGAGAGAGCGAGTTGTTTTTACTCAGTGGCAGGGGCAAGGCATTTTGTGTATGCGTAGGGTCACCATCTTCTTTTTTCTACTTCAGATAGGTTTGCCAGTCTCCAGGTGATAGCTGAAGATCCCCCTGGGATTACAACTGATCTCCAGGCAACAGAGATCAGTTCACCTGAAGAAAATGGCCACTTTGGAAGGTGGACTCTACGGGCATTATACCCCATTGAAGTCCCTCCTCTCCCTAAACCCCACCCTCCTCAGGTTCGACTCCCCAAATCTACATGTATTACCCAACCTGGAGCTGGTAATCCTACTCACGTGGGAAGTTAAAGATGGTGCCTGTAGGGTAGGGCTCTTTTTCTAGCAGGAGCTCTTCTGCATATTAGGCCATGCCCCCCTGATGTAGCCAATCCTCCAAGAGCTTACAGAGCTCTTAGTACAGGGCTTACTGTAAGCTCCAGGAGGATTGGCTATATCAAGGGGGCATGGCCTAATATGCAGAGGAGCTCCTGCTAGAAAAAAGAGCCCTGCTGTAGGGCATGATGTCAGAACTCTCTCTTCAGTACTTACCAGGGACCATCAGGACTAAGCAGGGGTGGAATTCTAGCAGCAGCTCCTTTGCATATTAGGCCACACACCCTTAATGTAGTCAATCCTCCAAGAGCTTACACAAAAGAGCCTTGTAAACTCTTGGAGGACTGCCTACATCAGGGGTGTGGCCTAATATGCAAAGGAGCTCCTACTAGAATTCCACCCGGGAACTAAGCACAAGTAGCCCAGGCAAGCCTGATCTTGTCTGATAATGCAATAAGTAGGAGAAAACAGAGATAGCTGAATAAAAAATCTCGCCTGATATCAGAATGGTCAACTCTGGCAAGTACTTGCAGCTTTTGAAAAAATATCGTTTTCTGGTCGTAGACAAATGTGTCGTTTTAATGAGATTTGGAGTCCATTTATGCAAATGATGAATGTTTAGCTGATTTGATTTGATATCGTTGTAAACTGTATCGCTTTATTTTTCTTGTATTTACTATATGAAAGTTAGGTTGATGTTCTTCTTTCTGATATCTATTAATGTTTAACTTGAGTAACTATTGTAATTTTATGCACTGGGGTTTCACATAAAATAAAATAAAAAAATAACTCTGGCAAGTACTTGGATGAGAGACCTCCTTGGAATACCAGAGCCAGGAGGCAGCAGCAGGCTTTATTCAGCCACCTCTCTGAATATCCTCCAGGCCCCCAGTAGGGGTCAGTCACCAGAGGTCTCCATGACTTCCAGGTGCGTGCACACATTCACACACACACAGAGACGGACATGCACATAAAAAAAAATAAGGACTTCGCACAAGAACTGACTTTTAGTTCCCGGACTCACCCTTAGAATACCTGATGTTAGGGTTGCCAGGTCTAACTCAGGAAATATCTGGGGAATTTGGAGGTGGAGTCAAGAGACATTGGGGTGGAGCCAGGACCAAGGCTGTGACAAGCATGACTGAATTTCGAAGGGAGTTCTGGACATAATATTTAAAGGGATTCTGCTCCTTTTAAATGTCTTCTGTTCACCGGAAATAGTGGAGGATGGGGGCACCTCCTTTTGGGGTTCACAAAATTGGACCCCCTGGTCCAATCTTTTTGAAACTTGGGAGTTTCTTTGAAGAGAGGCACCAGATGCTATGCTGAACATTGGTACCTCTACCTCAAAAAAACAGCTCCCCCAGAGCCCTAAACACCCACAGATTGATTCTCCATTATGGGGATTGATCTCCATAGGGTATAATGCCCAGCTGACATTTCCCCCCACCTCTCTCTGATAACCCTGAAGCGGAGGGCCTCCAAATGAGGGGATCCCCTCCCCTCTAGGGGTATTCATTGATGGAAATTGTTGACGTTCTTACCCAATGTGTGAAATTGTTTATGAGAAGCTTGAAGAAGCTAATGCGAAACAGGGGCACTAGTACAAACCTGTTGCCTTATGGATTGCTGGCTGCATGTATTTAAGAAAACTGGATTGACTGGACATTAGTTATCTTCACCTGAACTTTCCCAAAGAAGTCTTGGCATTGATTTGCTGGAGGAGGAGGGACTGGCGTTTTGGTGAATATGTTCCTTGGACTCTATAATAGTGTGATTTATTTCACCTTTTGGAATTACAACACATTCTATATTTGTACAGATTTAATTATATTTTATTGATTTATTGGATTTCACGGGAGCTTTAAGCTTTGGATTCCCCTGCTCAACTGGAGACTGGCAACCCTGTTTCCTAACCTGGAGTTGGCAACCCTGTGACACACCTCCCATTTTCACACTGGAAATAAATTAGACACATTCGCATGCCAACACCATTTGCACAACCGTGCAATTCTTTTTTTAACAAAAAAGGTAAATACATATATCTCAATAAATCCCATAAAAGATCATTCCATCCTTCATAAAGCCAGGGATGACACGGGGATTTAAGGAGAGAATAATCCATCTACGTAGCCTCCCGTGCTCGTGTGTCAGAGCTTCATCTCTCCGCCACAGCTTTACGTAGTCAATTATTTGCTTTGAAATACTACTTTGACTTTCAAATTACATTCCCGCTTGATCAAAACAAAGATCTGTCAACATATAGGCGTTGGCATTTCATACGTTTATATGCCGTTAATATTTTACCGGCAAACGCATACGTTCAAAAATATCATCTTGTATTAATACCTGGGACGATTTGCCAAAAAAAAAAGAAAAGAAAATCACTCAACAAAGGAGAAAAAGAATTGCTTTTTCCTTTTCTGCGAGAGCAGCCGGTCAATGAACCCGATAGTGAGAAGGTCTACAAGCCCCACGGAAATGAAGGGAGAGCTTCACAGGAGCCATTGCTTCATTTCTGTGGTATTTGTGTTGGACCGTTTCCCTCTGGATCAGGCTCTGTACCTTTTTTAAAAGGCTGCATGAATCCTGATGATTCACCGGGAGAGATTGCTTGAGAACGTGGCCCGGCGCAACCCTAACAACAGTCTGTTGATGAGGAAGCCGTCATTAAAAATTAACTGAGCCTGCAGCGTGAGAAAGACAGCAAAGTAGATTTCGAGCCTGGCTCAGAGTACTCAGGCTGCGGTGAAGACCCAGGCACGCAGCAGACTGTACAAAGAGGAGAGATTTGATGCAAGCGCAAGCTGTTAGAGCCACAAACAGAATCCAGTACCATGCAGAGCAGCCAACTACAGGTGTTCAGGTTTCTGGACAACAGTGAGGCCTAGAAACATACCAGCTGGTTTTTTAAAATGAATGTTCCTGTGAGGCAGCTTTGCTTTTCCCAGCAGAGGCTACTGGCTGCGCCCCTTGGGTACAGGGAATCCTTTGTAATAGCCTGTGTTCAGGCTTTTTTCAATGGCTGCTTGATGCTTGTGGAGCAGATTCCCATAAGACGTCAGGGAGCTGTGTGTGTGTGCACGTGCATGTGTGTGTGCATGCTGCCAGGTCGCAACTAGCTTATTGCTACTCTTGCAAGGGGCTTTCTAGGCAAGTTAGAAGCAGAGATGCTACGGTATGCCATTGCCTTCCTCTGCAGAGCCTTCCTTAGCGGTCTCCCATCCAAGTACTGACCCTGCTTAGCTTCCAAGATCTGAGATCAGGCTACATCCCATTATGCATTTCCTCCCATGGGGGCCTTTGCCCTCCTGGTATTTCAGGTAGGTTGTGAAACACAAGTGTTCTGAAGAGCATGTGGGGCAGTCTGAACACGAGCCAGGGGAGGGGTCTCCATCCTTTTTGAACCTGTGCGCATTTTTGGAATTCTGACACTGGATGAGGAGCACAACCACAAAATGGCCACCACAACAGGCAGAGCCAGATGCAAAATGGCTGCCAAAAGAGGCAGAGCCAACCATAACGGCGGCCACAAAAGGCAGAGACAACCACAAAAGTGCATAACTCGAATAGTAGCTTTTCAATATTTCAGGCAGAAACTCTCCTTTACAAGATGCCTTCAAAATGAATACATTATTTTAAAATATTTTCTGGCGTGCACATCGCTTATCTTTAATCATTCAGGGAAGATCCTTCTGCAGTGCTGAACTGCTGAAGCAACATTTTAAAAATCTGCACAAACTATCGGATCTCCAGTGGCCAATCAAAAGTCCTGCTGGGCACAAGCCCTAACTTACCCCTCCTGCTTTCTAGAAACGCTTGTCATGAAAAAGTCAAACAGATTTTATGAGTCCTAGGTAAAAACATGCTATTTAAATGAAGAAGTAAATAATACAATATTCAGGAACTAGGGTCACCAACCTCCAGGTAGTGCCTGGAGATCTGGAATTATTGCTGATCTCTAGCCTACAGAGATCAGTTTCCCCTGGAGAAAATGGTGGCTTCGGAAGGTGGACTCTAAGCACTGCACCCTGCTGAGGTCCTGTGCACACCCCAGACTCCACTCCCAAACACCCAGATATTTCCCAACCTAGAGTTGGCAACCATATGTGTACCACTAGATATCATACTAGGGTTGCCAATCCTCAGTTGGGGTCAGGGGATCCCCTGTTTTGCGGGCCCTCCCCCCTGCTTCAAGGTTATCAGAAAGCGGGGTGGGAGGTTGAATGTCCACTGGGCACTGGTCTCCATAGAGTATAATGGAGATCCATGGGTATCTGGGGATCAGGGAGGCCTGATATTTTTAGGTAGAGGCACCAAATTTCCAGCATAGCATCTGGTGCCTCTCTACAAAGAAAACCCCCAAGTTTCAAAAAGATTGGACCAGGGGGTCCAATTCTATGAGGCCCAAAAGAAGGTGCCCCCGTCCTCCATGATTTCCCATGAAGTGAAAGGCATTTAAAAGGAAAGCAGCCCTTTTAAACTTCCTTCGGAATTCAATCGTGCTTGTCACACCCTTGCTCCTGGCTCCACCCCCAAAGTCCCCTGAGTCGGACCTGGCAACCTTATACCATAAACAAGGTGATCTTGAATACTCCCTTAGGGAGAGCGGAAGCAATTTTTAGGTCAGCAAAAAACCCAAAATGAACAGCAGGAACTCCTTTGCATATTTGGCCACACCTCCCTGACATAGCCAAGAGCTTACAATAGGCCCTGTACTAAGAGCCCTGAAAGCTCTTGGAGGATTGGCTACATCAGGAGGGTGTGGCCTAATATGCAAATTAGTTCCTGCTGCAAAAAAAGCCCTGGGGATGGCTGTATCCGAAGGACTCGGTATGGGAAGGGAATGGCACATCAGTGTTATATAGGTGAAGAAGAAAGAGGCCCTCAGGGGCTCTCCATGAGATCTCTTCTTTCCGCTCAGGTTGTTTTTATGGACCTGAGTCGCCTTTCTGCCTTCCAGAGAAGCCTCATTAGTGTTCTTGCAGGATTCTTTTCACATAAGCCTTGGGAAGCAGGCCTCCCCTTCTACCAGTAAGTGCTCAAAAGTCATCTCCTGCAGAGGCGGCAGATGGACCGGAAAGGGTATGCTGGGTTTTCTTCCAAATTGTCCTTCCTGATTCCTCTCTTCAGAGGATGCAGAGGGAGTTCTGGAATTGGTGGCAGCTTTCACAAACACCTGTCGATGTCCTTGACCACAGAACCCAAAGCGTGTCTAGGATCACCAAAAAGGGTGCCACCTGGAGAAAACGCACAAGGACCATCTCTACAGCAGTGGTCTCTGACCTATGGCTTGGGGCCCTCAGGTGAGCCAGGGAACTCCACTTGCAAGGATATGATCCCCAACAGAACCGCCTTTTTTCTTTCACTGCTTGCTGGGTGGACCTGTGGCTGGTGCAAAGAGAACACGGGAGCCCACATGTCTGCCCACATGCTAAGGAGACAAAATGAGATCGCTCATCTTTGAGATGACTCAGATATGGATTGAGAAATACCTGGAGATTCGGGGGTGGAGCCAGCATAAGCGGGATTGATGGGTGTGTATCCCCATCTTTCTTGATGCATATATTCAAACTGCCCCAGTACATATGAACATATGAAGCTGCCTTATACTGAATCAGACCCTGGGTCCATCAAAGTCAGTATTGTCTTCTCAGACTGGCAGCAGCTCTCCAGGGTCTCAAGCTGAGGTTTTTCACACTTATTTGCCTGGATCCTTTTTTTTGAGATGCTGGGGATTGAACCTGGGACCTTCTGCTTCCCAAGCAGATGCTCTACCACTGAGCCACCGTCCCTCCCCAGTAATATGCCAGTGCTGATTTATGAGTTGTAAGGATATATATGCAGGGCTTTTTTTTGTAGCAGGAACTCCTTTGCATATTATAGGCCAGCAATCCTCCAAGAGCTTACAGGGCTCTTAGTACAGGGCATACTGTAAGCTCCAGGAGGATTGGCTACATCAGGTGGGTATGGTCTAATATGCAAAGGAGTTCCTGTTACAAAAAAAGCCCTGCACATATGCCCTGATGAGAATAAATGAAAAGTTGTGGGGTTGTATTATTATTTTGCCATCTTCTGGGCATGGAGCAGGTGTCACTGGCGTGCATGTGTGGGGAGAGGTATTTGTGAATTCCCTGCACTGTGCAGGGGGTTGGACTAGATGACCCCAGAAGCCCCTTCCAACTCTATGATTCTGTGATCTCCCTGCTTCAGATATGATGCTCTAGCCCCTATACCATGCTGGCCCTCAAAAGATGCGGCAGGCAGGCACCTTGAAATTTGCCTGGAATAATGTGCATTCCTTGAAAAGAACCATTGATGCCAATGCAAATGGGCTGTGCTAAATTGAGACCTCTCATTTGCGTTCATTCTGGCAGGTGCGTTTTTCTCTTCACCAGCCTACGCCCCGGAGAAAATTTGGTTGAAGCAAGGCAATGCCAGGCTGTCCTGTTTTCCAATGTCACAAAAAAGGGGGGGGGGGAGACTTCTAAAAGGGTGTTGCAGAGGATGCAGGGATGGGGCCATTCACTCCGCTCATTAACATAAGAAGGGAAGTCGGGGAATAGGGTTGACAACCCCGTGTTCAGAAATAAGAAGGTGGGGAGGGACGGTGGCTCAGTGGTAGAGCATCTGCTTGGGAAGCAGAAGGTCCCAGGTTCAATCCCTGGCATCTCCAAAAAGGGGTCCAGGCAAATAGGTGTGAAAAACCTCAGCTTGAGACCGTGGAGAGCCGCTGCCAGTCTGAGAAGACAATACTGACTTTGATGACCAAGGGTCTGATTCAGTAGAAGGCAGCTTCATATGTTCATATTGGATTTATATCCTGCTCTATACTCTGAATCTCAGCGTCTCAGAGCGGTCACAATCTCCTTTACCTTCCCCCCCACCCCACCCCACAAAAGACACCCTGTGAGGTAGGTGAGGCTGAAAGAGCTCTCCAGAAGCTGCCCTTTCAAGGACAACTCCTGCGATAGCTATGGCTGACCCAAGGCCATTCCGGCAGCTGCAAGTGGAGGAGTGGGGAATCAAATTCGGTTCTCCCAGTTAAGAGGCTACACATTTAACCACTACACCACACTGGGACTGATTTCCCACTCGCCTTATGCCGCTCTCATGCTCCTTTTCTCAGCGGGGCTTCCATCTGATTTCACAGTATCGCCCGGGGCTGCAACTAGCTTTGCCTTTTTCACGCGGCAAACAGAAAGCTCTAAAAACCAGTTTCTGTTTGCTGCGCGAAAAAGGTGCAGCTAGTGGCAGTCCCAGGCAGATAGCGTGAAATGGGACAGAAGCGCCACTGAGAAGAGGAGCATGAGAGCAGCGTAAGGCGAGTGGGAAATCGGTCTGGCTGTTCTGGAAATTTGAGGATGAAGCCCGGGACAGTGGGGTTTACAGAGGGGAGGGGCCTCAGTAGGGTATAATGCCATGCAGTCCACCTTCCAAAGCAGCCGTTTTCTCCAGAAGTGGATATGAACATTTAAAATGAATAAATAATCAGTAATTTATGTAGTCTGAAGATCAGTTGTACTTTCCAGGAGAGTTCCTGTCTGGAGCCTGGCAACCTTATGGAAACACTTTGACCAGATGCATTAACATTCAGTTGAACTTTTGTCTCCTGCCTACCTGCAGGTATAAAAGCTTGGGTGTGGCCAGAGGTGTGTAATGTATTCGCTTCTGGCAATGTAGCCCTTGGATTCTTGGACCTACAGCCATTGCACAAGCCACCAAGAAACTCAGAATGAATATAAGAACAAAAGAAGAGCCCTGATGGATCAGACCAATTGCCCATCTAGTCCAGCATCTTGTCCCACACAGTGGCCAACCAGTTCCTTTGGAGGGCCAACACCAAGGCATAGAGGCCAAGGCCTTCCCTGATAAGAATATAAGAAAAACCCTGCTGGATCAGACCAGTGAGGGTCCCTCTAGTCCAGCCTCCTGTCTCACACAGTGGCCAACCAGTTCCTCTGGGGGGCCAACAACAGGGCAGAGAGGCCGAGGTCTTGTCCTGAGAAGAGCATCAGAAGAGCCCTGCTGGGTCAGACCAGTGAGGGTCCATCTAGTCCAGCCTCCTGTCTCACACAGTGGCCAGCCAGTTCCTCTGGAGGGCCAGCAACAGGCTAGAGAGGCTGATGCCTTCCCCTGAGAACCTGAGAAGAGCCTTGCTGGATCAGACCAGGGAAGATCCATCTAGTCCAGCCTCCTGTCTCACACAGTGGCCAGCCAGTTCCTCTGGAGGGCCAACAACAGGACAGAGAGGCCGAGGTCTTTCCCCGATGTTGCCTCCTGGCTCTTGTAATACCATCTTGTAATTTTTGTTTTCAATCCTTTTTTATTCAAATTGTAATGAGTTGGCTTAAACTTTTTATTTAAATTACATTTAGGTGCTTTCGTAAACTGTTCTGGGGCTCCTCGGGGGAGAAAGGCAGGGTAATAAATTGCTTGAGTAAATACCACTGCTTTTCAAGAGGGCAAACCCTCACTGCAGGAATTAATGCAGTTCCGCAGGGCCCGTAAAATGGAGATGTTCCGCCAGGCCAACGGTCATCTATCCTGGCCTCCCCTGCTCAGCCCTGCTTGACACCATCATGGCTGACTTTCACACCCACCCATTTGCTCTGCACCGTTCCATCTATGGCTACCCGCAATCAGAATCCTTTGGGACTTCAATTTAATGGTGCAGCAGATGCCATCAAATGTTTTAGTAATTTCTGGAAATTAATAACGTTATAGTTTTTTAATGTAGTATTACAGTTTAACTATGTTGCACGTTTTCATCATGCTGTAAGCCCGCCCGGAGCCTGCGTGCAGGGGACGGCGGGGTGAAAAATCAAAGAAAATAAATGCATAAATAAATAACCTCCCATCTCATAAGAACGTAAGAGAAGCCATGTTAGATCAGGCCAGTGGCCCATCCACACTGTCACACAGTGGCCAAACATCCAGGTGCCATCAGGAGGTCCACGAGTGGGGCCAGGACACTAGAAGCCCTCCCACTGTAGCTCCCTCCACAAAAAACACACACCAAGAAGAAGAAGAAGATATTGGATTTATATCCCGCCCTCCACTCCGAAGAGTCTCAGAGTGGCTCACAATCTCCTTTACCTTCCTCCCCTACAACAGACACGCTGTGAGGTAGATGAAGATATTGGATTTATATCCCGCCCTCCATTCCGAAGAGTCTCAGAGCGGCTCACAATCTCCTTTACCTCCCCCCCCCCCACAACAGACATCCTGTGAGGTAGATGAAGATATTGGATTTATATCCCGCCCTCCAATCCGAAGAGTCTCAGAGGGGCTCACAATCTCCTTTACCTTCCTCCCCCACAACAGACATCCTGTGAGGTAGATGAAGATATTGGATTTATATCCCGCCCTCCAATCCGAAGAGTCTCAGAGCGGCTCACAATCTCCTTTTCCTCCCCCGCCCCCCCACAACAGACATCCTGTGAGGTAGATGAAGATATTGGATTTATATCCCGCCCTCCACTCCGAAGAGTCTCAGAGCAGCTCACAATCTCCTTTCCCTCCCTCCCCCACAACAGACACCCTGTGAGGTGGGTGGGGCTGAGAGGGCTCTCACAGCAGCTGCCCTTTCAAGGACATCTCCTGCCATAGCAATGGCTAACCCAAGGCCATTCCAGCAGGTGCAAGTGGAGGAGTGGGGAATCAAACCCGGTTCTCCCAGATAAGAGTCCGCACACTTAACCACTACACCAAACTGGCTCTCCAGAATACAGAGCATCACTGCCCCAGACAGAGAGTGCCATCTATATCTTGTGGCTAATAGCCACTGGACCTCTGCTCCATATATTTATCAACTCTCATGCAACAGCAGAAACATGGTCGCATGGGGGCACTGCATTTAAATAAATGGTACTGAGTGCTCACAGGCTCCATTGTGTGAATGGGTTACTCCAAGGAGATTCTAGGTACACTAGCAGGTTTCTAGACATGCTGCCATTTCCCCCATTCATGAAAGCAGCCGGGGACACCATCAACAGCAGCTGTTCTTGCATCTAGAAACTGAGACAGGGTTGCTAGCTCTGGTTTGGGAAACACCTGGATATTTTGGGGGTGGAGCCGGGGAAGGAAGGGAACTCAGCGGGGCATAATGCCACAGAGCAGGGGCATCAAACATGCAGTTCGGGGGCCGAATCAGGCCCCCGGAAGGGCTCCTATCAGGCCCCCGAGCAACTGGCTGCCATGTGCTTCCTTCTCCCTCTCTCTTGCTTCTTTCTGCATAACAGTTTGCTTTGGAAGGTTTGCTCAATCGCACAGCAGCTACAGAGCAAAGCCTCTATTTTCTTCATTGACTGAGGCTCCTCTCTTGGTAGGCTTCCCAACCCTCCCGCCCTGGCGGGGGACCCCAGGATTTCCAGCCTCTTCCCCCACTCCCCCAAAAAAGGAAGCGGGAGGAGGGGGGGAAACGGCGCCAAGGAGCGTGGCGAGCCGCCCCATCTCGAAGCGGGCGACGCCACTGCGCAGCTGCCGCCTCTTCTCCGCTTCACCGTGGCTGCTCCTCCGAGATGGGCTCAGGCTGGGCCCATCTTGGAGGAGCAGCTGGGATGGGGTGGGGAGGGGGTGGCAGCGGTGCGGCGGCATCGCCCGTTCCGCTCCGCCTCTGAGGTGGAGTCAGTGGGGGGGGGGCGGGCCAGGAGCACGGCCGGCTGCGAGTCTGGGTCCTTCTAGGACCTGGGTCCTTCTAGGTCTGGGTCCTTCTAGGACCCGGACTCGCGGCTCGCCGTGCTCCTGGCCTGCCTCCACCCTCCCCTCCCCTTCTCTGGTTTCGCCTTGGCTGCTCCTCCGAGATGGGCTCAGGCTGGGCCCATCTTGGAGGAGCGGCTGCGGTGGGGCAGGGAAGAGGCGGCAGCTGCGCAGCGGCGTCGCCCGCTCCGCCTCTGGGGTGGAATCGGAGAAGGGGAGGGTGGAGGGAAGGAGTTCAATTGTGCTTGTCACACCCTTGCTCCTAGCTCCACCCCAGTGTCTCCTGGCTCCACCCCCAAAGTCCCCAGATATTTCTGGAATTGGACTTGGCAACCCTATCTCTTGGGGAGGAAGGGGGGAGGATTAGACTTGGCAGCCCTAGATCTGGCCCTCATAACAAATGAGTTCGACACCCCTGTTTAGAGTTCACCCTCCAAAGCAGCCATTTTGTCCAGGGGAAGCTTGGAACCCAGGCTGGGAAGGTGTGCTCTTCAGCCAGAATCTCCATAATCATTTGCTGGATCTATACCTGAAAGCAAGAGAAGTTGGATTGCTGGATCCTAAAGGCAAGAAGGGGAAATAGTGATGTCCAGCGAAGAGCCAGGGTTTTATATTTAGCTCAGATCTTTTCCCGTGTTGTTTTCATGCTCCTGGATTTTTTTTTTTATTGGCTATGTTTTTAATGGTTTTTTATGTCCTTTAATGCTTTCATCTTGTTTTATTTTGTGCAGCAGCCTCCAGTGGGCCTCTAAAGAGATGGACTATAAATGTTTCAAATAAATAACTAACTAAAGGGGCTTGAAGCTTGGAGGAAGGAAGCCCATTGCTACGCAGAAAAGCATCGACACCTGCCTCAGGGACGGTCCCTTCTTCACCCAGGAACCTTGGATTTCAAAGCAGCTTTTGAAAATAAGCCCCAAGCTGCAATTTCATCTGTGTTGTTTCCTACTAGATCCTGCAGAGCCAGGCCGCTACACAGCGCATACTTTCAGACACCAGCACAAAGTGGGGGAAAGCAGAAAAGCCTCCACATTCTTGTCCGCAGTGATACACCATTATGTCCAAGGCTTTTTTTGAGCAGAAACACACAGGACTACAGTTCTGACTGGCTTGTTGTTAGGGGGTGTGGCCTAATAGGCAAATAAGTTCCTGCTGGGCTTTTTCTACAAAAAAAGCAGCCCTGATTATGTCCATTAAAGTCAACAGGTTTACAAATTGTTCAGGACTGCAGTGTTTGCTCTTCCGCTTCCTCCTTCATGAAGGACTGATTCTCAGCATTGGCCCAGCTCTCCTGGAATGTCAAGTATCTAGTCCTCAAGAGAACTAGACAGCAAGCACAGGCACTGTAGCCCTTGGAGGAGGGCTGCCAGTTCTGGGTTGGGAAACATCTGGAGATTTTGAGGGTGGAACCTGAGGAGGGTGGGGTTTGGGGAGGGCTTCAACAGAGTAAAACACCATAGAGTCCACCTTCCAAAAGTGGCCGTTTTCGCCAGACACACTTGTAAAGTGATCATTGGTAGAACTTTTTTTGAGCAGGAAGGAACACAGTTCCAGCTGGCTAGGTGTCAGGGGGTGTGGCCTAATATGCAAATAAGCTCCTGCTGGGCCTTTTCTTCAAAAAAAACCCCTGATCATTGGTAATACTAGAAGACCTCCAGGCACCACCTGATGGTTGGCAACCGTATCTCCAACTTGGATTTGCACAAGTATGAAAAGAAGCAGCTGCATTTCCTACTCAAGAGGGAGCAGTAGACCTTTTTTGGTCTCTGTCTGGGCCAAGCACTCCTGATCTAGGCTGCCACACCTCTGCACAAATCCATCCCTGAACTGCCGGCTGCTCCCCCAAAGCACCACCTGGTTGTCTCATGCTTTTTTCCACCGCTGGAGCCACAGAAGCATGTCTTTCTTGACCTGCAGCTCCCTCTGGTGTCAAAGCCTCGCCTCTCTCCCCAACCGCCAAGTTTCCCATTTGTCACTCCTTTTCGGGAGGCTGTGCAGCTCCAGCATTAGAGAGAAGGAATCCGGCTTTTAGAATTGGGGAGGAGTTATATGAAAAACCTTATAGAACCACCAACGTCAAAATAATTTTTTGAAATGTCGCTAGCTCTACAGCAGTGCATTCAGCTGATTTTCACCTTTTCACCATTTCACGGTGCAGCTAAGCCTCATCCTCAAAGGTCTCCAGCTGTGATTTCTGGATTTGGAATTTGCCTGCTTCAGATTCATCCCCGGCACAGCCTTCGGTTCTCCCGCCAGCTACGGAAGTGCCTTGCATACCAAAAATCTACCCAAGCAAGAGGCTGCAAAGCAAGGAGGCCAACCCTGCTGACGAATATTCTAGCCAACATTCTGGGGGCTGCAAATTTTATTCTTCTTTTGCAGCAAGAAAAGCTGAATTTGACAGCCTTCGTGAATGATGCACTCACCGGCTTACCTTGCAAAAAACGATCTTGCTTCTACTGAGCGCGGGGAATACTAAAGAACCGTGCAGGACACCAAAGACCAATGAAAATCCTTTTGCTACGGTGATTTCTCTAGGAATTGACCATACAGGCTCTCCCTTTGCAGTCGCCCTAACTAGAAGGAAACCTTTTCAAATCAAAGGCTTGGTACCCAGGATGCTGAAATTTGTGCCCCGTACAAAAGGACACCTTTGTGTGGTGAAATGCTTTAGAACACACACAGCCCTGTTTAAATCTCCTGGCAGTGTCTGAAGAGGTGTTAGTGTCATTTCTTGGGGACCTTCACCATTATCACAAGGGTCTTTCAGGTTCAACTGGAGAAGAGGGTCAGGCACATCTGCAGCATACCCAGACTGACAGGGCAATCCTTTTTTTTTTTTGGAGTTTAAACTTTTTATTAATTAAAAACAAAAATACATTCCAACAAACATCAACTATAATACTAATAACCATAGAATCTACCTTACAAGCCATCCTGTTATGAATACAATATGCAGAGTGTATTTCTAATATAAAGCAAAAGTTAAATACTTATCCGGTAATTTACACAATGTTTTTTGTTCAGATTGTACATAAGCAAAAAAGTGAAACCATTTCTCTACAAACATGTTTTTATCTAGACCTTTGTCGGATGCTTCAGAATTTTTTATGGTAGTAGCCAGCTTATCCATTACTACTAGGTCCCAAATTTTTAGAAACCAATTACGTTTAGAAGGCAAGACAGGGGCTTTCCAGTGGTGAGCTATTAATAATTTTGCGGCTAAAATAAGCATTGAAGCCAATTCATGTTTATGCTTAGGCATTTCCCCATTTTTCCAAAGGTTAAGCAAAATGGAGTCGGGGGTGAAGGGCACTTTGTGATCAATTATACGTTCAACAGTGGGCAAAATTTTCGACAGGGCAATCCTAAACAACTTTCTACATTAAGACCCTCAGCGTTCACAGACTCATAAACGTAAGAATATAAGAGAAGCTATGTTGGATCAGGCATAATATAGTGGCCAAAAACCAGGTGCCACCAGGAGGTTCACTCTCCAAAGTAGCCATTTTCTTCAGGGGAACAGATCTTGGTTGTCTGGAAACCAACTGTAACAGCAGGAGGTCTCCAGGCCCCACCTGGAGGTTGAGAAGTGGTTCAACACAAGAGGCACTGGGGTTACAGAGAGGAGTGGCGGCTGCTCCTCACTGAGGGGAAAGTACAGACCAGGGCAAGGTACAGAGGAGGGCAACTAAGATGATTAGGGGACTGGCACAATTTCCCTGTGAGGAAAGACTGAGGAGTCTGAGACTTTTCAGTTTAGAAAGGAGATGACTAGGGGTGGGGAGAGACATGATAAAGGTTTCTAAAATGAGCTGAAAAACTATGGGCGTTTTCGCACTCACCTTCAAGTGGTGCGACCACCCTCCTCACGCCGGCGGATCTGCAGGGATTTCGCACCAGAAGCGCCGGCGCACCCAAAAGAGCCGGCGACTTCCGTCGCGAAACCAGCTCAAACGTTTTCCTGCTTCTTGGCGGTTTCCGTTTGAGCTGGTTTCGCGACGGAAGTCGCCGGCTCTTTTGGGTGCGCCGGCGCTTCCGGTGCGAAATCCCTGCAGATCCGCCGGCATGAAGAGGGTGGTCGCACCACTTGAAGGTCAGTGCGAAAACGCCCTATGTTTTCACCTGAAATATGTGCCTGCCCGCCTGTGTAGATTTTTTTAGTTGTGTTTTTATTCGTATACTATTACTGTTCTATTTTAACTATTTTACCATGACTGTGATCCGCCCTGAGTCCACATGGGAAAGGGTGAAATATAAATTGACCAAATAAAATAAAATAAAATAAATTATTTCATGGGGTGGAGAGAGCGGACAAGGAACAATTTTTCTCCTGCTCCCAAAATACTAGAACTTGAGGGCATCTAATGAAGCCGATGGGCAGTAGATTCAGGACGGATAAAAGGAAATACTACTATACACTCAGGGTGGTTAAAATGTGGAATTTGCTGCCAGAGGATGCAATGATGACCACTGGAATAAATAGCTCCAAAGGGAGCTTAGATAGATTTATGGAGAATAAGTCTGTCGGTGGCTACTAGCCCTGGTGACTGAAGGGAACATCCACATTTGGAGGCAATAATCCTCTGAATCCCAGAGCCAGAAGGCAACATCAGGGGAAGGCCTCAGCTTCTGTGCCCTGTTCTTGGCCCTCCAGAGGAACTGGTTGGCCACTGTGTCAGACAGGATGCTGGACTAGATGGACCAGTGGTCTGAGCCAGCAGGGCTTTTCTTGTGTTTTTGAGGGTGGGAAGAATCTGATCACTAAGGAGCAGGGAGCTGGGGGTCCAGGAACTGACCTAGGAAGCACTACCCAAGGCCCTTCTAGAAGCCCACTTCAAGGCCCACAAAGAGTCCCACCATGAAACAGACTCTCTCTGTGATGTTCTGAGGTTGGACTCAAAAACCCCTGCCCACGTACCAGATGCAGCCTTGGAGGTCTGGCTTCAGTGGACACGTCTATTTTATTTATTTATTTATTTATTTATTTATTTATTTATTTATTTATTTATTTATTTATTTTATCAGATTTATATCCCGCCCTCCCCTAACGGGCTCAGGGTTGCTGACAACAGTTAAAAACCACATAGAATACTAAAAAACAATACACAATAAAATCAATGCTGAACCCCACGGCACCCTCAGTAGTAGAGGACAGCATTCTTAGCAGTTCCTTCAGCTTGACAATACTCCCTCCTCTCCCCGCTGCCCCCACTGCAGGACAACTCAGGCCTCTCCTCTCATTTAGCCTTCAGCCCCCTGGAACAACCAGGATTGTCAATTTTCAGGTGGAGGTTGAAAAAGAAGACGACGAGGAGATTGGATTTATACACCGCCCTTCACTCAAGAGTTTCAGAGTGGCTTACAATCTCCTTTCCCTTCCCATCCCCACAACAGACACCCTGTGAGGCAGGTAGGGCTAAGAGAGCTCTGAGAAAACTGCTCTTGAGAGAACAGCTCTGAGGGAACTGGGACCCAAGGTCTCCCAGCTGGCTGCAATTGAAGGAAGGGGGAATCAAACCGGGTTCTGCCAGATTATAGTCTGAGTTCTTAACCACTACACCAAAGTGGCTCTTCTAGAATTATAACTGATCTTCAGACTAAATTATTTATTTATTTAATTAAAGCATTTGCTCCATTTGTCCTGGAGAAAATGGCTCTTTTGGAAGGTGGACTGCATGCCATTATGCCCTACACCAAGGTCCCTCCCCTCCCCCTAAACCCCACTCTTCCGTTCTCCAACCCCAAATCTCTAATTATTTCTGAACTCGGAACGGCGACCCTCCGAATGACATTCTAAGCTTCTTGCTGGCCTGTGGCCAACAAGTCCTCTTTTTGCAAACCCACCAGATCCTGGAAGCTTCGCCTTGCTTTGTACATCTACCCGTAGCCTTCGGTCCAAAGCAGGCAACCAGAGCATAGAGCCAAAGGGCTCTTGGCTAGAATCTCTGGCAAACACAACAGCCTCATCTTCCGCTTTTCCATCTTCAAAGACAAGCAGCCTGAACGGGGACCTGGAGATCCGGGCCCTTACTGAACAGTTACCTTTTCGGGGGGCCTGTAAAACGGAGCTATCCTGCCAGGCCTTTAAACTGAGGCAGTGGGCATCCTACACTATCAGGCATTCTACTCCATTTGACCGGCCCTATGCTGTCGTAATATTAAATTACCTTTGCTGTGTCTGATTCTTAGAACGTAGGACTGATTCGCAGTCCGTACAACATGTGGCAACTGAGCCGCCATCTAAAACTGTCTGTGATTGAATTGTCTTTTATTTTATTCACATGCTTTGTCATTCATATTGTTTTTATAATGTTGTTATTCACCCTGAGCCCTCCTTGGGATAGGGCGGACTACAAATGACCTAAAATATTCACCCTGAGCCCTCCTTGGGATAGGGCGGACTACAAATGACCTAAAATATTCACCCTGAGCCCTCCTTGGGATAGGGCGGACTACAAATGACCTAAAATAAATAAACGCATGCCGATCTCACTGGACTACTTGTTCACTCGCCTACCCCACTCCCGGCCCAGGAAACAACAACCTGGCCCCTGAAGCATAAAAAGAGCAGATTCTTCCCATCTGTTTGTTTGCGCCGAACTGGGAGAACGGGGATCTGTTATGTAGAGACACCCACAGATACAACACGCGGAAACTGCCAGAAAAGACAGACATGTTTTCAAACCAAAGAGTGTTGCTCCAATGCGCCTTTTTATCCAGGTTAGCTATGAAGGGCAGGGTCCATACCTTGGGTTGCCAGCCTTCCGGGGAGGGGGCTGGAGATCTCCCACTATTACAACTGATCTTCAGGCAATAGAGAGAAGTTCCCCTGGATGAAACGACCGCATTGGGAGGTGGGCTTCAGTGTTCCCTCTAAGATGAACGAGTGAGCTAACTCACAGCTTTTTAGTCTCTAGCTCACACATTTTTGGTCTTAGTTCAGGAAAAATGTCCTCAGAGAAAACTAATGTTGTTGATGATATTGGATTTATATCCTGCCCTATACTCTGAATCTCAAGAGTCTCAGAGCGGTCACAATCTCCTTTACCTTCCCCCCTCACAACAGACACCCTGTGAGGTATGTGGGACTGAGAGAGCTCTTACAGCAGCTCCCCTTTCAAGGACAACTCCTACGAGAGCTATGGCCGACCCAAGGCCATTCCAGCAGCTGCAAGTGGAGGAGTGGGGAATCAAACCTGGTTCTCCCAGATAAACCCAGATAAAACGCATGCAGTAGCTCATGACTTTAATGCTAGTAGCTCACAAAACAGAATTTTTGCTCACAAGACTCCACAGCTTAGAGGGAGCACTGGTAGGCTCTATGGCATTGTACCTCGCTGAGGTCCCTCCCTTCCCCAAACCCTTTCCTCCTAAGGCTCCACCCTCAAATCTCCAGCAATGAGAACAACAGACCAGGAACCAATGAAACCAGCAACCAATGAGAACAGCAGGCCAATAAGAAGTCTGGAACTCTTCAAGCCTGGCAGTTTTACATTCCATTTCCCCAAATGTTCACACAAGAAGGTTAACACAAGGTGTGGGGCATTCCATACAAATGTTTGTGAGGACCACAGAAGCACTTGGCCCAAAAGTGCAAGTAGGGTTGCCAGTCTCCAGGCGGCAGATGGAGATCTTCCAGAATTATAGCTGGCCTCCAGGTTTCAGAGAACAGCTCCCCTGGAGAAAATGGCTGCTTTGGAGGTTGGTCTCTACAGCATTAGACCCTGCTGAAGTCCCTTCCCTCTCATGGCTGGTGCATGGGAGTAGGTAAGGTAGGTTGTTGCCTGGGTGCTACGTAGCTGAGAGCAGCGGGATGGCATGTCAACTTGTGCTCTCCTCTGAGCCGAGCTGCCCTCACAAGGGAAGCCCAGCTCAGAGGAGAACATGCCCTGCCTGGCTGCCCTCACCTTCAAGGTGAAGGCAGCTGGGTGGGGCATCAGCACAGCTTCTCTGAGTCAGGCTTCCCTCACAAGGGAAGTCCAGCTCAGAGGAGAACACCCCTGCCTGGCTGCTTTGGCCTTCAAGGCAAGAGCAGCCATGCACGGTGCGTTCTCCTCCGAGCTAGGCTTCCCTTGAAGGGAAGCCAGCCTCGGAGAACACCTCTGCAGTGTACTCTCAGAGTGGCTCTGCACTTCCAAGAGTGCACTGTACAGGTGCGGCTTGGCCGGAGCCCACCCACCCCTCCCTCCACACTGCCACGCCTGCTTTCCCCATATGCGGGGGTGTGGCGGCAGGGCAGGCACAGGTGGGGGGACACGGGGCACATGTCGGCCTGAGGCGCCAGAGGGACTAGCACCAGGCCTGTTCCCTCCTCAACTCCCCCCCCCCAAAAAAAAACTCCAAGAATTTCCCAACCCTCAGCTGGCAGTTCTAAGTGGTAGAAGTATGAAGGGGAGGGAGGGGATGGCTAGGCCTCAGAACAAGGGATGAAGGCTTAACAGTGCCAGTCCTTTCGTATTCTCCAGACAGAGAGCTTCATGGCAAACAGCCAGGCTAAAGGGAATCCTCAGGGGCTTCATCATTTTTAGCCCTAAATGTTACCTCACAACCAAACTTCCAGCTTCTTCCCAAGTTCCCTTGTGGCTGCAGCATCCCCTAAGATTACGGGGCGCTCATTCACTGCCCCGCAATGGGACAGGTGCCCTTTTGATGACATCCCCCACGGAAAGTGATACCGCACCTTCACTATCCCAGTGGCCAGTCGAAGGTGAATGGCTCCCACAAAGGTGGGCAGAGCACAACCTGAAGCTAGCTCATGTTTTCCTACCGTTATACAAACCTGTGGGTGTGTGCCCATGGAGACACATGCGACATTTAGAAGTCTGCTTTTTGGTCAAAGCAAATATGTTTCTTGCATAAAGGTTGAATGCAAATGTGGGTCACTGCGAACAGATGACCACAACACTGCATGCTTGGGCTGCCAACTCTGGTTGGGAAATTCCTGGAGATTTGGAGGGGGTGGAACCTGGGAAGGGGGAAGTGTACGGAGGGGAGGGGTAAATGCTATGGAGACCACCCTCCAAAGCAGCCGTTTTCTCGAGAGGAACTGATCTCTGTTGGCTGGAGATAATTTGTAATTCTGGGAGATCTCCAGGTCCCACATAGAGGTTGGCAAGCCTATTGCATGCATACAAAGAATGGTATGGATTGAAACAGAACTACCAGGATGCTGGAAAATGCTTCCAGTCCTAGAGAAATCCGGTCTGCCTTACTCAACTTGCTATAAATCCAGGATTGCCCTGAGTGAGAATAATTCCACCAATACTAAAAGGAAAGGGGAGGATCCGAGGACTTCCTATTCAGAGTTTGGCAAGAAGAAATCTTTCCCGGGCCCACAGGGAAGAGCAGTCCACAACGTAAAAGGAAGGAGGGTTCTCCCCAGTCCTGCATGACACAGTTGGAGATTTAACAAGCTGAAATGAAGCCTCCATGGGGTTTGGGTCTGTGTTAAGCTAAGCAGGGTTAGCCCGGGTAAGTATTTGGATGGGAGACCACCAAAGAATTTCAGGGCTGCAGCTGAGAATGGCAAAACCAGCTCTAAACATCTCTTAAGGAGGAGGAGGTTGGAGGCCTTTCACTATCTGAAGAAGTCTCAAAGCAACTTACAATCTCCTTTCCCTCCCCCTCCCCATAACAGACACCCTGTGAAGTAGGTGGGGCTGAGAGTGCTCTCCCAGAACTGCTCTCGAGCAGAACAGCTCTGCGAGAGTTATGGCTGACCCATGGCCATTCCAGCAGCTGCCGGTGGAGGAGTGGGGAATCAAACCCAGTTCTCCCAGATAAAAAGAAGACGACTGTAGATTTATACCCTGCCCTTCTCTCTGAATCAGAGACTCAGAGCGGCTTACAATCTCCTATATCTTCTCCCCTCACAACAGACACTCTGTGAGGTTGGTGGGGCTGAGAGGGCTCTCACAGCAGCTGCCCTTTCAAGGACAACTCCTGCGAGAGCTATGGCTAACCCAAGGCCATTTCAGCAGCTGTAAGTGGAGGTGTGGGGAATCAAACCCGGCTCTCCCAGATAAGAGTCTGCAACTTAACCACAACACCAAACTGGCTCTCACCAGGAGTCTCCATAAATCAGCTGCAATGTGACCACCCTTAACACCCACAGTGCTGTCAAATCACAGCCATCGTATGATGTCCCCATAGGTTTTCAAGCCAAGTGCTTAAGCAGCGGTGGTTTGCCATGGCCTCTCTCAACGGAGTCTTCCTTGGTGGTCTCCTGTCCAAGTACTGACCCTGCTCAGCTTCTGAGATCTGTGACTACATTGGGCTATACCATACCATTTCACATCCCCCATGGAATTTGCTTATGAGAAAATATGCCTAAGACAAGGTTGATTCCTGCACAAGAAGTATACTATCTATGGAGTGCTATCCATCATTCCTTTCGGCCACTAAGATGATGGAGGCAGGAACAAGGAGGCATTGCTACCATAAACCAACAAGGGAGGACATGCTCAATAATGACACCTTTTAAATATAAGTTAATTATTCTACCACAGAAAGAATTTCCTACAAATAAACATGGAAGAAGTGAAGGGATCTTGCTCAAAAAGTCCCAAGTCACAGCTATTGCACCAATGTAAAACGGAATCAACCCCAATAGCTCCAGCCAAGGAACCCTGAGCCTTGTAGCGTCACAAGGGTGCTTGGAAATCCTTTATTATTTGCAGATCCTTTGCCAAACTGTAATACGTAGGTTTCCTTGCTAAGAAAACTGACAAGTCTGAGTAGAGAAGCTTGAGGCTTATGAAGGCAGGAACAGGGCCTGAGATCTTGACCTACAGCCTGAAGCTTTCAAGAACCCGGTTTCACATGACAGTCGCCAGAAAGATCTGAATTGGGCCTTGACCTGAAGGAAGCAAACCGGGCACAGTGTAAACACCAGAATGCACCTGGATACCTTCCCAATCTGGTCCTTCGTCTTTGCGCAAAGAGTAATACAGCCCTGAAGGTGTGTGTCATCAACAGCGCCCCACAAATGGAAGAGAAACACAACCTCACAAGCAGTGACAAAACAACCCGACTGAAGGGAAAGGCAGCTCTTACCTGGTCTCGGATTCTCTCCTGCTGGCCTCGGATCGCCAGGGCGTGCTGCGGGTACTTGCTCTTCAAGTGATCCATAAACGCATCCCGCTTCCGTTCCATCTCAGACTTCTGGAGCCCTGTGAGGGCTTCTAGGCTCTGGGCGGCAATGACAGTGTGCCGGCGTTCCGAGGTGTGCACCAGCCCTACATTGGAGAAGCGGCGTGTGCCGTTGCCCAGGGTCCGGTATTCCCGCGGATATTCTGCATCATCTGCCGAGATCATGTGGGCACTAGTCCTCTCGGGATCTACATGGAATTGGAAGGGAGGAAGAAAAGCAGAGGGGAGGTCAGGGCACCTTTCTGTTTGTCTTATAATGGGAGGGGGACTGGGGATTTCAGATGTCCTAGGGTTGCCAGCTCTGGGTTGGGAAATACCTGGAGATTTGGGGAGTGGAGTCTGGGGAGGGTGGGATTTGGGGAGGGGGGAGGGACGTCAATGGGGCATGGTTCAATAGAGTCCACCCTCCAAAGCAGCCATTCTCTCCAGGGAAAATGGTCTTGATTATCTGGAGTTAAACAATAAGAGCAGGAGATCTCCAGGTGCCACCTGGAAATTGGCAACCATATGAGGTGTATGGAGTGGCGTGGGGGGTTATTCAAAAAAGGAGTGAGGAAGAGGAGGAATAAGCCAATCACAGTTTATTAGAAAGGGCTGATCGGTCTTTACAACTGGGTGGTTATTTTGGGGAGGATAATCCTTTCGGGAGGATTATCCCACGCAGGAATTTGGCAATGCCCAATTTCTCTCCCTAAGCTTTTTGTGAGTGCCTTCTCTTCTTCAGTAATCAGCCTCAGAACCGGATCTTACCCTTAAAGGGAAAGTAGTCAAATTTCAGGATTTGGAGCAGCGTGACCCAGTCAGGTGAGAGGAGAAGGAGACCCATTCACAATCACTTTTGAATCCAAAGTGATTTTCGGGTGGTGGTGGGGGGATGCAGAAGGGGAAAGGGTGTGGGGCAGAGAAGGCCATCATCCCAGGAGAAAGACAAGACATGAACGTATCAAGACAAGGAGCGGGGGTTGTTGGTGGAGATCACAGAGACGTCAAAACTGCAAGCAAAGGAGCCAAAATCAAAATTTAAAACAGTCAAGAGACCTCAGACAGAGGATGATGGTCAAAGTGCCCCTTCTCGAGCGGAGGCAGACGACAGGACAAAGACAGACAGATGTTCTGGAACAGTAAATATGGAAAGAAAGGAACGGAAAGAAAAAAAAAAAGGAAGGGCCAATTGGTTCGTAAGAGAGGGTTTTCTTTTTTTTTTAGTGGAATTCCACCCCGAAACCTAGCAACAGCCATCTTAATTCAAAAGAGGTGGTTGGCCGTTGCAACGTCTGCCCCAAGAAAAGGAAGCAAAGACAGGCTTCAAAACGCTCTGTGCCCACACAGACATCTTGATTCATCCAACTTGACTCATCCATGGAACAGGCCAAAAATATCTTACATCTATCAAAGTGCAAAGCCATCACTGTGCACCGTTGAGATTCCCTTGACTAGGTTCAATCATAGCCCCTGAACAGAACCTCCCTCCATAACAGCCCCACTGATGTACAGCCACTACTGCTACAACTCATGGAATGGAAAGGCACTGGGGTTGGATCGCACCAGCTTTTTCATTCAATCTCCCCCAATTCCCCTGTCTCTTCTAGAGTCCCTGTCTCTCATGGCTTTTGTCAATGCAGATCCTGTGATTCCCCAGCATAGCCTTATTGGGTGATCAAAAGGGACTTTCCTCTATTTTCCACCAGTAGCAAAGCTGGTTGGATCCCACCTGCTGGGAGGGCTTCTAGTGTTGGGTTAGAACTGATAAAAGGAAGAAGAAGAAGATGATATTGGATTTATATTCCGCCCTCCACTCTGAAGAATCTCAGAGTGGCTCACAATCTCCTTTACCTTCCTCCCCCACAACAGACACCCTGTGAGGTGGGTGGGGCTGGAGAGGGCTCTCACAGCAACTGTCTTTTCAAGGACAATCTCTGCCAGAACTATGGCTGACCCAAGGCCATTCCAGCAGGTGCAAGTGGAGGAGTGGAGAATCAAACCCGGTTCTCCCAGATAAGAGTCCACGCACTTAACCACTACACCAAACTGGCTCTGTGTGTAACACATGGAATTCACTGCCACAGGAGGTGGTGGTGGCAACAAGCACAGACAGCTTCAAGAGGGGTTGGATAGACATATGGAGCAGAGGTCCATCAGTGGCTATTAGCCACAGCGTATTGTTGGAACTCTGTCTGGGGCAGTGATGTTCTGTATTCTTGGTGCTTGGGGGGCACCATGGGGGGGGCATCTAGTGTCCTGGCCCCACTGATGGACCTCCTGATGGCACCTGGTTTTTTTGGCCACTGTGTGACACAGAGTGTTGGACTGGATGGGCCATTGGCCTGATCCAACATGGCTTCTCTTATGTTCTTCTGTGACACAGAGTGTTGGACTGGATGGACCATTGGCCTGATCCAACATGGCTTCTCTTATGCTCTTAAGGCCTGTATAGGTTTTAGAGTGAAAAGAGAAGTCATGTTCTGCACTGAGGAAACCCAAACCATGTACTACCCGAAGGAGAAAAATAAATTACAGAACCTGAAAACAACGCAAAATTAAGTAAACTATGCAATATTATCTGCACTGCAACCTTAAGCAAAGTCAAGCCCCTTGAATTCAATGGATTTAGGAAGGTGTGACTCGATTTAGAATTGCACTGTTAGTTACATAATCTATTCTGCTTTTGCTAGACACGGGATGGGGCAAGTGGCTCCCGCAAACCTTGTCCTGACCTACAGCCTGAAGCTTTCAAGAACTCAGTTTCACATGACAGTTGCCAGAAAGATCTGAATTGGACTTTGACCTGAAGGAAGCAAACTGGGCACACTATAAACACCAGCATGATCCAAGCGTGATCCAGTCAGGTGAGAGGTGAGGAGGAGGAGACCCATTCACAATCACTTTTGGATCCAAAGTAATTTCCGAGTAGGTTTGGGGGGGATGCAGAAGGGGAAAGGGTGTGGGGCAGAGAAGGCCATCATCCACCCCAAAGTCTCCTGGCTCTGCCCTCAAGGTCCCCAGGTATTTCTTGAATTGGACAGCTTTTTCATAAGCTGCTTTCCTGAGGCCCATACCATAAGACTCAGAGGCAGCAACGGAACCTCCAGGAAGGACCTGAGGACCCATTAGAACTACAGTCCATCTCCAAACTACACAGATGAGTTCCCCTGGAGGAAATGGATGCTTTGGAGGATGGACTCTATGGCATTTTACCCTACTGAGGTCGCTGTCCTTCCCAAGCTCCACCCCCAAATCTCAAGGAATTTCCCAACCTTGATCTGGCAACCTTTCCCCTCCACCCTATCTGTGGTCAAGGGGGACCTGGCAGCCTCCTCAGGGAACTGAGCCTGGAAACTAAAGAAAGTGCTTCTTAGGTCAGATTCGATAGGAGTGAAGTCAGGCTATGGATAGCGGATGTCGGGCTGCCAATTCAAGAAATATCTGGGGACTTTGGGGACAGTGCCAGGAGACATTGGGGGTGGAGCCAGGAGCAAGGTTGTGACAAGCATAATTAAACTCCAAAGGGAGTACTGGCCATCACATTTAAAGGGACCTCACACCTTTTAAATGTCTTCCCGTCATTGGAAATAACGAAGGATAGGGGCACCTTCTTTGGGGGCTCATAGAATTGGACCCCCTGGCCTAACCTTTTTGAAACTTGGAGGGTGTTTTGAGGAGAAGCACCGGATGCTATGCTGAAAATTTGGTGTCTCTACCTCACAAAACAGCCTCCCCAGAGCCCCAGTTGCACACCGATCAATTCTCCATTATACCCTATGGGAATACGTCTCCATAGCGCCCAGAAGACATTTCCCTCCCCTCACCCGCCCGCTTTCTGATGACACTAAAGCAGGGGGAGGGCCCCCACCTGGGGAGCTAAACAGATGGCATCTGGTCAAGGGAAAGACTTAGTGTGTGTGCAAGTCTATCGCCTGATGGACACATGAAGTTGCCTCATGCCCATCTATCTAGCTCAGCATTGTCTATTCTGGTAGCAGCTTTTCAGGATCTCAGGCAAGGGTGTTTTTTTTTACATCATCAGTTACCTAATGTTTTCAACAGGAGAAGCCAGGGATTGAACATGGCACGATCTGCATGCAAACAAACAAAATGTTCTGCCACTGAACCGAAGAAGCTGCCTTACAGTGCATCAAACCATTCCTCTATTAAGGTGAACATTGTCTACTCAGAGTGGCAGCAGCTCTCCAGGGTCTCAACGATCTGTGAACATATGAACATATGAAGCTGCCTTATACTGAATCAGACCTTTGGTCCGTCAAAGTCAGTATTGTCTTCTCAGACTGGCAGCGGCTCTCCAGGGTCCCAAGCTGAGGGTTTTCACACCTATTTACCTGGACCCTTTTTTTGGAGATGCCGGGGATTGAACCTGGGACCTTCTGCTTCCCAAGCAGATGCTCTACCACTGAGCCACCGTCCCTCCCCGTCCCGTCTCTCACATCTCCTGCTCCCTCGTATCCTCTAAGCTGGAGATGCCGGGGATTGAAGCCGGGACCTTCTGCAAGCAAAGCAGGGTAATAACATCATGCAGTCCACCTTCCAAAGCAGCTATTTTCTCCAGGAGCACCAATGTTTCAAATAAATAAATATGCTACCTACCAATGTTCCTTCTAAGCTATGGAGTCTTGGGAGCAAAAATTCAGCTTTGTGAGCTCCTGGTATTAAAGCTGTGAGCTCCTGCATCCATTAGTGTGCTCCGGGGCCATCCTTCCTGAGCTAAGACAAAAATGTGTGAGCTGGAGGCTGAAAATCTGTGAGCTAGCGCACACTAACTCAGCTTACAGGGAACTCTGCTACCTACATAGTCTGGAGATCAGTTGAAATCCCAGGAAACCTCCAGGCCCCACCTACTTTTAACTTTTAACTACTTTTAAATTGACCAATATCTTTGATACAAAAACCCACAATAACAACCATAGGAAATATTTAAACCAATTTCAACAGAGTCCACAGTAATTTTAGTGGTACAGCATACAAGTAACTAGTTACAATAGACGCGTTTCGTGTTGCCACTTCATCAGTATTATACAAGTCCTTGTCTTGTATAGCTGTATAGAATGGAGAAAGCCAGTTCCTTTTACTCAAAGCATGTGCAAATTCTTCCGATTTATTGCTGGCCAGGGCTGCCAAGCCCCTGATTGGGCCTTCCCAACTCGCCGGCCCACACTGGGCCAGCAGGGGGGAACCTCCCCCTGAGTCGCTGGCGTGATGATGTCACCTGGAAGTGATGTTAACAAAATGGTGGCGCGCACACAGGCCGCTCTAGGCGTTTCCGGGAAAACGCTATGGTTTTCCTGGATGCTCTAGCCATTTGGGAGGTTAAAACTCTATGGTACACCGGGACTTGAAGAGGACTTGGCAACCCTATTGCTGGTCAAAATACTTCCCATTCAAGCACTGAGGCTTCCTGTAGGAACCACCTTAAAAATACAAACAAAATACTGCTAAAGGCTGTTATTGGACTAATATGGTGCATTTTTGGGACCCAGGGATGAAATCTCAACCTCCAAATTATTCAATTTAACCATTACAGGGGACATATACTCTTAAAATTCACTCACTGTTGCAATGTACTTGTCTATAAGGAGCAAGCCTATTTATCTGATTCCAAACCTTCAATTTTAATAGTGGCATAATGCTCTCGAGTTGCAAGCTGTGCAGCAATGAGACAAATCTTTATAAATTCCTTAGAAAAGAGAAAGCCATTCTTCATTTTGGGCAAGAACAAGGCCCTTGCTTCTTTTTGCTGGCCAAGAAACTCTAAAGCACTACCAACTGCTGGACCTTAAGAGAATGTTCCCTATAATTACATGCAGCTGGCTATACAGTCACATGGCCCCAAAGGTGCACAAACCTCAATCAAGGATGCCCGCTTACTTATTTGCTATATTTCATAACATCATGTTAATTTAATGTTTTTTTCTTCTAAGTTGCCTTAGGAGACTTCAGCCACAACCCCACACTGGGCATAGATGAAATGAACGAAAAAAATCAAAACTATAAGGGGAGTGCCACGGCACCATACAGACTCCTCTCACTTTCAGAGATGGGCAACATGGGAGGGGAGTGGCTCAGTGGTAGAGCATCTGCTTAGCATGCGGAAGGTCCCAGGTTCAATCCCCAGCATCTCCAAATAAAAGGATCAGGCCTCTGCCTGAGACCCTGGAGAGCTGCTGCCACTCTAAGTAGACAATACTGACTTTGATGGACCATAGGTCTGATCTGATATAAGGCAATTTCATGTATTCATGAGTGGCATTCCTCCTGGTTCTGTGTCACTGCCAGGTGGGCTCCAAACAAGTCCCTGTGGGAATGGCCCCGGAGGAGACAGAGGTGTACCTTGCTGGAGGATGACAAAGACGCCTTGAAGTGATCCTAAAACTGACCAGAGCCAGAGGATTGCTGCTGTCCACCAGTAGCTCCCGCCATGTGGCTTTCATAAATATTGCTTGGCTCTCGAAGCCCCCACTAACCGGTTAGCCAGCTTGAAGAAGGCATCTGTCTCTTTAAAACACTTCTCCAAGCCAAGCCAGCTGATGGCTTAGAGAATGCATTTATAGTTAAAGTTGCTTTTTTTCTACCTCTTCCTTCCTCCCCCCACCTACTTGCTTTCTTCCCACCTTTCCTTCCTTCCTTGCAGCTCTCCAACATCTGGCATTCATGTCTTGCAGCTCTCAAACATCTGACATTTATTCTATGCAGCTCTTCAGTTAAGCAAGTGATGTTCTAAACCAGAAGTCCCTGCTGGAACTCAAGTCCTGGACCCCAAATCCTGAGAGCAAAAATCCTGAGAACATCTAGATCCAAGTGATGTTCTAAACCAGAAGTCCCTGCTGGAACTCAAGTCCTGGACCCCAAATCCTGAGAGCAAAAAAGGCAAGGACAGAAACAGTTCCTCACCTGCTGTCCGTCCGTAAGCACAATTCTTGTGCCTAGATTGGGAATGCCCTGCAAACGACCAAAGGGTTCAGCGTGGAGCCCAAACCCCCCAGGCCCCGCGTCTGAGGATGTCGGATTCCACCTCCCCAACGGGCCCCAACTGCGAGTTCAGCCACACCGAGACAGCCGTTTTGTGATAATGGAGTGCTTCAGCTCGGGCTGTAATAAGCAGCGGAGTGTAAGGGCAGCTTCAAAGATTGGCAAAGGAAAGACAAGCATTTTCCACCATAAAAATACTTTATGGGATCTTGTTATGTGGAAAGAGGAGGGGGAGAAACGAGGACCGAGAAAAATTAAAAAGAGGTTTAACAAGGCAGTAAAAAATGAAGCCGATCGGCTAGGGCTGCGCTCTCCGCAATATAAAGACGCTGCCGTTTGGAGAGAAAAGCACCTTCTTGCCACCTGCTCTCCCTCTTGAAATGCTGCCTTACAAGATCCAGGAAGAAAAAGAACTGCTAGAGACACTGGCAGGTGTTCCGCCTGCCCCAAGGCGAAGTTAAATGCGCCCAAGCAATTTGCTAAGGTTTTGCAAACAGCCTCAATCTACCTGCGCATCTTGAAGAGCTGGGGTTTGGAAGACGCAGCCTAGGCTTGCTTCAGGCAGCTTTGGCTTGGGAAAAAAGCATTTCTCTGGATCCAAGAGATGTTCTAAACAGAAGTCCCTGGTGGAGCTCAGGGCCTGGACCTCAAATCCTTAGAGCAAAAAAAGCAAGGGCGGCAATAGTTCACCTGCCTCCCCATTCCAGTCTCTGCGCTTTCTTGCTCTGGGGCCTTGTTTTACTGGGTTTGCGGCAATCTTGATGGGGAAGATATTGGATTTATACCCCGCCCTCCACTCCAAATCTCAGAGAGGTTCACCATCTCCTTTATCTTCCTCCCTCATCACAGACACCCTGTGAGGTGGGTGGGGCTGGAGAGGGCTCTCACAGCAGCTGCCCTTTCAAGGACAACCTCTGCCAGAGCTATGGCTGACCCAAGGCCATTCTAGCAGCAGCAAGTGGAGGAGTGGAGAATCAAACCTGGTTCTCCCAGATAAGAGTCTGCACACTTAGCCGCTACACCAAATCTTGCTCTGCTCAGCTGCTTCCGCAAGACGTTTTGCTCCGATTTCCTTTTCAAACTGGAGCATTTTTTAAAAAGCAGCCACACACTGTCCAATTTTCAGATTTTCTCCTGCTTTGTCCTGATCTTGCACTGCTTACGAGTTTGCATTGCTATGGTCTTTTTTGAGAGAATGCAGTCCCAGAATGTTTGAACATGGCGTGGGTGATAAAGTTGCCCATTTTTGCTAACACAGGTACCTTGTCTTTCCATAGGTACCTTGTCTTTCCATCAGGCCTTCTCAGCCACCATCCCCCCCCCCCACGTCATCAGAGAGCTGCTGAGAACTTTTTTTTTTAAAAAAAAATTGCTGTTGGCAAACCTGTTGGTTCTTCCAAATTTCCAGATCTTATTTCTCAAAAAAGGTAGACTCTAATCTTGGAGGACCAGGTTTGATTCCCCACTCTTCCACATGCAGCCAGCTGGGTGACCTTGGGTCAGCCACAAGTTCTCTCAGAGCTGTTCTCTCAAGAGCAGTTACTGGAGAGCTCTCTCAGCTCCACCTACCTCACAGGGTGTCTGTTGTGGGGAGAGGAGGGGAAGGAGACTGTAAGCCGCTCTGAGACTCCAAGTGAAGGACGGGACATAAATCCAATCTCTTCTTTTCTTCTCCTCCTCCACCAGATACCAGAGTTGCCAACTCCAGGTTGGGAAATAACTGGAGATTTGGGGGTCGGGGCTTGGGGAGGGTGGGGTTTGGGAAGATGTGTATTAAATCTACTTTACCTATTAAAATTGTTTAAATGAGGTAACGCAGGGACCCTAACAGGGAGGAAAGCAGGGTACGAATAAAATAGAAGACTTGTTCTTCCCTCCCCTCCTTTGGCTTTGTTTTAGGAACGGTTCTGAAATTCACGCAGAACTTACTATCTTTAGTTCCATGCCGCTGCTACACCTGGGCACAGGAAAGTCTTAAGAGGCAAATCAACCGGCACGCACTTTATGTAAAACCCGTCTTCAATTACGGCTGGAGACAGATGATAGTTTCAAAGAGAGCTGAAAGCAGGGCTGCCACCTTTCCAAAGCGGGTCAATTATAAGCCACACAGCTATCTATCACGTCCGCAGCGCAAAAGCAGCCGGATATCAAAGGGGCTTTTTGCTGTGTATTGACTCACCTGGTGGTTATTTATTAAACAGGTCAAGAAGGCTGAATGGACACTGTAGCCCCGAATGGCTTGTACAGTAATGTCAGGTTTGCCAGGCTGGACTAAAAAAACAACAGTTCAACATGCCACATTCTCTCGCTTACCCTTTCATCTTTTAAAAAAGCATGCTTACTGTGGCTCTCTTAGGGTCAAAAGCAAGATGTGGCGACGGGGTTTCGGGCCTGCTGAATCGATAGGAAAGTGTATGTCTGTGTCGGGGAGGAAATGGCCTGATTGGAAAGTGCAGCGTATGTCTGTGGGAGAGAGGGTCTGAATCCCTTGATGCTTTGATGCTGCTCTCCTTGCTCCTGACTTTGGAGGTGACTTCCAGTCTGAGAGGCCAGCCAGGAAACAAACAGCTAGAGTGCAGCAATTATCAGGTGGGAAAGAGGAAGGGGGACAGTTCCTTAGTGGAACAGGCTTCCTCAGGAGCTGGTGGACTCTCTTTCCTTGGAGGTTTTTAAACAGAGGCTGGACGGCCAATTGACAGCAGTGCTGATCCTGTGAATTAGGCAGATCATGAGAAGGAGGGCAGGAAGGGTTGCATCGGTGCTTAGTTCTTGCGGTCCCTTCTTACACATCCAGGGAAATGCTGATTGACACTTTGAGGTCAGTCAGAAATTCTTCTCCAGGCCAGATTGGCAAGGGATCCTGGAGGGTTTTGCCATCTTCCGGGAGCAGGAGTCGCCAGGGATGTTTGTGTGCATTTGTGAATTTCTTACATTGTGCAGGGGGGGGGGGTTGGACAAGATGACCCTGGATGTCCCTTCCAACTCTATGATTCTGTATGGATGGGTGACAGTCAAAAAGATTTTTAATAGATAGGCTGCCTCCACATGAATGTTTTGCTCTGCCTTGACTTCCAAACTGAAACACAATTGTGGTTTGGTTTCTGAGCACCCAAAAAGCATCTTCCTCCAATCATCCACTTTCCAGGAGGATGCTTTCCTACCCGGCATTGCTACCTTCTTTCCTAAACCTGCTTTGTTGCAACCATTTCCGGAAGAACCCAATCCAAGTGCATTAGCAAGCTGTCATAAGAACATAAGAGAAGCCATGCTGGATCAGGCCAGTGGCCCATCCAGTCCAACACTCTGTGTCACACAGTGGCCAAAAAACCCAGGTGCCATCAGGAGATCCATCAGTAGGGCCAGGACACTAGAAGCCCTCCCACTGTTACCCTCCCCCCAGCACCAAGAATACAGATCATCACTGCTCTAGACAGAGTTCCATCAATACTCTGTGGCTAATAGCCACTAAGATACCTGTGCTCCATATAAGAACATAACAGAAGCCATGTTGGATCAGGCCAACGGCCCATCCAGTCCAACACTCTGTGTCACACAGTGGCCAAAAAGAACCAGGTGCCATCAGGAGGTCCATCAGTGGGGCCAGGACACTAGAGGCCCTCCCACTGTTTCTGTCTCCCCACAAGCACCAAGAATACAGAGCATCACTGCCCCAGACAGAGAGTTCCAACCTTCCTGTCTAGCAGGAAGTTATGCATTTCCGAAGGTCCCATTTTCCTGTTGTGCCATGGGAGAACTATTTTGAGGGATGGGGTTTTTTTTGGGGTGGGGTGGGGGGAACAGTGACAATCACTACTGCGCAATAGCATTATTAACTCTCTACTAACTCAGAGTTCTTCCGAGTTGCTAGTTTATTTGTTTTTAAAGATGTCCCTAGCTCTTTTTTGTTGTGCAGATATAAGGGGAAAGTGCAGTTTTTGCCAGATTGCCTGGGAATGGGGAAGGAAAGCTGTAAGATGGTTGGAGTAGGAAATAAACTCACCGCACAGCCAGCTGTGTGGGTGCTCCAGTTGTCACCATGGGTGCCACTGCATATGAAGCAGCAATGAAAGCAACCTGAAGAGCCGTTGCTTTGTGGATCCAACTATAACCCTGCCAAATTTGCTTGTGGGAGGGGAAAGCAGGATGGATGTACTCGTGGTGAGGGGCAAAGTCACTTTCCCAAACTGCTTTAAGTTCATTTTAAAAGGTGTAATTTAATGCTGCATACAGGAATACCTGATCTACCTTGGTTTGTACCACCTGCAAGTCGCAGTCACTTTGAGGACCTTCTCTTTTTGTAACGAGTAAAGAGACAGCTAGTTCTCTGGCAAAGGTGAAGCCTTGTTTTGCTGTTAAGTGCTATCAGGGTCCTAACTTCTGACCTACAGACAGGGCTTTTATTGAGCAGGAACACACAAGAACGCAGTTCAGACTGGCCTGGCTCCAGCGGGTATGGCCTAATATGCAAATGTGTGAAACAATGGTGATATCAGGGGATGGGGCCTACTATGCAAATGCGTTTCTGCTGGGCTTTTCCTATGGAGATCCTATGAATTAATTTCCTTCCAACCCTCCTGCTGTTAACCTTGCCTCTAAGCTGTGGAGTCTTGTGAACAAAAATTCTACATCATGATCTACTAGCTTTAAAGTTGTGAGCAAACAATTTGGCTGCTGCATAAATTAGTTTGCTCTGAGCCCATCCTTCCCGAGCGAAGACAAAAATGCTGGAGGCTAAAAAGACTGTGAGCTAGCTCACACTGACTCAGCTTAGAGGGATCACGGCTTTGCCTGAGGTCTTGCAAACTAGGGGTCGTGTCCTCCTTGACTGAATCAGTCCATCTCGGGTTGAGCCTTCCTCTTTTCCTGCTGCCGTTAACTTTTCCTAGCATGGTTGTCTTTTCCAGTAACTCTTGTCTTCTCACTATGTGACCAATGTGATAAGAACCTCAGTTTGGTTGTTGTAGCTTCGTTAGTCCGTTACAAGCAAAAACCATCAACAGGACCTTTGCGGCACTCTGACGCCCACTCGTCTTGGAGCATCTTAACGATGAGCAAGTTGTCGGTCTTCGGTAGGGCTTTTTCTTGTAGTAGGAAGTGCATATTAGGCCACACATATTAGGCCCTGATGTAGCCAATTGTTCTGGAGTTTACAGTAGACCCTGTACTAAGAGTCCTGTAAGCTCTTGGATGATTGGCTACATCGTTGGCTCTTGGATGATTGGGGCAAGTGATACTCTGTATTCTTGGTGCTTGGGAGGGACAACAGTGGGAGGGCTTCTAGTGTCCTGGCCCCACTGACGGACCTCCTGATGGCACTTGGGTTTTTTAGCCACTGTGTGACACAGAGTGTTGGACTGGATGGGACATTGGCCTGATCCAATATGGCTTCTCTTATGTTCTTATCACGGGTATGTGCCCTAATATGCAAAGGAGTTCCTGCTAGAAAAAAAAAGCCCTGGATTCTTTAGAGTGCCGCAAGATCTCCTTGTTCCAGGCATTTGCGAGCTGTGAGCAGACACTCCTCAGGCCCTCCTCCCCTCCCCTCCCCTGCCAATCACCAAGCACACAGGCTCTCCCTTCCTTTCCACCCACCCGCATGCCTTTTACCTGCTTGCGTGTCCTTCTCTGACTGCTCACAAGCCCTCCTATTGCCTGTGCTCACAGCTGCCTACAGATCTTTCTCCAGCGGCACCAGGGAGCACGGGGAGGGGGGAATGCAGCAGGGTGGGCAAGGTGTGCCAACCTGGAGCCCCAGCAGCTGCCCTACTTGTGGGTACACTGACGCCAACCCTGCTCCTGTTCCGCTCCCTGCCTTGTCTCTTTTCAGGCTTCGTGGGTGTTTTTCCCCTTTTCGGGTTGCGAAAGAGGAGAGGGGCAAGCTGGCATCGCGAGGCAAACCGAATCTCACAGATGAGCAGCTAGTCCAGGCTTGCTGCCAGGTTCTGAGGTGAAGCCGGGGTTGCACAGAGGCGAGAAATCGCTCTTGGCCGCTTGTTTCCCCTGTGGCTGCAACGTGTTTTCCTGCCAGTGCAGGGAAAGAAAGGGGGGGGGGGGAAATATCACAAGGCAAGCAGTTTTGTCTAGCGCTAGCTACCGTTGGCCCAGCTGGCTCTTAAACCGGTGTCCAGCTGCTCGGGAGAGAAAGAATCGGAAATAGCAGCAATGCTGGCATCCGGGGTGGCGAGGGGTGGGTGGGAATGAGCGGCCTCAGAAAGCAGAGCAGTGCCCAGCAGGTGGGTGTTGGTGGCGCAAGCTGCCTGCCAGCGCCTTGGAGCCAAAGAAGCAAGCAGGAATTCGGATCCCAGGGCTAGAACAGGCCAAAACAGCGGTCTTGTCATGCCTGGCACCTCTCCCTCTGCCCAACAACCACCACCTTTCCTTTCCAATCCACAATAGCCCAACCACCAGGTCACAGAATGCCAAAGATGGAGCAGGAGTGCAAACTGCTTGCAATGCAAATATATCAGAATGGTTCAGAGAAGTGCACCAAGGCCACAAGCTACAGGCAGGAGTGTCAAACATGCAGCCTGTTGGTTTGGATCAGGCCCCCGGAGGGCTCCTATCAGGCCCATGAGCAACTCACTGTTGTCTGCTTCCTTCCGCATCACAGCTTGCTTTGCCAGGGTTGCTCAGTCAAGCCACAGATCAACGTCTCTGTTTTCTCCATTGACTGCCAGCGCACGAAGCGAGTTATGTACAAAAATTCTCAATGCCCAGGCATTTCATATTTCCCCCTGGAACTTAGGCTCAAAGCATTGACCATGAGATTTCTCTGAACGTCAGTAAATCAAAAGTAGGTTTGCAACTTACAGATACACACCTGAACAACACCTGAACAGCATACTCAAGATTACTACAGCACAGACATTGTCTCCAGATTTTGATGCAATAATTCAAAGCAGGAGGTGCAGGTATCAGAGATAAATAAACAAAGTATTGCAAGAGTGCTGATCTTGCAAGCATGTTTTAAGTTTTAAAAAAATCTTTAATCACGTTTGTCTGTGTCCTTTATAAAGTTTATATCTCTGCTACCTGGCATTACAGTTTATGACAAACATGGCCTGGCTCAACGAAGTCTCATTTATGTCAGATCTGGCCCTCAGAACAAATGAGTCTGACACCCCTGAGCTACAGGGGAAAGGCATGTGGAAGGGGGGGACTGACGCAGCAGCCCGGAAGTGGGATAAGGAGAATCCTCAGTGTGGCCACTCAAAAAATAGGCAATAAGGATTGGTTATCAGAAAACTGGGCCTGGATGAGGTACTTCATTGGAGATCCCTGTGGTGCAGACTGGGAAAGCTGCAGTACTGCAGTCCCAGCTCTCTGCTCATGACCTGAGTTCGATCCCGGCAAAAGCTGGGTTCAGGTAGCCAGCTCAAGGTTGACTCAGCCTTCCATCCTTCCAAGGTTGGTAAAATGAGCACCCAGCTTGCTGGGGTGGGGGGAGTGTAGATGACTGGGGAAGGCAATGGCAGATCGCCCCGGGAAAAAGTCTGCCGTGAAAACGTTGTGAAAGCAACGTCACCCCAGAGTTGGGAATGAATGGTGCTTGCACCCTTTACCTTTTAGTCTTTGGCTGCCCTAACCTGGATAGCCCAAGCTAGCCCAGCCTCATTGGATCTCAGAAGCTAAGCAGAGTTGGCCCCGGCTAGCATTTGGATGGGAGACCTCCAGGTGTCCTAGGAGCACCACGGCCATGATGTGGAGGCAGGCAACGGCAAACCATCGATGAACGTCTCTTGCCTTGAAAACCTTAAGGGGCTTGCCTTGAAAACCCTAAGTTGTGACATGACGGCCCCTTCCACTGCTACCAGCAAACTAACTAATCAGGGAAAGGAGTCCCTAGGCTAGCCTCTACCCTGATAGATGGAGGGGATTATTTTATATCGAGGAATCTTTTTCATGTAACACCCCACCCCCTCTCACACACACACACCTTGCAGCCTTTGAAGTCGCGCGGCTCAGACGGCACTTTGCAATTTCGTTAATGGCAGCTTTTTATGTTGCGTCTATTTCTGTGACTCTTTTAAAGCAAGTTCCTTTAAGAGAAAATGAAAGCGCAGCTCCTGGGACTGTGATTTTTCCATGTTGGGGGGGAAACTTAAGGGTGTGGGTTTGGGGGTGGCAGTTTCCAGCGGGGAGATGCTAACAAAGCACATCTCCTTCCCTGCACGTCTCCAGTGGGTCACTATAAGTCAGATGTGACTTGACAGCAAAAAAAAGGAGAAAAAAAAGTATTTTGTTCCTTTTTCACAGAGACATGGATTTCCCATGGATTTCTCACTGCCACTGGAAATACAGAGGCCTTTTGCAACAGCAACAGAGCATTCATTCCCAAACTTTACCTGCCTCTGCCCAACATAACCGCCCCCAACATCCTCCCAGCAGTGGAGGATTTTCCCAGGCTTTTTTAAAAAAAGGTAATTTGAATTGCTGTAACAGGGAGGGGCCGTGGCTCAGTGGTAGAGCATCTGCTTGGCTTGCAAAAGGTCCTCAGTTCAATCTCCAGCAGCTCCTGTTTACCAATTGCTGCCACCACTCTGAGTTTAGGCCTTGCTAGACCCAGGATCAAGACAACCTTGGAGAGCTACTGCCAGTCTGAGTAGATAATACTGACCTTGATGGACCAAGGATCTGTTTGGGGAGGGGACATGGCTTAGTGGTAGAGCATCCGCTGACACGCAAAAGGTCCCCAGTTCAATCCCCAGCATCTCCAGTTAAAAGGACCAGGCAGAGGGTGATGTGAAAGACCTCTGCCTGAGACCCTGAAGAGCTGCTGCCAGTCTGAGCAGACAATACTGACTTTGATGGACTAAGGGTCTGACTCAGTACAAGGCAGTTTCATGTGTTCAAAGGCATAATATCATTGAAACTTAGAAATCAGTCTCAGACATATCATTGTCTGCCATTAAAAAAAAAAAAAGCTCTAAAAAGCCCCACTGTGGCATGGGGCAGGGGAATCATGGCCCTGAAGGGTTGGGGGAAAGAACGGGGGTGTCGACGTGGACAGCACCTGAAAAAAAATGCAATTTTCCATTCACATGTTGTGCTAACAAGGTTTTTGGACTGCAGTCTTTCCTACAAAATGGTATTAAACCAGGTATGGGAGAGTGCAAGCAGGTGGGAAATCTGGATCGTTGGGGATTGTCATTGTGTAGCTGCTCATCCCATCTTCCCTCTGGCTGCAGCTGGAAAGATAAACTGAGAAGAACTTCCATATGTAGGGAGGATTTCAAAGCTTGCAAGAGTCCTGTTGATTTTTGTACTGTAACACACCAACCCAGTTAAAGGTAGAGGTAGTCCCCTGTGCAAGCACCAGTCATTTTTTACTCTGGGGCGACGTCGCATCACGACACTTTCACAACAGGCTTTTTTCGGGTGCTTGCTTCACAACGTTTTCATGGCAGTCTTTTTTTACGGGGTGGTTTGCCATTGCCTTCCCCAGTCATCTACACTTCCCCCCAGCAAGCTGGGTACTCATTTTACCGACCTCGGAAGGATGGAAGGCTGAGTCAACCTTGAGCCAGCTACCTGAACCCAGCTTCTACCGGGATTGAACTCAGGTCGTGAGCAGAGAGCTCGGACTGCAGTATTGCAGCTTACCACTCTGCGCCACGGGGCTCCAACCCAGTTATCCACACTGAAACTGTTAACCCCACAGTTTGTTTTATTTTTTAAATATCTTTATTTAAGTATTTATACCCTGCCTTTTCCTCTGGGCAAAAGGAGACCATGTAGGGGCAAAACAGCCCTTAAACCTGAGCAGATCTGGAAAGTGTTGACGGAAACAGGGGGATTATTCCACAAACAAGGGAGAAAAGACAGAAACGGTAGGAGGTGAGAAAAGCACTCCTAGCCGCAGATGAGTTTGTGCAGAAGAGAATGAAAGACGATGCCCAAGATGGATGGCCCAGCCAGAGTTCGATTGCTCCTTTCCCCCCTAATTTTCCTTGGAATTAGATCCTCTACCATGAGAAGTTGACTAATGGTTCACTTCGTTTTCAGAACCAAAAGGAGAAAATTGAAACGCCGAGCCCCTTTCCAAGCAGCACCCTCACTTTTCAAGCAATTAGGTAGTCCTCATGGAGCGCAAGAGCCAAGTTGGGCTGTTTAGAGACCTTTCTGTGCTCAAGAAGCATACAAAAGGAGAAGGGATTCAGCAGGAAGGGATTCTGCACAGGAGAGACATGCTCCCAGGAGAGAGAGACAGAAGTAGGTCTTGGATTGCACATGGGGACAACCAGAAAAGGTCACTCTTCGTGTGGGTTGGTGCAAGAATACGAGTTTCCCCTAACTGATGGAGAATCTGGAGAGGTGGACATGGCGTAGTTGCTGTATGACCTCAGCTGATGGACAGCATGCATAAGCAGCAAGGTAGATGTTTGCTCAGGACTCAGAAGCAACCGGGTCCCAGAAGGCTAATGAGCATCATCAGACAGGCAAGAGATAAGTCTGAGTCTGATTAGTCACGGCAAGAGAATCCTCAACTGGATGGAGTGCTCCTGGGAGATTAATAAAAATAGCAATAGGGAGACACCATGGCTGAGTGGCAGAGCATCTGCTTCTCATGCAGAAGCTCCCAGGTTCAATCCGCAGCATCTCCAGTTCAAAGGAGCAGGTAGTCGGTGATGTGAAGGACCTCCAGCCTGAGACCCCAGAGAGCCTCTGCCAGACAGGGGAGATAATACTGACCTTGATGGACCAAGGATCTGATTCAGAATAAGGTAACTTCTATGTGTGAGGCCAGTCATTAGGGCATGCAGGACGTGGATGGAAGGAAAGCAGAGGAGTCCTGGTATTTCTTGATCTGCTTTTCATTAAGAGCAACTAGCTAATCGGCAGCTGTTAATTGCCAATGGGAGCAACTAGAGAGCTCTGGAGCCCCTGTTTGATTCAGGGCTGAAGATGTTCATCAGATTACTCCAGTGTCAAACCACCACCCCCACCACCAAATGAGATATGAATAGCTCCATCCTCTGTACTTCTGGGTTGCACCAAAGTGTGTCGGGAACTGGCTTTTATAGACATGTATCTCTACAGTATCCTCAACAAATATGGATGTTTTACAGAGCTATTCCCGTTTCCTTACATGGTATATGTTCAGTTCTGCATAATGGGCTTTCATATACTGAGTCTCTGCTGATTTCAAGCTCTGAATGTTGACATATTTTTTTGGCTCTTTAGTTATCAAAGGCTGCTGATTCCAAACTAAACACTGACAGAGGTTGTTGTTATTGTTGTTTTCAGTGTGGGGAGTGGGTCAACATAGGGAGGGGTAGAAGAGGGAAAACCACCAGTAGAGAGAAGATCCTTCTACACGCAAGTCTTCGACTAAGGGGGAGGAGTGTCATGGGTGCTGGAAACCCTGCAGAAGAAGCTGAGCCTGCAGAAGGAACTGTGCCCCTGCCACCGGCACCAGTGCCCCTGCCTCCTACTGGGGAAGATCCAAGCCCCCCTGCCTCGCCCTCTCGGGTGGCTCATGTGCGTGACCGCCTGCGTCAGGACCTCAGGGATCGGAGGAGGGCGGCACGCTCATGAGCAAGACGCTCCCTGAGCCCTGAGTTCTAAAAGGATCCTGGCCCCTCTAGGAGTGAGGATGCTTGAGTCTCAGCAGGATCCCGGCCGCCCTCTGAGTCAGCAATTAGTCCAAATGGGCAACAGACAGCAGAGGGCTATATAGCTGTGGGCTTTGGGAGAAGGCTTTGTGGAAGCAACTAGTCTCTTAGCATCAGCTTCTGACTTTGGCTTCTGGACCCCCTGACTTTGGCTTTGACTTCTGGACCCCCCTGACTATGGCTCCTGGACCTCTGACCTGCGATACCTGGACTGTGATTCGGCGTTGGTGTATTGGACCCTCTTTACTCCCCAGCTACAGACCTTGGACTGCCCCTGGACTTCGCCTGACCTAGCCTCAGCTCGTGACAAGGAGGAGGAGATTGGATTTATATCCCACCCTTCACTACCCAAAGGAGTCTCAGAGTGTCTTACAATCTCCTTTCCCTTCCCCTCCCCACAACAGACACCTTGTGAAGTAGGTGGAGCTGACAGATACTGCTCTTGAGAGGAACAGCTCTGCAAGAACTTGTGATGGACCCGAGGTCACATCAGCGGATGCATGTGGAGGAGTGGGGAATCAAACCCGGTTCTCCTAGATAAGAGTCTGAACACTTAACCACTACACCAAACTGGCTCTCAAAGAAGGGGAGTTGTTTTTAAATAGGGATACCAACCTCCAGGTGGGACCTGGAATTTCATCCCATCTCCAGACTACAAAGATCAGTTTCCACTGGAGAAAGTGGATGCTGTGGAGGGTGGACTCTGGCATTGTACTCCACTGAGGTCTCTGTCCTCCCCAGGCTCCACCCCCAAGATCTCCAGGAACTTTCCAACCTAGACCTGCCAACCCTACCACCCCATCCTCTGCCAATGGCCAAGGGAGACCTGGCAACCTGATACTACAGGGGCCATGGCTTTGCAGCAGAGCATCTGCTTGGCATGCAGAAGGTCCCAGGTCCAATCCCCAGCATCTGTAGTTAAGGATCAGGTTGCAGGTGATATGGAAGACCCTAAGACCACGGAGAGCCGTTTCCAGTATTGTACTCAGACAATATTGACCTTGTTGGGTTGATGGTCTGATTGAGTATATAGGCAGCTTTCCGGGTGTTGACAGTGAAGCAAGGTGGTATTCTAAGGAGTGGGAGAGCGACTCAACTGAGGAGCAGAGAGACTGACAGGTTCCAAAGTACCCGAAGCTAGTCTTGGTGCCAGCATCTCTGATAAACTTATCACTGCTTTTGCTGACGCCGAAAAGCAATTCTGTCCACAATCAGTTATCATTTGCATAATGGGAAACATCTGCACCATTTTATTCGCCTCACTTGCCAAAACTGGTTTTCAGGACTGCGGAATCTGCATAGGCTTATCTCCCCCTCCCCAAGCGAAAGTGCAATGAACTAGCAAAGATATTCTGCAAAGAGGTGCAATCAGGGCCTCGATCCAGCTAGATGTATGCAACTTCTTCAGCAGGCCAACAACTGGCAGCCTTGGATGTGATTTACGTCCCCCTCTCTGCCTCTAAAGATGTATCTAGCCAGTTCAATGAGCATGGGTGAGCATCACAATGCTCAATGCAACCTCATCTGCTATGCTTGCAGAAATCTGCCTCCACTCATGGATTGGGGAGCATGCTTAAATTTTCCAAGCAGAAGCAGTTCATCCCTACGATGCTGTCTCCAAGAAGATGAGCACCATTGTCCATTAACAATGGAGCTTAGAATTTCTTTGCCATGGACACCCTTTGTTTAAGAGAAGTCACACTGTCTCATACGTTTGAAAGTGCATTTCCATACTCTCAGCTCTATGACACACTGCTTCCATGACAGCTCTATGACACACTGCTTTCATTTTGGGTCTCTGACTGTACCCAAGAACTCTGGTATGACAGGCAGCCACCTTGTACATCATTAGGACTTTCCCCAAAATCATGGAGTTGGAAAGGTCATCTAGTCCAACCTCTGCTCAATGCAGCATCAGCCTAGAGCAGAGGTGGCCAAATTAAGAACCATATAGAATAATCATCAGACATTTGAAAGCTGCAAAGTATGAACATGGGAGGGAAGGAAGGAAGGAAGGAAGGAAGGAAGGAAGGAAGGAAGGAAGGAAGGAAGGAAGGAAGGAAGGAAGGAAGGAAGGAAGGAAGGAAGGAAGGAAGGAAGGAAGGAAGGAAGGAAGGAAGAGAGAATAGATGGTGGGGAGGTAGAGGTGGAAAGAAAGCAACTTTAACTTTAAGGGCATTCTCCAAGCTGCCAGCTGGCTTGGCTTGGAGAAGTGATTTAAAAGAGACAAATGCCTTTTCCAAGCTGGTTAACGGGGATGGTGGGGGCTTTGAAAGAGTCACAATATGTGTGAAAGAGTCACATGGTTCCTGAGCCACAGTTTGGCCACCCCTGGCCTATAGCATCTTTGACAAATGTTTGTTTAGCCGCTGCTTAAAGACTGCCATTGGAGGGGGGGGGGCTCACCACCTCCTTAGAGAGCTGATCCCACTGCTGAACAACTCTTACTGTCAAAAAGTTTTTCCTAATCTCCAGCCGGTACCTTCCTGCCCTTCATTTAAACCAATTCTTGCAAGCCCTCTCCTCTGCTGCCAACAGGAACAGCTCCCCACCCTCCTCTAAGGGACAGCCCTTCAAATACTTCAAGAGAGCAATCGTGTCTCCCCTCAGCCTCCTCTTCTCCAGACTGAACATCCCCAAATCCCTTCTGGAAAGAAAGCAGACAAAACACAGCGTCACAAATGGGAAAGCACATTCTTCAAAGGTCCTGCCCGCATAAGCATCATTGATTTCCCCATCAGCTCCCTGCAGCCATCTTTTCCCCCACCACACCACTGGAGAGGTTTTGGAGGCCTTTAAAGAGTCAGTAAAACACTATTGCACCATAATGCTACTTTTTCTAAATAACCTCAAAAAGTCTTTTGGTGATACCGGATTTTGGGGGGGGGGGGGGAGAGATGGCAGCTGACAGTGAAAAGTGCACCAAAAACTCCTGTGTGGATGCTCCATTGCTGATGCGTATGCTCTGCATTCATAGCAGCAAGGAATGCAAAACAGAGAATCTTCACACTGTTAATGCAAAACAGAGAATCTTCATCCTTTGGGTGCAAAACAGAGAATCTTTACTGTGTGAATGCTGCTTCTCTGGTTCCAGAAAAGACAGTTAATGTACTGTGGATTGCCAGATGTTCATGGGGGCAGACTGCCCCACAAACATCTAGCAATCAACAGCCCTATAGGCTTATTTTTGGATAACTGCTTCCCAGCTCTTTGGGATGCTGCCTTTCTTATAGTAAATCATTGCTTGGACTGAGTACACTGCAGATCCACCAAAGGTCTACCAAATGCCACTGGCCCATTCCAGAGCAGCCTTCTGTAGCTGCCGGTTGACTCAGGCATCCAAAGTTCCCTCTTAATACCTGCCATTTGTGATCTTGTTAATCTGAGGGGCTGGGGACCAAGTTAGCAACCTTAAAGGCTGAACACAAACTAAAACACAAATGTTTATATAAAGATTAAAAACCACATGCACAGAATTCTGGAGCGAACCAGCCTTGGGAACTCCAAGAACAATGGCTGCAGTGGGATTTGAACCCAGAATTTTTCGGGTGCCTGACTGCTGGTTTACACCTGCCATTCTGCTCTGCCGTAGAAGGGAATTTGTGCCAGTCACACCCCCTCAGCCTAACCAAGGGATTCCCCAATGTGGTGCCCGGAGGGGGGGGGAATTTGGCAATGCCAACATCTTTCCTGGTGCCCACCAGGTGTTTTCAGAAAGTGAGTGGGGCTCAAGAGGGCTTCTGAGTGCCCACTTGAGATCTGATTGGCTGCAAAAATTAAAGCAGAGACGTCAAACATGCAGCCCAGGGGATGAATCAGGCCCCCGAGCAACTGGCTGTCATCTGCTTCCTTCTCCCTCTTGCTTCCTTCTGCATCACAGCTTGCTTTGCAAGGCTTGCTCAATTGCACAGGAGCTACAGAGCAAAACCTCTATTTTCTCTATTGGCTGAGGCTCCTCCCTTTGGGAGGAATGGGAGGAGGGATAGCTAGTTTAGTGTAGTGGTTAAGTGTGCGGACTCTTATCTGGGAGAACCGGGTTTGATTCCCCACTCCTCCACTTGCACCTGCTAGCATGGCCTTGGGTCAGCCATAGCTCTGGCAGAAGTTGTCCTTGAAAGGGCAGCTGCTGTGAGAGCCCTCTCCAGCCCCACCCACCTCACAGGGTGTCTGTTGTGGGAGAGGAAGGTAAAGGAGTTTGTGAGCCGCTCTGAGACTCTTTGGAGTGGAGGGCGGGATATAAATCCAATATCATCTTCTTCTTCTTCTTGTTTTGCCAGGCTCTCTCAATTGCACAGCAGCACTACTGAGCCAAGCCTCTCTTCCTTCTATTGGCTGAGGCTCCTCCCCCTCCTCATTCCCTACGGAAGGAAGGAACAAGCCAGAGCTTCTTCTGCCCAATTCCCTGGATCCCACTGGAGAGCTACAAAGAAAGCACCTTTAAGACCAATGAGTGTTAATGTTTGAAGCATGTTTTAAGTTCGTTTGTTTTTAAAATCATCAATTGTGTTTGTCTGTGTCCTTTATGAAGTTTTTATCTCTGCTACCTAATCTTAAATAGGTACACACATGGCCCAGTCCAATATGGCCCGGCCCGACAAGGTCTCATTTATGTCAGATTCGGCCCTCATAACGAATGTGTTTGACACCCCTGGCTTAAAGTGACACGTCAGTGCAGTTGGCACTACAATGCTGGGTTTAATTGTCTCTCCGTCTCTTCTTCCCCAGCACTATCCCTTTTACCCCTGCACTTGGGCTTCCTAGGTGGCCATTGTGTGGCTGAGCCCATTATGCAGTGTCAGACTTCAAAATACAGCCGCAGGCTCGAAAAGATTGGGGATGCCTGGCCTAACCTGTCTGTCGTGAGGATTAAATGGAGAAGGGAAGAATGGTGCAAATGAACAAATTACGAGGAAAACGACATGCAGCACAATATTGTGGGGGGGAGGTATAGTCTGTCTTGGAGATGGGCCCAAGACAGACAGTACCTCCCCTTGTGCTGCATGTCAGATTAGCAGCTGACACGCCTGACAACGTGAATGACTAACAGCACAGTCTTAAGCAAAGAAGAGGTGGAGGAGAAGGAGACGAGGAGGAAGAGTTGGTTTTATACACCACTCTTCATTACCCGAAGTGGTCTTGGAGTGGCTTACAATCACCTTCCCTCCCTTCCTCCCCTCCCCCACCCACCACAGACACTTTATGAGGTAGGTGAGGCTGAGAGAGCTCTGAGAGAACTGTGATTGGCCCAAGGCCACCCAGCAGGCTTCATGTGCAAGAGAAGGGGATCGAACATGGTTCTCCAGATTGGAGTCCACCCCTCTTACCCACTACACCAAGTTGGCTCAGTGGACTTGGAAGGATGTCACGCTGCTAAAGACCACACTGTTAACACAGTGGTAGGAAGTAGGGCGGAGGAGGAGAGCAAATGCATCTGCAGCCCTTCTCCCTGGGGAAGAAGACAAAGACTGCAGTTTTTTACCCCGCCCTTCTCTCTGAATCAGACTTACAAGCTCCTGTATCTTCTCCCCCCTCAACAGACACCCTGTGAGGTGGGTGGGGCTGAGAGGGCTCTCACAGCAGCTGCCCTTTCAAGGACAACTCCTGCGATAGCTATGACTGACGCAAGGCCATCCCAGCAGGTGCAAGTGGAGGAGTGGGGAATTAACCCGGTTCTCCCAGATAAGAGTCCGCACACCTAACCACTACACCAAACTGGCTCTCACCAAAGCCAGCCCCTGCATGTAGCTGGCACCAGGGGAGGCAGGCTCATCCCTGCCACAATGCTCCTCCAGGCCATGGCGGAGAAGGCTGCTCTTAGTGCTCTCTCTCCTCCTTTCCCTCTCGCCCTGGCCGCCAAAACCATCAGCATGCAGTTCCCTTCCCTCTAATTACACGCTCCGATGGTGGAACAAGTCAGCTCTCCTGACTGCTAAGGAGAATGATTTTTAGAGGCCTTTTGTGGAAACTGCAGAAACGGAGCAGACACCGTGCTGCTCCTAGCCGAGGGTTGGTTTGCTTTTTTCCTTCCCGTGAGTCTCCTCCAACGGCAGCCAAGCCTGTCTTTCCAAAGAGAAGGAGGGGAGGGACAATTAACAGCCCCTCCACTAGGGGGAGCCAGGGGCCAGACCAATGTCTAGAACAGGGGTGGCCAAACTTGCTTAACGAGCCACATACAAGAAACGTCAGATGTTTAAGAGCCGAAAGACAGGAAGGAAGGGAGGGAGGAGGGGGAGGTAGAAAGAAAGCAATTTTAACTTTAAATGCATTCTCCAAGCTGCCAGTTGGCTTGGAGAAGAGGTTTAAAGAGAGAAATGCCTTCCCCAAGCCAGCCGATGGGGCGGTGGGGGCTTCAATAGCCACGCAATATTTGTGAAAGAGCCACATGTGGCTCCCGAGCCACACTTTGGCTACCCCGGGACTAGAAGATTCAGAAGGGGAGACAGGCAGCTGGGGAAGAACACGCAAAGGTGTGGCTGAGACAGTTTGCAAGGAAAGAACCTCCAAGAGAGGAATCTCAAGAGATGCAGCCCCCAAAACACAGATGAGCAGCGAGTCTGTCATGAGCACAGAAGGAAGAGAAGAAACAGGTAAAGTGGAGGTGCAACATTGGGTTTATTGGAGAGGAGGGAAAATTCATTTATCCGAAATTAGGCAGGTGGAACTCGGGATAGGGCCTTTAGGGTGATGGCACCAAAGCCCTGGAACTCTCTTCCCAGGGAAATTTGTGTGGTCCCTTCTGTTGCTGTCCTGCCTGTGGGTGAAGACGTTTTTGTTTCATTTGAGATTCCCTCAGTGATCCTTCCTTCCTAATCAAGTCTTTTTAAAACGTTTTGTATCTTTTTTAAAAGAAAAAAATAATTTAAAAGCTGTTTTTAATTATTTTTATTATATGTGTTTGGGAGGGGGGTTGATTTTAACGGCTTTAATGTGGAATTTTATCATGTGTGTTATAAATTGTTAGCTGCCTTGTAAGGGTGGAAAGGTGGGAAGCAAATTCTGAAAATAACTAACCTTTATACTCTGCCTTTCTCACCAGCTTACATCCTTCTCCTATCTTCCATTTAGTCCTCACACCATTGCTGTAAGGTAAATTAGGCTGAGGGAGTGCGACTTGCCAAAGGTCACCCAGTGAGCTTCCACAGCAGAGTGGGGACTCGAACCTCGGTCTCTCTGATCCCAGTTTAACTGCTATATCTAGGGCTGAAAAAGTGCCAAGATGAACAACGACGACCAGAAGCTTGCAGGAAACCAAAGCAGAGAAGAGAGGTGGTTCCTAGCAAGAGCTGCTAGGAGAAAGAAATAACTGTAGTCATACCAACTCCAAAGGGTGATTAACATGTGGAATTCACTGCCACAGGAGGTGGCGGCGGCTACAAGCATAGACAGCTTTAAGAGGGGGTTAGATAAAAATATGGAGCAGAGGTCCATCAGTGGCTATTAGCCACAGTGTGTAAATATATGTGTGTGTGTGTGTGTATATATATATATATATAATTTTGGCCACTGTGTGACATAGAGTGTTGGACTGGATGGGCCATTGGCTTGATCCAACATGGCTTCTCTTATGTTCTTAAATGAATCAGAAGTTGCATTTCTGAACATATGGCATCTACAGAACCAGAAACAGAAATTGAAACATATTTGGAACAATTGAAACAGCCGGTTTAGTGCAGTGGTTAAGTGTGTGGACTCTTATCTGGGAGAACCGGGATTGATTCCCCACTCCTCCACTTGCAGCTCCTGGAATGGCCTTGGGTCAGCCATAGCTCTGGCAGAGGTTGTCCTTGAAAGGGCAGCTGCTGTGAGAGCCCTCTCCAGCCCCACCCACCTCACAGGGTGTCTGTTGTGGGGGAGAAAGGTAAAGGAGACTGTGAGCCGCTCTGAGACTCTTCGGAGTGGAGGGCAGGATATAAATCCAATATCTTCATCTACCTCACAGGGTGTCTGTTGTGGGGGAGGAAGGGAAAGGAGACTGTGAGCCGCTCTGAGACTCTTCGGAGTGGAGGGCGGGATAGAAATCCAATATCATCACCATATTGAAAACACCAAGAATACAGAGCATGACTGGCCCAGACATAATATTCCATCTATAAGAACATACAAGATCAAGTTAATGGCCCACCCGGTCCAACACTCTCTCTGTCACACAGCAGTCAAACCCAGGTGCCATCAAGAAGTCCACCAGCAGGACCAGAACTCCAGACGCCCTCCCACTGTTGCCCCCCATGCACCAAGAATACAGAATATCACTGCCCCAGACTTAATGTTCCACCCATAGTCTCTGGTGTCCACCCTTTCCATCTGCAATGCCATCTCTCTCCTTCCATTCCCAGCTCTTTC